>NW_025964146.1:2538204-2870704 GCF_023055435.1 Haliotis rufescens | reverse complement strand
ACAACTTTGAGGTACAATCATGCATGCTCTTTTCACGCAGATTTAAAACAAAAACGTTACACGACTCTTTTTTCAAAGATGTTGGATCAGGGTTACACTATGCAATGCCCTAGTAAAGCTTTCAAAACGCTTAATTGTAGAGGACATTCCAAATTCGATGCATCAGTGTTTGACAAAAACGATGTCCGATGCAATTGCCTTTTTAAACTTGTACCATATGTTGCCGTGTCATTAAGGTGAACAATTGCCTTGCCTTTGCATGTGTTTGTGACGGGTCCCAGCGATGTGGCAGGATATGCGATTACCCTGTATCATCACTAGATGACTAGTTGACTTGTCGGAAATGGACAATGGACTTTTATAAGAGAATTCTTATGATTACTGAAAGAGTTTTGCCGGTTTTGTGTAAGGTGATGGTAGAACTTAGGCATGGTTGTCAAGGAATACACACAAGGATACATTATGCGGCAGGTTGGGCGTTCTGCATTCTAATTGAATATCTTCAGTGCTTCGAGCATGAACGTGTAGCACTCTTTACATGCATTCAAATGATCATTGTCCAAGGAAACAAAAGACACTAATTTTCTGATGTCTTAAAAAGAGATGAACAAACACCAACAGCCCCAGGAACAAAAACAGCAAATGTCAAATATATTTTGTGAAAACGTCTTCAAAATGGATTCAGGTGATATATATCAGGCTGTAAAATTTATGGAAGGCGCAGATACTGAAACTTCTAAGTGGAGCAACTCTTCACATGATCAGTCATTCGAACAGATCAAGAATCTAATACGAGTTGAATGCAAACACTAGTATCCTGGAACGGCTAGGGGACGCATATCACAATACCTATATACATAACTCTTTTAATGCATGGTATTAAAGTTTGATAGGAGTCATTTGTATTAGGGCCAAACAGGGCAGTACTAACAACTATAGATATAATAGAGTAGCATTATTCCATAAACCAAGGCGCATGTCTTTCGTGTCATCGTAATAAAAGCAACAAAACCATTTCCATACTGATAAGAAATCTCTACTAAAAGCAGGGTCAATTGTACGATACAGACTATGTCACAAGCATATGTTTATGAATCCCTAGACATAGTTAAGATACCAATTGTTCGCGAAAAGGTGAGAGTTTCTTGCCCAACTGTTGGCACCCGTCACAAACAATTTATAAGCTATGACTTCTTATTACTACCAAACATATATATGTTGATACTGCAATCATCATTCATTGTATAACTTAACGTGGAAATGCATTAACCATTTGGCTACCTCGCTGCCCTCCGTTTAGCTGGATAACGAGGTATGTTTAAACACACACATTGATACATTTGATAACATCTATTATGTATTAAGGAGATAAATATTTCGTTTTGTAAGATTTGCGTGATGTTATGCTGAATAGATGTTCGGAAATCCGCCCCAAGGCGGAGTGTTCAAATAGAAAACATTCGTTTGGGAATAGACAATTAACATATCGCTTTCAGTTTCAACAAAATCAGTAAATGTGCTATTATCCCATCAAACACACTACACGTACGTCTTCAGTAAGGTTGTAGATTGGTAACGGTGTGATATAACGTTGTCACAACGTTATAATTACGTCTCTGTGTAACGTTATTTCACAACGTAATACCAACGTTGCATATTTACGTTGTGAAAACGTTGTGTGTGTGATATCACAAAACATTTTAGTAACTACGTTTCTAGAACGTTGTTGAGACGTCATACAGTTTGGTTCGCGATGGTCATAGAAATTGGAATCTTTCATCAAAATCAACTTGATTTTGTCAGAAAAACAAATAATTACTATTCTGTATATTCGGCATTAGGAATTTCATCCCGTGCATATAATTTCCCCCTATTCCATAACAACGTAATACGTTACTGTGAGAAATATTAATCTTATTACATAGAAAACCTCATGTCAAACCTTCCCAGGTAGCATACAGACGTTGGCTTTACGTTGGCCCTACATTGGCCCTACGTTGGCAGTGGTTGGCAGTGTCGCGGTCGGATTTCACACGTTGGCCCAACGTTGTTACCACGTCAGTTAGCATTTCGGAAATTATTTTCAAGGGACGCTACTCTTAATTGACAGCTTCTCATGGAGGACGCTATGATTTTGCGCTTCACTTCGATCAGACGATGCGACACAAGCAGAAGCTCGGTCATCGAAATACTGTTTTCCTCGAATATATAGAGGTAAGTGTTTAATTAATGTCTTAATATAATGTTCAAACAGTACCAGAGAAAAAACAAACATTGTTCATTCAGAAATATCACCACGAGTAATTATTTTCCAGAAATTGAAAACACCACGTTTACTAACTTCATAACCGAAGCCGAATAATATGTCACTCTGCTTGCAAAATATAGCATACTATTACTAGCATCCAAAAAATTCAGCTGGTCCGTATCATAAAGTTTGTAGTGATCGTGAGGACAAGTTTGTGCAAAGTAATGTGCACCGTATCGCATGGCTAGTGGGCGGTCGGGTAGCCTGGTGGTTGAAGAAGACCCGGGTTCGATTCCCGACATGGGTACAATGTGTGAAGCCCATTTCTGGTGACCCCCGCCGTGATATTGCTGGAATATTGCTAAAAGCGGCGTAAAACCAAACCCACTCACTCACTCACTCTTGGCTAGTTCTAACAGTTGGGAGGTCACCGGCCAGCGAGCGACCACATGACTACCTAAAAAAATTCTGACCGTCGTATTTGTAAATGAATACTGATTGTTTCTATTCTCGTGCATGGTTGGAAATGAAAATCAAACTCGACTGAAAATGTCAACTTCCTTTTTGCTTGTGGCAATTTTGTGGTAAAAAATATCAACCAAACGGAACAATTCAGACCGAGCCTTTCTTAAACTTTCTAAAGATTCCGTGGAAATGATATAATAAAAGTATGCTGATTCCTACTGATCGATGTTCGGTGCTTTTCACTGTTAATGGCAACATCGCGAGTTCAGTTTTCGATCACCACACAGTAGCCGTGGGATTGTGTTTTTTTGTTATTTAAGAGGGATTGATGATGACATAGCTGCTTATTTATTTCTTTTTATTTAGGAATAATTAACTACCGCGGGGAGTTATTATGGTTAAAACTAAGGGTACGTATTGGATTAGATTGAGTACGAAATGGTCTACGAGCTGTTTCAACTTCGTCTGGTATTGTCTAAGCCATTGCATTTTGTTAATTTTCCCATGTTTCTATCTTTGTAAATGTTAGAACATACATAAATATCCTGGCATATTAATATCGAAAATATTAAGGTTAGTAATAAAAAAAATATCAAAATTTTAATTAGGATAAATACCCCAAAGTGTTAACACTTCTATCACTTATTGGTGGGTCAATTCATAATTCATATTCAACATTCCTGCTTCAAAAAAGGGAACTATTTATTTTATTTGGCAATTTATATTTTTCATTTATGTATATATTTTTCAAATAAGGTTTTAGACACTTGGCCAACATATTCACTTGAATCACTAGTTTGTGATGTACAGCAGAAAGGTAAAGTTACTGCTTTTGAATAACTACAGTTGCTCTATTGACTGATAAAACTATTTGCCACTATTAACACCAGTTACATCATGCTGTTAGTAAGGGGCCACGGGTGGCCCGGTCGTCTAAGGCGCCGCGATTCGCTGTGCAGAGTTGCGTCCTTTGGGCACGCCAGAAACCTATGATTGTGGGTTCGAATCCCGGTTCTCCTCGATTGTGTTTCTATGTTTGTCAGCACAATTCCCGTGCTCGTGGATTTCACCGAAGTGGTAAACGTCCTGTATCACTTCAGGCTTTCCTCCCACATTAAGCTGCCACACCGTGATATAACTTGAATACTGTTAAAAGCAGCGTTAAACCCAACACACTCACTCACTTGAAGATGACTGTACCTTAAAGACTCGGGCACGCCAGAAACCTATGATTGTGGGTTCGAATCCCGATTATGTTTCTAGGTTTGTCAGCACCATACCCGTGCTCGTGGGTTTCACGGAAGTGGTAAACGTCTGAGACCTGCACCACTTAAGCTGACACGCCGCGATATAACTGGAATACTGTTAAAAAGTGGCGTTAAACCCAACACACTCACTAACTACTGTTAGTAAATGGGATTTATCTATACATTACTGGTTTATTTAAGAATGTGATACTTTGTGGTTTCTCTTTTTCTTTCAGGTCGAGTAAACGGTATTGTGGAAGCATATTTGTTTAATGTACATCACTGACAGAAAGGTATGTATGATGCAATAATATATACAAACATCTTCAAGAATTAAAATTTAGATGATTCTTATTTAATTATACCCACAATCTAAAAGGGCGGGGGTATAAAGTTACACCAATGATATCCGTCCGTCCTTCCGTTCACCTGAGGACGTTTTTTTGTGTGAGTGCAGTGCAAAGTTTGATTTTCATGTGTATTTTCTGAAAAAAATATGATTCTTTACATGTTTTTAACTTCAAATGTTGTTTTTTATATCAACATTTGTGCGACCTTTACCTATTTGAACAGTATTTCAAAGATTCTTTTTTAAATTTGGGGGATACACTTTCGATACCCATAGGAGAGGGGCAGTGCACAGTTTGATTTCGATTAGTGTATTTTCTGAGAAAATATAGCTTTTTTTATGTTTAAAATTAAAATATTTTTTTAATTCAACATTTGTGCGACCTAAAACTTGAAAACTATTGAATGGATTCTTTCGAATTTAAAGAACCCTTTCTATGCTAATGGGAGAGGTTCAAAGCAAAGTGTGATTTCAATGAGTGGATTTTCGGAGAAAATAATTTGAACTTAGAATTATGATGGAGTCGAGGTTGGGGTATTAATGAGCTGTGATCACCTTTTGCCTTGTTCATTTCAGTGCTAAAAGCTTTTCTGCCTATGTATGATCCAAGAGCATCATGGTATTACTATCAGCGCCTTCTTCGCACTTTCAGCAGTTTTTAACAGTTTAATGACTGAAATCAGACATCAAAATATTATTTTGAGGAATGCAACCATTATTTTGTTATGTCAGAAATATGTCCCTTGCCCTGCCATTTCATAACATTTGTGTCATTTTATATTCAGTTACCAAGGCATAAGGAGAGACTATGGATACAGTTGAAGATCATCCCTGTGACTTTTCATTTGAGGATTGAAAAGGCTCCTCAGCCACTCAGCCCAAGTTCTGACTTGTCATTTAACAAATAAATAAAGGTCACCTCAACCAGAATTCTATAGTCATTTCGTTGCTGGCAAATGGATCTTAGTGCAGTGCATAGACTATTCTGTTTGTCAGTGTTGCTCTCAAAGCTGAATGTATGGGGTAAGGCCAAGAAAATTTAGAAGTTTCAGTTTGTGCAGGGCTTATTGTTTGATGGTTTTTAATTTGCAAATTCGTGGGAAAATCAAATATCTTTTAATTGTGTTGAAACATTTGTGAATTTATTGCTTGGTACCTGATGTCTTAACTAGATTGGTACAAACTTTTCAGGCTGCCTGGGAGGTATTGAGGAATAAAACAGGCGTTAATCTACATGGACATTGCAACAATGTCCTGCAATGTCGCGACGTTTTGGTTAAACGTTGTAGCAACGTAAACAATGGACGTTGTGACAACGCCTTGCTTTTGTTGTATTTTGGTTTACGCACAAAGTTGTAGCAACCAATCTGGGAGTCTACAGATTTACGTTGTGACAACGTAACATCACAACGTTTTAGCAACGAAAAGTCAACGTTGTCACAACGTAGAATTGTTTGCTGGGATGACACTGGAATGTCTGGTCCAGGTTCGATTCTTTCCAGGCCGCGTCACATGGTAGTAGTACTGTTGTGGGGAGACAGGAAACAAACAAACACTTACTTTTTCATGCAAATTCATCACGTGGGTGCTACCAGTAGGGCAGGATATGCTTACCCTTTTTCGCGAACACCTGGTGTCATCAGTGATTTTCAATTATCCCTTCATATACTTTTCACCGCTATTTTGTCTTTTACACCCAATCGTTTCTTCATTCAGTCATTCGGAGTCTGGCTTCCCTACATGAAAAGTCGTAGATGCTCCCACTGACAAAGTCCCAAACAACATCATCTTTTTATGTAAGATCTTGATAGAAGTAACATATCAAATAAAACCACATTTTAGGCCAGTATGTCAACTGAAGACGAAATCTGCCCAAACCAAACATCAGTGGTATCAATTTTTGGATTGACCATGAAATCTGTAGACACTAATGCCATGTGGATTGTCAAAACTTCAAAGTATTTGCTTGCATAATTGCAATCTCAGTAAAGTCAAATTATGTAAGAAAAATAATTTTTCAAATTGAAACACCAATATTCCACAGGACAAACCTGAGGAAAAACGTCATTCTTTGATCTATGGGACATTTATCACGATCCGTTGTGACCAAAGATATAGTTCCATGTCTTTCTTCAGAGGTTCAGGATGATTTGTGAAAATGATACTGCGATGTTGTTGTGCTTAATGTAAATAATAATGTAACTGTAGTTATTGAAGATAGTCCAGTAATTAAACACTTACAGAACAGTACTTATCTGTAATGCCAATTATACAATGTATGCTATTTCTCATGTCACTTTCAATACATTGCTATTTGTATTTGTATCATGTTTGGGAGAAGCATTCAGATAAGCAAAATTTGCTTGTTTGCCAATCCCTCCACTTTATGGAAATAAATATGTTTATATCATTTGTAAAAAAGCAAACACTATGTGTAGGGGTGCTTCCTCAAAGATCTGTGTGAAACCCCCCTTTTTTTGTCATGTTGACAAAAAAACAGAAGGTATTGTTTCCTTATGAATGTATGGGACACTTATATACCGAACAAAATTGTAATGATTACACCGATGGATGAACAGTAACATACAAAATATCAATAATAATAATAATGATAATGATAACAACAAAGCGACAAAACCCTTGACATATGCAATAGAAATCAGAGTCGATTGTAAGATTCCGACTATATCATGAGCATGTAAAAGGTGAGCGTATCCTGTCCAAATCCTCAAAATTTGTGAAATGTAAATACCAAAAGCTGGAGCTATTGGAATATTGCTCGACTTGAAGGGAAAGTTGACTACAGTCGTGTCATACTGTCTTGTTGAGAGTGCAATTTCACTCAGAATCTTTATGCATAGATCTAAATATGTAACAGATGAGGCGGTCTCTCATTGGTCTACTTTACTTCTATTTCAGGTGGGTAAATCAGTTGAAGGGAATTGGCTATTTAATTGTTATTGAACAATATCAAATCATCGATATACCTGAAACTTAAGTTAAACTTCTTGGACAAATACCTCGTTTTGAATTTGACATTCCGAACAGAAATTTCGATTCATATGAATAAAAACCCAGATCCGCAAGAAGATGGGCACAATTGGTGCCAATGGAGATGCTTAAATTTCCTACCCCCAAATTTTACGTAGATGTTATCAATTAGGAAGTCATTTCACATATTGTTTTCTCAGCAAACTTCAGAAGGGATTTTGCTTATATTTTTCACAAATTGTCCTGAACCTATTAATATAGATACGTAACTGTATCTGTGTTTTGTAACAAAAGCCCCATGGATCAAGGAATGAATCTTTTCCTTAAGTTTGTCATGTGGGATAGTGATGTAGAGAATTGAAAAATCAAGTGTTTTGACAGAATGGAACATGGTTCTTTTCTGTGATTGTAAGAAGTCAAGCAAATCCTTTGAGTTTTGGAGAAGTCAATTGTTTACCTAAAGCCCTTTTATCACGGGCTAGTGTTATTGTGTGTTCGGGCTAATTGGAAGATGTCCTTTGATTGGTTACTCCATGGATTACATCGCTTTATAGTGCCTTATGAATCTTGTTTTGTCATTCATGTTGTTGTTGAAAGACTAAACACAATTTTGTGAGATGATAGATGCAACACCATTTTTAAACTTTCAAAATAATTAGCTGAGTACTCTTTCATTTGTTGAAAAACAATCATTTTGTTTAATCCAGTGACAATGTTATTGTGAAAAGGAAATTGAAATTGACTTTCCCTACCTATTTTCGACTTGATATGTATTCAGTACAAACAGAACATTCGCGGCCTGTACATGGCGCTGAATGAGTCATGTCGACCTACTGTCACACACTAACACGATATCGGAACTGAAATGCGGTATAGAATTGAATACGTTTTCTGTCTGATTATCTTTTATTGGAGAGTGGAATACATTGCGGGATGGGTTTAATCATTTTTACATATTGATATGTTTCAAACCACGTAGATTACAAGGAAACATATTCCACGTTTTCTTGTTGATAATCCCGTGTTGACATTTAAGGGATAGCTAAAAGGAAACCAACATTTTCAAAATTATATATTTTGTTACTTTGATCCTATGATTTGGAATAAAACATCTACAAAGAAAAGAAAAGAATTGTACTGACAGGCCAGGGATCACAATCTGCGCTAATATGGGACTAGACACCATGATCAGTTTATCATGATACGACTGCATCCGTCGTTCCACACTTGAGTTACTTTATCATCACTTTCAAACAATAGAATACTTATGAGCCTGTAGAAAGGATGAGGATGATGTATGTCTTTCAGAATGGTCAAAATTAACATATTTTGTAGGTTCAACAAGATAAGGAAACTTTTTTATGCAAATTGTGCGGGTAGCGGGTGCTACCGGTTGGGCAGGAAATGCTTTCGTGAACACCTGGTCTCATCAGTGATTTTCATTATCCGTCCATATATTTTCACAGCTATTTTCAACGTTACGCCCAATCGTATCTATTTCGGCAGGATATCGAGACTGATTATGCTCTGGCGTTTAAGGTTACATTGATATATTGATATTTGCAGGACATAATGGAGATAAGTGGATGCCACGTAGATTCTCAAACGTGCAAAGTATTTGCTTGCATCTTCTCAATTTCAGAAAAGAACCAAGTTCAATTATTACACTACTTTGGATTTGAAACTTTGAACACCATCATCGCATGGACAACCCTTAGGGAAAACTTAATTCCTTGATTCATGGGGCATTCATCATGATGCGTGGTGGCCATAGATATAGCTACAGTTATAACAGTTTGTCAAAAATACAATCAACTGTCATCTGTAGTTAACTGATAAAACACATGTGGAATTTGGAGATAGGACTTTAAGCAAGAAGGTGGCATCTCCATGGGCACCAATTGTATTCGTGTTCTTGCTGATGTCTTTCTTTATACATACGAGGCAGAATGTCTGTCAGGAATTGCATAAAAACAACCAAAAAAACCAAAGCAATTTGATTAAGAAGTTTACATTAAGCTTCAGGCACCCGATATGATCTGATAGCATTCAATAACGGTCAAAAGGTCTTCCCGGGGCTAGAAATAAGAGAGACCGAATATATATATGCACAAAGATTGAGAATGACCAAAAATAACTATCCACAAGACATACTGTATGACAAAAGGGGTGACTCAAACTCTCCATTAACAAACTTTCCTTATATATTCCAGTATTGCTACCATTTGAGGTACAGTCGAGCAAGCTCTTCTTTCCAAGCGCATCATACGACTCTTGCGCAAATGTTGTTTGATCAGCGTTAAAACATAAAAAGGCCTTAATAAAGCCTTTATAAAGATTTTCGTGTGAACAATTGACTTGCCTTTGCATTTGTTTGTGACTGGTGCCACGGCGAGGCAGAGAGCGCCCAGCTTTAGTGAACACCTGATAGTGATTCATAAATACATACTTATATCGAAATCGTGCAATGGAATCCATACACACGGACATGTACAATAGACTATGCTTTTGGCAGTTATTTCTCATGAAGACAGAAAGAGTTTTGTCGCTTAGAATTATAGAAATTTGATTCAATGTTAGCTTCGAATTCGTACGATAATCATGTTGTTACTTTTCATTATATTTTAACAAATACATTCGTGATTCTCTTCAAGGATTCCCTGATGACTTCACAGAGATCTACTGTGAGAGACGACACAGAAGTGAGGAATTATCTTCACGTTAATGACCCTGGTAGTCATCTTCAAGTCTTGGGTAATAATCGTCATAAGGAAGAGAATTTATGTATTACTTACTTATATGCTTACTCCTTCATCAGGTGAATGAATCCTATGAGGCAGAGAGCATATATATGTACATTTAAGAACAACAAAAGTTATAAGATAACAAAAGGTGGGGAGTTATGCAAGGGAAGCCAACAGATAATTAGACCTGGTAAATGATTAGCAATAGACAACGGAAGCCAACACTTCACAGTAATTAGCGCTGATAATTATGGATAGCTGGAAGCCAGGACTTAAATTATCACTGATCGGTAATTGGCAATGGACACTAGGCAATGGACAATGGGCAAACGGGAGGACGAGGTCAATTAGCACTGATAGGTAAAAGAATGTAAATAGCAATGGGCAAATGGAAACTAGCTAGATAATTCGACAAACCGACAAACAACAAAGCAATAAGTCCCAAGATAGGTTTCCTTGTCAAGGTTCATGGCTGGCTGGTGATTTTAGAATCACTTTAGGTGAACAAATACCACATGCGAAGATTAATTCACTTACCTTGAAATCTGCATTGTCGCACATTGGTTAATTTAGGGACTTTTTTCATGTTTTCGTAAGGGCGACAACGCGGTAAAAGGAGAATGCGGCAATGTCCCTTCGAGTACATGGCATTTATTGGTTCCTTTTGTATTCAATTGTTTGATTTGTCTCAGTAGTTTGGTGCTATGGAAATGAATTTGGATGATTAAACTGCGATTATGAAAGAAAAAAATTTCTTAAAAGTGATTGCATTGTTTGGTGTACAGGTGTGTGAGTGAGTGAGTGAGTGAGTGAGTGAGTGAGCAAGCCGCATCAGCAATATTCCAGCTATTCGCGGCTAGAAAAACAAAATTAATTTTCTTTAGTCAACATTATTTTAAAGTGATGACGACGATCACTAAAACTTAAGCCCCTTATCACAGTTAACAGTAAAAACTGACATTCAAAATTAATAATCTACATCTTTTCATCTGTCATCCTGACGTCTTAATCCAGTAGGGCCATGGTTTCCAATCAGGGGCTGTATGGCATGGAGCTAATTCAATACTTGTTTATTCCAGCTTTGCTGCCATATATTGCTAACTTATTGGCAAATAGCAGGTTTTAGGTCAGTATATTGGAAAGTAGCTATCGAGAACGATTTCCCAAGAGTTGCTTTAGCTGCAGAATCTGTTTAAGTATTTCCATTGATGCCAACATGACTGGGGAGCCAACAAAAGATTATGTCATTATTAGCCACGGACAAATTCAAGTGACATTTCAAAATTTCAACTAATAAAGGATGGTCTGTTTTATGGTTGTTGATTGCCTGTAGACAGGATAAACTATCAGAAAAAATGATAAAACACCATGGTCTCTTTCGAACATTGAATAAGTTGCAAGGCTAATAGTATAGCCTTAGCCTCTGCTGTAAAAATTGAACTTCCATCAGTTAATCGTATTGATAGAATACCATCATGCGTGACAGCTGCAGCTGACGCCTTCTCATCATTGTTGGATCCATCAGTGTATATACTTGTATATCCATTATACTGATGTTCCAGGAATGCTTGTTGATATGGTAAAGAGTTCGTATCTGCCTTTTTCAAGTTTGTTAACTCAAAATAGACATTAGGCTGTATTGACTGCCATGGTGGCACTTCAGGTAGTGTATATTTTGCAATGGAAGAAATATTTAGATCAGTAATGTGTTGTTAATACAAAGTGGAGGAATTGAATTAGGTTTCTTGTCATACAAAGTCTGATAAGGGGGATTAAAAACAATGTTAAATGCCGGATTGGATGGATTGAAAGTTTTGTAACGTATTGCAGTGCCAGTTTTATTCTTCTGATATCGAGACAAGGTTCTTTAGCTTCAACATATAAACATTCAACAGTGGAGGTTCCAAATGCACCCAGACACAATCTAAGACCTTGATGGTGAATGGTGTTAAGCTCTTTAGTGCACGATTTACGGGCTGAACCATATATGAAACAGCCGTAATCAATGTTCTATAGAGATGTAACAGAGTTTGTTGGTCTCCACCCCATTTAGCATTTGATACTATCTTAAGGATATCAAGTGCTTTCAGACATCTAGCCTTCGGATCTTTTATATGAGGTATAAAAGATAACTTATGATAAAAGGTAAGACCCCAAAACTTGGTTTCTTTGACCACTTTCATTGGAGTTTCATTCAAAGTCAATTCTGGATCTTTATGTAGTTTCCGTTTATTACAAAAATGAATACAGCAGATTTTAGTTTTAGAGAACTTAAAACCATTTTCTAGAGATCATTTATGTATTTTATTGAGACAAAGTTGTAACTGTCTTTCAATGGTAGTCATATTTCTACCACGGCAAGATACATTGAAATCATCAACAAATAACGAACAATCAATATTATTATTTAAAACTTTTGCAAGGCTATTTATTTTTATGCTCAAACGTGTCACTGATAAATACTACCCTGAGGGACCCCAATTTCATGATCATATACCTCTGATAATGTGGAGCCTACTCGAACTTTAAATTGTCTATCTTCTAAAAAGCATATGCTGCAACATGTTGCTTATTAATGAAACCATTGCGTATAAATGACTCTAATCGAACGAGATGATCAATGGTGTTCCTCTGATGCCTGAAACCAGGCTGAATATCAGTTATCAGATTATACCAGACAAGTCGCCTGTTGATCATTCGTTCCATGGTTTTACAGATGCAACTTGTTAAAGCTATTGGACGGTAATCAGATGGATTCTTGTGATCCTTCCCTGGTTTTGGGACAGGAATGATAGTAGCGTCATGCCAAGAAGAAGGGCAAAATAACCGATTCATTATAATCTTCAGAATTATCGTCTAAAATTCAGAATCTTCGCTTCCTGCTGATTTAAGATTTGGGATCATAGTTGGAAGATGATGAATTTTTACAAATTGTATCTGCCAGCTTATTAGCCATGTACTTTTTGGATGTTAGTGTATCAGTTTGCAAGTGTTGAACACTGCTAGATGACCCTTTACCTTTTATTCTTCTAACCACATTCCAGACCTTACTGAGAGGAGTACGGGTATTGAATTCTGAAACAAAATGTCTCCAGCTGCTACGTTTATTGTTTTTAATTGTTCTACGAGCCTTTGCTCTTGATATCCTTAAGTGGTTTGAGTTATCCTTTGTCGGATGTTTATAGAACATTCTTTCAGCCTCTTTCCTTTTTTTCTAGCTGTTTTGCAATCATAATTATACCATGGTGTATTTATACGTGGAGTTGTCGAGGCCTTAGAGATGGTATCAGTGGCAATGTTTAATAAGGTATCAGAAAACAGTTTCATTTGGTCCCGATCATTTATGAAATGATCAACTTTCAATTGAGTGCTACACAAAGAGCTAAAAGATAGCCAATCAGCTTTGGAAAATTGCTATTTGGAAATGGAACTATCCTCAAAGGGAGATATAACTTTAAGCACAGTAGGAAAGTGATCACTGCCGCACAAATCACCATGAACTGACCATGAAAATCCATTAAAAAGTGATGGGTCAGAAATGGACAAATCCAAAGCCTGTAAGGAAGTATTTAGTGCAATAGGGCTATGAAGTGTTTCCTGTTTCACTAGAACACTTGTGCCACCAGAGGCCTTACCATTCGTCACCCTTGCAAACGAACTATATTTCACAAATACGATTTTCCTACGAGATATAGTGAGTGGTTTCAGTGAGTCTAAACGTTTGATGGGTAGATCTTAAGATGGTGGATGCTACATTTAGAACCCTTTCCTTTAATTTTCTGTATCATGTTCCATACCTTGGACATGGGCGGTCGTGAGTTTATTTTGGAAACATAATGTTGCCAAGATTGGTGTTTATTTTGTTTAAACGTACGCCTGGCTTTAGCATTTAAGATTTCATATTTATTCAAAGTATGGACCATGGGATGGCGACGGAAATAGTGCTCAGCCATTTCCCCTGCCTTCCTGGCCTGTTTGCAGTCATTATTAAACCATGGTTTACGGATGTGTGGATTTGTAGAGGAATTAGGAAAACATTCATCAGCGATTTTGTTTAATTCATCAGAAAATAATTGTACAGGGTCAGTAGCATCAAGAAACAGATCAGGTGTTAATTTATTGGATGCAAGCATTTCAAATAAAGGCCAGTTGGCCTTAGTAAAGTTCCATCTTGTTGAAGGAGGAACATCTGAAGGTAAGACAGGTTTTAAAATGGTTGGGAAATGATCACTGCCACAGAGGTCTTCATGGACGGACCATTCAAATTCGTTTAATAAATCAGAGTAAGTGAGTGATAAATCAAGAGCAGAGTAGGTACCTGTACCGGGATGTAGATATGTGTTTGAACCATCATTATGGATACACAAGTCATTGTTCGAAATGAAATCTTCCAAAAGTTTACCCTTGTTATTTGTCTGAACACTACCCCAGAGTGGATTGTGCCCATTTTAATCGCCCATAATAATACAGGGCTTGGGGAGTTGATCATAAAGAGCTTGAAGTTCAGACTGTCGAAGGGAAGAAGATGGTGGAATATAGAGCCAACACAAAGTAAAAACTATGTGTAAGGTTACACGGACGGCTACAGCTTGAAGAGGAGTAGCAAGATGAACAGGGCTATGGATAACGCCGTGTTTCATGAATATTGAAGAACCACCAGTGACTTTTGCACCTGGAGGTGAAAAGACATTGTAGGAGGTATAACCTCTTATATCGAATTTATCAGTGTCTTTGTAATATGTTTCTTGTAGACATATCGCTGATGGTTATAAATCCTTAATTAAAAGTTGTAAATCATTATAAATATTCTTAAGTCCTCTACAGTTCCATTGTAGTAAATGTAATGGTTAAGTCATGGTGGCTCAATGGGTGATCTCTCACGTGAACGTGAGGAAGAAGAACTCCCACCGCTACTGTCTGATGATGGAGTCACCTCCATGTCTAAAGCACTGAAGGAGTTGTGGAGAGATACTTCTGAAGAGACGGGGTACTGGGTGTCTGATTTCTATTTAACTTTTTTCGTTGTTTTTGCGATAATTTTCGGTCTAGAACAACTGGTTCTTCTGGAGGAGTCTGATGCGAAGTCTGAGTCTCTGCCTGATCACTATCGGGTGATGATGCAGAATGACTGTCAGATATATCGATGTTAGTGATAGACGCAGTTTCAACTCGTTGAACTGAAGTGACCCATGTCAAACCGGTTTGACACTGAACAGATGAAGTGGTTTTAACAGGTTTTGCCACAGCAGCTGAGTAATTTAGAGTAGTTGAAGGGGATCTTGACTGATTGACAAGCTTCCTAGCATCTGCAAAAGATATGTTTTTTTCACATTTTAGTTTCAGAATTTGTGTTTCCGTTTGGAACACAGGGCAGGATTTGGAAGAGGCCATGTATTGGCCTTCACAGTTGATACACTTCAGATCTACGTACACTACAGTCTGTACTGTCATGGTTGCCACCACAATGATTACAAACAATCGAGCAAGTACAAGTTTTCGAAACATGTCCAAACTTTTGACACTTATAGCATCGGAGTGTATTGGGGACAAACACCTCCACTCCGATGTTGACATAACCAGCTTTAATTGAGTTCGGAACCGTTGGACGGTCAAAAGTGAACAGATATGTGTTTGTGTTTACAATATTTGATTTTTCATCCTTTCGGGTGAAACGTTTGACAGACTGAACACCTTGATTTTGAAGTTCTGAAACATTTCAGCTTCTGACATATCCGACAGTGAACGTGTCCTGTCACGGACAATGCGACGGCAAGAGTTCAGAGTCCGGTGCGCAGAAACAACAACCTTCACATTAGCAAACTGGGTGATTGGTAATAAATTGATAGATTGCTGCTTTCGCACATATTCCAACAAAAGAGATCCACTGCGCAAACGTGTTACGTTTTTCACATCCCCGCAATAGCCATGAACAGCTTTAGATATAGCGAAAGGGTTCAGTTTGATTGGTTCATGATCTGCAGCTTCGATCACAAGGAATCGAGCCCAAGTATCAACGTGTGTCTCCGTCTCACTCGAACTTGTATCTAAATGCCTTCGTTGAGAACCAGAATGATTTTGAGACATGGTGAAAGAAAATGATTCAGCAGTCCTGCTCCCCACCCACCATGGAGTATCAACAAGGACAGTGTTAAATTGCATCGGGTCTCCAGGATGCAAACACCAGGGATACAGGGCTGTTGTACGCCAGCGAATATGACACAAATAGCAATATTTGTATACCAAATTATATGCCAGGCTGGTTCCGCCCATGACAAGAAAATGGATACACCAGATTGGCCCATGAGCCACCACCTTCTGGCATAGGACTCTAGGCAAAATTCATATTATAACATTTTCATAAATAACATTAAACTACAGCATTTAAATAATGCAAAATATTTTTGACATGAATGTTTTCCATACACAGGGCTTGGCATGACCAGCCAATTGATAGAACCGGGCCCATTCTACCACTCGTCTAGGTGAAGTCTGGGTCAAAGTGGTGTGTTGCGCAAAAGGAACACTGGTTCCTGGCTCCAGTGCCCTCAACCACCAGAATCCCTTCCTCCACTGACACAGGGGCGCAACCCACGGCAAACAGGTTGCCCAATTCGGTCGCCTTTTACGACCAGCAATGGGGTGCTTTGGAAACATTCTGCCCCGGTTCCACACGCAGAAGAGCTTTTAGCATTACCCAGCACTCACCATGAGGAGGTTGCTCTTCACGAGTGCCTAATAATGTTTTGGGGACAACATGATTTGGTTAGCTACGACCTTTGATCTTCATATATCCCACTTTTCTATTTTTATAGCATTTTCTTATGTCTCCTCTGACACTTCTGGGCTCCAAGATATCTGATTTGCCGGTTCTGTCTTGGCCGGATGAGCTTTAACCACTAGGCTACTCGACTGCCCTTCTTTCTGAAGAGTGTCGTGTGGATACACAGTGGTGTACAAACTAAAAATTAAATGTTTTGACATAATTAAGATTCTTTTCTGAGTATTAACAATCAAGCCATTTCAGACAATCGGGGAAAAATACTTTGCGTCAAGACATTGTCAATAACGATTTTTTTTCAAAACTCCTGCTTTGGTATGTTTATGCCTTGAAATAGTCAAGACACGTATAGCCAATATCGTAACTAGCTAGTTGCGTGACTCAGACTTGATGCCGGTTGTATCTTGGTGTCTAGATGTGCAACCTTACAGATAAATCTTTCCTTTTTATAAGAGATTAATAAAATTGAACATAAGCAGTCCCAGGAACAAAAACATCACATGTCTGTTAGCAACAGACAAACGTTTACAAATCGATTCAAGTGATTTGTACATCTCTGTAATTTATCAAAGTAACCAACAAACTTGTATCGCTCAAGAAACATGCTTATTGGTCGGAATTTCCGTTTAGCTTCCTGATTGGAGCAATACTTGTCATGGGGACGGCGTCTATTATTCTTAAAGGGATTGAAGATATCACTCAACGTACCATCAATCGGCAACACATATAAATGCAGTGACATATTCGTCAGAAATAGGAAACGTCAGAAGTGTTCCTAAGTTAGAATATCAAGTGCAAAATGTTTACAATGTCTTCTGAACTATTGTTTGTCACCACTTTACTGCTCATCGTTGACTATTCGGTTTGGAGTGAGTTTCAAGGGGAACTTTTCATAAAATTGCCCGGATGTTCTGAAGGTTTCATGCTTGCGGTGACTCCTGTCGAATCTGATGTTGTGGCGTCTCAAGGTCAATGTTTGGTAAACTGTCTTGGAGATTCCAGCTGCATGTCCGTCAACATCTGTGATGATCTCCAGAGTGGACAGGTGTGTCACAGACTACCTGAGACATCAAACGGGACGTGTTCCGATCTGCAGGCGGCCGCTGGGTGTGTTTATCTGGAGCCGGTGAGTAGCTTTCTGAGTTCTTCCCCTTACTTTTCTGTTCAGATTGGCTAGAGGAATGTCTTGATGTGACGATTTGTATTTGAAATTGAACTTATCCCTGATGGGAAACGTTTATTGATCAATCACTTCAGTATTTAATCATTATCACTACCTGAGACATCAAACGGGTCGTGTATCGATCTTCTGGTTGTGTCTTTCTTGAACTGGTGAGTAAAATGCAGTTTCTCACAACGTGTTAAGCTACGCCATCAGGGTCCATTGAGATGCTATCAACCAAGTCAACGAATCTGACTATTCATTCCATTATTTCGCTTTTTAGGGGCACAACTCGTCACATGATAGGTGGTTTGAACAGATAAGGGATATTACATGAAGTGAATGCAAGCACAAGGATCCTGTGACAGCTAGGGGACGCAACTATTCTAGTAGAGTATTTCTATGATTCTTATGTAGTAGTATAGAAAATGACAGTTCTGGACCACTTCCACTGGAGCCAGATTTATTTACCTATACTGCTACTACAGAGGGAATTTTTAATGCAAAAATGATGATCGTCATGAGACTAAACTAAATTGTAATGAAAATATTCTCTATTATTTTTACTCATATGCATACCATTATTTTGAACAAAGTGATATTCAACATTTTTACTAAGTTTTTCGTTCATTTTACAAGGAGACCGGACTATATACTCTTTTTCGAAATTGGAAAGAAACAGTTGATGACCATATTTGGTTGGTTTGATATCAATGATATAATATATACCCAGTGGTAATTCTCGCCATTTGATTGGCTTGTAATTCTCCATTATTATTTACTTATGTAAGCATTCATTTAAGTTTTTGTATTTTTATGCGATGTGATCCAACGATAGGAAACAATCTATGTTTAATCTCCAACCAGTTCTTTGGTTTTGGCATGGAATAATTGACATGCTTGTTGTCTCTTTTTTTTCTCGTCTTTGCTAATACCACAGGTCTTACGAGAATTGGATCGAATCTCCTGCTTCATTACATTGTATTTGGTTAGTTCTGACAACACTTAACAAAACTCATCCTCGGATATCTTACAATCAGCCAGTGCTGATGAAATATACTGAACCAAATTAAAAACTTCACAATCCTAAAATTTTAACATTTTGACCAGTTATCATTGCCGGCCCTTATTGTGTATTTAAACAGTAATGGCCACGTATTGTCTTCAGATAACTCTCGTTTTTGTGCAGGTGAATTGATCAAAATCATGTGCACAGCACTATAGAGGCAAAAGTGTTTTCTCACGTGCAACTGGTCACGTGGCCATAATACCGCACGTGTTTTCAGCCATACTTGTTAGCAGTCATTAACAAAAAAATAAAAACACAAGAAAACAAAAGTTTTTATGGCCATTTGTCATGCCACGCCTTTCAAATGTGCAACATAAACGTGCCATCGGCAGGTCGACAACGTGTGACGTCAGATTGTCTTACGTCACCTCCGTAACCGATTTTTGACGGCTACATCAACCAGAAATGAACTATTTAGGGGTAGACTGAGTGGGCAAACTGTTCGAAACCGAGAACTGCTCACCTTCAAGCACGACGCCCATACTCCCGGATGATTGTGACTCAATTACACAGACGTCAACGTCAATTGTGGGCACAGCGACACTTTCGATGGACTTGGAATCAAGTCGTCTTCAGTGATGAATCCCGATTAAATCTTCGAATCTGATGGTAGGGCGAGGGTGTGGAGGCTCCGTCATGAACGTTACGCCCAGTGTTGTGTACAGGAAGTTGACAGATTTCGAGGCGGAAGTGTCATGGTGTGGGGTGCTTTCTGTGGCAATGCACGTTCCAGGCTTCTTGTCATCCGTGGCTACCGTAACGCTGCTGCTTACCGTGACCAGGTACTGGCACCAGAACTTCTGCCTTTTATGGCAGCACATGGACCCGCTTTGACCTTCCAACAGGACAATGCCAGACCCCACACAGCAATTTTGACAAGGAATTTCCTTCAGATTGCGGGAGTCAACGTCATAGACTGGCCGTCAAGGTCTCCCGACCTCAATCCCATCCAACAAGTCTGCGCACTCTCCATAACCAACCACAGAATTTGCAAGATCTTGGCACCATTTTGCAGCAACAATGGTGTCGTCTTCCCAATCATGTGTTCACAAGCATCACAAGGTCAATGCGGAGGCGTTGTGTGGCATTTGTCAACGCACATGGTGGCCATACACGCTACTGAACTTGTGTGCCATCAGATTCTCGTGCTTGGGACTTATGATTTAAACTGTTGAAGTTATCACCGAATACCGTAGGTGCTTGGAACAAATTATGGTTACAACCGTTAATTAAAATCCTTCTTTGGACATTAATGATAAAAAATTACCTTCTCTGATACATTTGTCCATTGTATATCATATATGGGATTACTTTTAAAAATGTGAAGTTTTTAATTTGACTCAGTATATGATCCTCAATGCTGTTCAACTTTGCTTCGGCGAGTATCCGAATATTATTATGTTTTAATGCTTTCTTTTGAAACTTACGAGAAATAAATTAAATTTTATAAATTTTTATTCCCGCCAGTCCTGAAACTCTGGCTGCTACTTCCATACCAAGTATGATAGGCGTGGCGATCATAGTTGATATAAATCAACACCGGCTACACAGAGTCCCATGCCAGCTGGTACAAGCGCAGTGTCAACTCCTTCGAGAACATTCACAGCTCTGCGATACTTTTTATACACTCAACTCCCTATCCTTCTCTATTCGATGTTTTATGTCGCCTATTTGATGTTATCAAAATCCATCAACAGTATGCATCTTTTCAGATGGTTCATCGAGCACCGGATATAAACCCATAATGTACATTATTATATCTTATAATAGTCTTTAATTTGTCTTGCTTAAATGTTTAGAGAGTCAACCTTATTAAATGTATATTATACAGCATAATTATCTTAGTAAGAGAAATGTTTTCACTTTTATTAACTTTAACTCCTCAAGGGTTGCAACTGGTGATGCTCCCATATAAATAATACTACAACGTTGACGTTCGTGTTTCTTAAGCCATTTAATTGATAGACCTGGTAATATGTCAAGGCATGTTCTGGTGCATCTCCAAACAAGACTTCAATAATAAGTGTAGAAAGATCAGGTATAGCATTCAATTTCTGTTTTATATCATTGAATTCAATAACCAAATTTAAACTGACATTTTTATATGATGGACAACTCAAATACATATGACCCGGGTTTTCACGCAGGGGAGAGACTAACACACTTTTTCGTTTTGAGGGGATATAACCCCCCGTACGATCCAACTATTAATTATCTGAGTTAATTGATGTCCCTAACTAGTCATCACATATGGTGGGGTCATGACGATATTCAGTAGCCACTCGATTTTTACTTCGACCATGGTCCATTTATTATCATCATTGCGAGTAAGATTGTATGAAGTGTTTTTATTGAGTCTACTAACGTCGACATCACTTAAATCTCTTAAATACATTTTCTTTCCGCTTGTAAGTGAGTGAGTGAGTTAAATTTTAAGTCACATCGGCAATATTTCAGCCATATCATGACTATCAATATTTAAACATTATACATATATTTAAACTGATTTAAAAACCTGTCAACGAAGGACAGTAAAATCACTAGATTTATCACAGAAAAAAGATATAAAACTAGTAAGGAATTATAAAAGAGCATAGCACAATACATGACGATACAATATAAAAATGGGCTACAGATCGTCAGCAGCTGAAGGTAGATCACCATGCTAGGGTCCATGGGGACTTACAGTACTTTTGCTACCTGCATGGACCCCAGCCGTATTTACTTTCCGCTTGTATACATTATCTTATAAAGTGTATAACTTGCCATCGGTACCGGGTTTACCAAATCCTTCTGTGTCTCCAAGATCGGAAAGCGCAATTGTATAATATTGTCTAAGGTTATGTGTTCCAGGGCCTGACGAATCAACCATTATTTATAATATGGAGTGTTACACTCAAGTATCCTATATGTACAGGTTGATGTTTTACATCCAATACAGAAATTTTGAGGTCTGAAATAATATCTAGCTTTAACTTTTTATATTGTATTTTTCATCTTTGACTGGAATATCTCTTAGCAGAGTTGAAGGACTTTCGAGTTGATTATTATCCGTCGTACTGATCTGATCAATATGGATGCACAACTCTTTATAGGGAACTAAATCAGGCAATTTAATTCCATGCAATGTTTTCGTCGGGTAATATATATTCTCTCAGTAATCCAAGTGTATCTGATAAGTTCTTGTAAAGACTTACATGCTTTTCTCCAGTGCTTAAAATCAGCATCCCATTCGACTCATTTTGTGTGAGACTAACTCCAAAAGGCTTAACAATTTCATTGAGTGAGCATACACTGTAATACCCATCAGATATATTGATAGGAGTGATTTCAACATTGAATTCACCTATTACAAACTTATTATTACCTCTCGCAGCATTTATATTGGTCCACCGCAGGTAATACATTACATTGCAGAGAGCCAAGTTATCCATGGCATGAAGCAGTTGAATAGACTGGCTATTTGTTATTCCTGGGAGTGTAACATACATATTAAATATACAAAGATACTATATCATAACTTAAATATGAAATCAACTTACATTACGAATCAGTCGATTTTAGTAAGAGCCTCTGGTGCTAAGTTTTTTGTTCATTTCACTGATATCTTTTAAAAATACAGGGTCATGGCAACTAGTGATAAAATGGTGCACGATTGGTTCCACAATCCAATGCAATTTTGGCAAAACCAGTTAAACTTTGCCATATGGTGTGCAACAACAGGAAGTGTTGTATCTCTTTATGCCCCAGGATTTGAACTAAATAAGTATGTTTTATCATTTCATGTGTACTTTCAGATTAGACGTATACCTAAAGAAATTAGTGCCCCATTACCACAGGATCAAGCATGGAATTCCTCAGATAATCTGTACAATAGGTTCGTGTATGAGCGTATTTGTCAGGAATTTAATATTTCTACGGGTAAATATTGGCGTATTAAAGGACTTAACTATGGCCTAGGTGTTCTGTACTGTGGACGAAGAGCTGTTAAAGAAGAAAGTGATGATTTAATAAAAAAAAACTCATCAACCGTTCGATCCATTTAAGTTGTTACAGAAAAACAATCTTTTTGTAAGAATACATAATCTTAATCATGGCTGGGAACTTTTGAGTAACGATTGGAGAGGAGATCTTATGAGCTTTAAGAGTGGTTTAGCTTATATTGTTACAAAATTTGTGCAACTAAACAATACTGCAAACGCTTGAATGAATTTCTTAATGATAAAACAGAAAATAATTTTACTAACCCAGGAGTTGTAAGAATTAATGAATCAATAAGAACTTATGCATTCTTGGTTCACAATAGCAAACACGAACGGGAATAATTGGTTCTGGGACGGCGCTCGATGCACAAAAACAGTTCGTCGCAAACGTAGAGGATGCTATTAATTCACCAGTTGGCATTCCATTTTGTATAAAACGTTATCAAGATGTATTACAGTACGCTCAATCCAAAGTAGACTACGTTTATATGACAGGACTATACATGTCTCTGAGTAATATTGAACTTAAGATCAGTCAAGTGATAGGCTATAATAATAAAAAAATGTTGTTGCTTCCGATCAACGAAAAACAGGTATAAATTCAGATATTAATACTGTGTTAATAACGCAAACAAATCACAGGTGAAACAGGAATAGTAAAACCACCGAAACAGTCATCTACTGAAGCACAACCACAAGTGCCGCCACATATTGCAGCTAAAAATCAACAACATATCGATGATAAAACAGCGCTTATAGTAGGTGGAGTCGCAGCTTGTTAACTCATAATTTGGATAAATAGTCTTTAACGGATAAGTACAACAGCCTGGCATTTTCTACGATCAGTGCCCACAAGTTTTGACTAAGCCAAGTGGCGGTCTTAGCTCATAAATTCAAGAGCCAGGAAACAATACACCCTATTATCCGGGGAAGTGCAGATGTGGCTTTCCCAGTGAGCTCTTCCAGTGCTTCTCCTAATGCTTTTAAATGCTTTTTTTTATCCACTCTTTTACACCATTTCAGTGGGTGGTGTGGGTGGTGTGGGTGGTGTAGGTGGTCCACCACCACCGTTTAACATGAGAGTCAAAGTCGATGTAATAAATCCCAATGCAGTTAAAATACTGGCAATGGTTATCCCCTGTTCTCTTTTATCGGCAAATGTAGTATCATCGTTGAGGACTTGATCAATAGTTTCTTGAATTTGACTGATTTGTGACCGAAGTGCCTCTCTATTATTCGAAGCAGCTTTGAGGCGGGCTGATCTTTTGTCTTTTAAGTTATGCAATCTTTCCAAAATGCATCGTCGACTGAATTCATTGCCCGCCTGTTCAAATTTTGTTTTCTCATAAGCTATATGCTTGTTGAGTTCAGATAGCTTGGCTATATCATTGATGAGTTCTCCCCACATTGTTTGCATTGCCTTGTCAAGACCTCGTAAATCCGTAATACTGAGCTTCAAAGATGGTGATACCTGTAACAGGGGATCATCAATGGTAGCCAAGGTTTCTTCGAGTGCATCAGAGACCCGCTTAGTGTGTTGTGGTACGTCTTCCAAATTATCTTTATCTATGGCAGCTGCGCTTGCATCGAGTTCAGTACGCAGTCTGAAGAACCTTAGTAGTCTTCGCAGGAAGTTTTTCTCGTTAGTAGTCTACAAAACCTAATTCATTACGAATAATGTTGATGCCATGTTTCCGGCTATCTAAGACAAGGCTAGGGGCTTACGAGTAAGATCAATATCCTGAGAGCCAGGCAGTCGCAAATTTCCTTTACTATCTATCATAAACTTGGAATAGTCACGACCATTAGGAGTAACATATTTTTTGTCTTCTTTTAAGGCATCATAATAATCATTAAAGTTAAGATTCATAAAGCTGATTTCATCAGTACCCTCTTCGATTGTACTAGTATCAGTTATGTTATCTAGATTAAAATCATCCATGTTTATGTTAAACATAAGGTTACATAATTTCAATATATAATTTCAATGTATGCGCAATACGACGCAAGTAAAATCCACAACGTAGACTTCGGGATCCTTTTGGGGTCAAAGCCATTCGCCAGTCTGTAACTATAACTAATAACCCGAGTACCATTGATCAGAATCAAACACTTCTAGTTCGCTTTCCTAATCTCGGCGCTCACGATGTGTTAGTTCCAGGAACTGCCCAACTAGCATTTACAATTAGTTTGAAATTAGTAATTTGTTATCTACCGACGATAACAGAGAACTCGTTCAGAAAATCGCGATTAAAATTAGCGGTAATAAGGTTTGAGCATTGACGACAGTGATGTATACTTCTGTTACATGGATCTCTGGAGAATGGCTAAACAACGGAAAAACTTACAGTACCAAGGTATTTGTAATCAGAACACATTGAGACTGATAGTGGTGATCTTACCATCGTAGAAGATTTTGCTGTTTATGATGCATTAGGTAACCGATTCTATATTCTTTGAATTACTAGATAGTGACATGCCCTTTTATCAAGCATCCGTAGATGGTATCTCACTGGAGTATGATATGATAACAGATCCTGAATTAGGCAGACAAATTCGTAACCAGTATACAAGAAGTTTAGCCATTTTGTACGATCGCGTGCTTCGACACCGAAAGATCACCAGGGACAAAATTGATATGACGTGGAATATTTATCTAAACGTCCCCGCTAGATCGTTGAAGGGTATTTTAGTGTCGTTTTGAAGACCCTTCTGAAACATTTGCAAGAGATACCAAGAAGTTCCACAATCCCAAGATTACAAAAGTAGAATTAACTATCAAGGGTGTGCCTAATCAACTACATAGTCAAGGTATGCGAGCATATCAACATTGGGATGAGATTAAAAAACTCCCTTCTATAAAACTAAGCCCAGAAGTTAACGCGGTCGTGAAAGATGTAGCTCTCGGGGATGTATCACTGGCTGAATTCCTTACCATGAAGTATGCACTATGGCTCGACATGCCAACCACAGACGATGACCAACTACACAGCAGTGGGCAGAGAATAGAAAATGCTAGTCAGCGTGTTACTATACAGATAAGAAAGCTCGCCGAAACGGCTGGTAAATTAAACATATATTTGTACGTGATTATGGACGCGCAACTTAATATACAGAATGGAAGATTCGTGCAAGCAATCCATTAATAATCTTTTACCTAAAGAACCGACTGTGCTATCTTCTGTGGGCAAACGGGTTGTGGAAATACAGCTTTTATTCTAGATATTTTACAAAGTCATTATCGGGATGGTTTCGACCATATTATTATTCTGTGCCCGACTACAAACGTTAATAAAACATACCTATTGAGAAATTGGGTAATGAATGATCCCGGGGTGTACAAAGTTGATTTGGGGCGATTGTTTACAAGACTGTTTACGAGTATGTCACGAAAAATACAAAGGAGAATCAACCCTTTTTATAATAAACAACTGCAGTGCGAGTAAAGAACTTACCAAAAAGAAAGATATGCTTTCATATTTGGCATTCACCAGACGACATATGGAGCATAGCGTTTGGGTACTTACTCAAAAATACAACTCTGTTCTGAAAGATCTCAGAGAGCAGACCAAATGGGTTGCCCTGTTTCATTGGAAAGACCGAAATTCATTTGAGGAATGTCTATGTGAAAATGATATTATTTCTACCAAGGTTAAACGAGATAAAGTCAGAAAACTGTTTGCAGAAATGTATTAAAAACTGATCAACCAGCTGCTTATGCAATTGCTAAGCAATATAGCAAAAGTTAGCAAAAATATAGCAACTACTGAGCAAAATACAGCAACTGCTGAGCAAAATATAGCAAAATTATAGCAAAATTACAGCAAAATTAAGCAAATATAGCAAAATTTGGCAAAAATATATAAAAAATGCGATAAATTGAACATTAGCGGTTATTATGTAATAATGTGGTTTGAAATCCTCATTCTTTCGCAACAGTTTATTTTTTCGGGCTGTATTGGATATGCAATATTTTATTATGTTAGACTTAAATATGTCCTATATTACATTATGGAATGAGATGAACTTATCGAACAACTGCTCCAAGAAGAGCTAGTAGTAGGTAAATCTTTAGATAAACATAGAGAAAGACTCGCCTCTTTGGAAGCTGGTGGAAAATATTCCCAATATTTGGGGGAAAATTATACCACTGAAAAAATTGATAACATGACCGACGAAGAAATTAAAAAACTGTACGTGCGTTACGAGTCTAGACTGGGAGCTACCATGACTAAAACAATAGGTTCAGCTATGCGATTTATGCGAATCTCTTGAGAAAGACTCATTCATCGAAGCCCTCATGTAATGTTATAAAAGCATGACTACTCCAGTTACAGATGGTAAAATGTTTGTAAACGCAACGTATCATTCAGCGGTGGTCAGCGGCTTGGCCTTTGGCTATGCCCGTATAGCTAAAATGATTACTAAAGCCACACCACCCAAGCTAGATTTTAATGGTTATGATATCTGTATGATGGTCCTAGATGTAGGTCTAACAATGACTACAAAAGATATGCTAATCAAACAAGGGAGAAAATGAAGTAATTAAACATTTGAATATTTTTTTATATGTAGTATTATTGAACACGGTTCATCATGGCATCAATTGTGGTCGGGGGAGCTATTGTTTATGCTCTAGCATTTTCGGGGAGTAATTTTTTATTTTCTAGTATGAAAGGAGAGGAGCAGAAAAGACGCAATAAAGCATTAGAACAACTTGAAACAGCCAAGTCACAATGGGCCAGACGCAGAATGGAGAGATTAGATTTTATTAATGATGAACTGCATAAACAAGGACATTCAATTCAAACATTTAAGGATGTTATATCTGCCATGCACTAATACTTCCTTGTTTACAGAAAGACACTTGACCCAATGCCAAAGCAAACAATAAGTCAGTTTTATACACTGTCAGAGGCTCAGAAAGACCGAGAGATAGTGTTTATAGTTTTGGGGTTGACTGGTGTGTACATATTTAGGTACATTATTATGCATAAGCTATGATCTATTACACACCAACTAAAAATAACCATGACTGGTGTGTCTATTTTTAGGTTCACAATTACGCATAAGCTGGCAACATAAATAGCGATGACTCACCACTCATGAGGCTGAGTGGAGGTGTGATTTGCATTTAGACAAATGATATGATAGGTGTATAACCATGAATCTGTGTAGATTTACACTCATGGGTAAATCAATTCAATGCAACAGACGATGCGTCGGTATATATTGCAGTATTCATGCTTATTACAACAGACAGGGAAATATAAATTATACATGCTCTGTATGTGGGATAGTGATCAAAGGTCATTATTGTTTACGTAAGAAACACGGCGCTGATAGGGTCAGGAACCAGGTATTTACGCTAGGAAGAGAGATTACATCAATGAGAGGAACAGCTTGGGGAGAATACGTATTTAGATAATGAAAAACAACCATTTAGAGATTTAACTTATTTTGCATATACCATTAAATCACAATGGTTTTTGTCATAAAGTTGAAGGCTTTGGTAAAACAAGGTGGATCTTATATAGATTTACCCTTGTATTATAAGAAGAAAAAAGCCATAATTAATGTAAAAAATAAAGGCACTGACTTTTCAGAATGATGATAGGATCTACATTGTTCCCCGCAGACAAACATCCAGATAGGCCTTTGAGCTATCCCCCAAACAACGGACTCAACCTTGATAGTATAGACGAACCTACACCAATTTCACAAATTGATAAGGTGGAAAAGCAAAATAATTTAGCTATAAAATTTTCGGACATTCTCCTAAAGGAATTGTTGTACACAGGATAAGCTCCGCTCCAGAACATATTCCCAGAATCAATCAAGGATCGATATGCCTAAAGAGGGAAAAAATATATTAAAATTTGAGCATTATTGGAATCAAATGCCAGTACCGTACATAATTTACACTGACTTCAAAGCACTTATCAAACCGATAGAAAATACCAAAAAAATACTGAATGTAGTTTTACGTACAAAACTCAAGAACATATTCCTTGTGGGTTTGGATACATAGTTGTAAGGTATGATGTTAAAACAAACCCGCCTGTGATTTACAGAGGTCCCGATGCAGCGGGAAAGTTCCTAGAATATCTACAAAATGAAGAGAGAATAATCAGAGAAAATTTATCAAGTAAGAAACCCCTGTGTATGACGAGGGATGATTGGAAGGCCTATAAGAAGTCATCGATTTGTCATGTTTGTAATAACCCCTGAAAGGGGATTCTGTAAGAGATCATTGCCACATCACGGGTAATTATCGGGGAGCCGCACATAACGAGTGTAACTTGAAACTAAGAATGAATTCTCAAACAATACCCATCCCCCGTTAGAGGATATGATTCTCATCTCAAAGACCAATGGCGGCTTAACGTGCATTCCTAGTAATATGGAAAAATACATATCATTCTCGTTGACTTAAACTATACATTATACGGAAAAGGATGGGACTTAGATTCATAGACTCCGTCCAGTTTCTGTTATCTTCCCTGGACAATATAGCTAATGTGGACAATCCCGATGACTTTGCAATAACAAATCAATATACTGATTAGATAACACAGCATTTGTTGCTTAGAAAAGGTGTATATCCTTACAAATATATGGATGATTGGTCTGAATCATTCCCTTGAATCATTCTATAGTAACTTAACAGAATCTAAAATAACCGATGCTGATTATGAACACGCTCTGACGGTGTGGGATAAATTAGGTTGTAAGAATTTAGGTGATTATCACGATCTGTACTTAAAAACCGAGATGTACTGTTACTCAGCGATATATTCGAGATATTTAGAAAGACATGTTTAAAACAATACAGCTTGGATCCGTCATGGTACTATTCAAGTCCCGCACTGTCGGGGGATGCATTGTTGAAGAAGACCGGTGTAGAGCTAAAACTACTCACCGATTACGATATGCACTTGTTTCTTGAGAAAGGATTAATAGGTGGTATATTGATGACAGTGAAAAGGTATTCTAAGGCTAATAATAAATTAGTGAAAAGATATGATCTGAGTAAACCCGATATGCACATATTATATCTCGACGCCAACAATTTGTACGGATGGGCTAGGAGTCAAACTTTACCCACGGATGTTTTTGAGTGGGCCGATGTGAATGATATCAATGTGATATCGATCCCCACAAATTCTGATGCGAATAAAGGGTACCTACTAGAAGTTGACTTGGAATATCCAAAAGAGTTGCACAAAGACCATAACAGTTATCTGCTAGCTCCTGAAAGTTTAATGGTTAATAAAGATTGGATGTCGGAATATCAACACTCCTTGATGGGTAATACTAGGTTAGTTAACATAGAAAAAGTCTTAACAAATTTGATGGATAAGACAAAATATATAGTTAACTACAGAAATCTCCGGTTATATCTATCGTTATGTATGAAAATAAAGAAAATACACAGAGTTCTAAAGTTTGATCAAAGCCCTTGGATGGAGCCCTATATAAGGCTGAACACAGATTTAAGAAAGATGGCTACCAGCGATTTTGAAAAGAAACTATATAAGCTCATGAATAACTCAGTATTTGGTAAAACTATGGAAAATCTAAGGAAGCGTCTTGATGTTAAATTAGTCACATCTAATGTGGAAGAAAGACTCAGGAAACTTATAGCCTGTCCTGCTTTTAACAGAAGCAAGATATTTGATAATGACTTAGCGGCGAGTAATATAAAATTCAACAGACTGGTGTACGTTGGTATGAGTATTCTTGACTTGTCAAAACACTTAATGTATGACTTTTATTACAACATACTTAAGAAGCAATACGGCGATAGGTGCGAGGTGTTATATACCGACACAGATTCTTTATTAATGGGAATACAAACCGAGGATGTGTATAAAGATATGGCAGAAAAAATGTACGATACGACCGATTACCCAAAAGATCATCCACTGCACAGGATGGTGACGTGAGGTGAGGTGAAAAGAGGTTTAACGTCGCGTCCAAGATTATTGCACTTATATAGCGACGTGAATGTACGTGTGTGTGTTTGTGTGGCTGCTTGTACATGTTAGGTAAGATGAAGGATGAATGTGCTGGGACCCCTATAGTGGAGTATGTTGGATTAAGACCTAATATGTATTCTATAAAGAAGTCCGATAATGGGGAGATAAGAAAAGCTAAGGGTGTTAAGAAGTATGTGGTAAAAAAGCATATCAAACATGATCGGGATAAAGAAGCATTATTCAATGTTAGAACATTCAAACATGAGATGAACTCTTTAAGAAGTGACAATCACCCGGATATATGGATTAAGAATGAACAAGACATCATTATCCCCCTTAGATACAAAGAGATGGATTGATAATGATGGTGTAACTACCTATGCTTATGGTTACTTAGGGCAGTAATACCGTATCGCTGGGAACTATGAGCAACTTTTCTCATACAAATGCTCTGCCTGATCCATCTTTAAGATAATAAAAAATAGGCTCGCCTTCTTTCATAACCAACCAACTAATGTTATATATCTTAAGAGACCAAATCTGATCAGTTGCACGACGTTGGCCTTCTTCGAGTTCACCGGGCTGGTATAAATATCTTACTTTATCCAGAAGTTTTGGTTCTTTGCTTCTCCTCGGTGCTGAAGATTTGGAAGTCACAGATTTCATCTTAATCGCATCAGATGGTTTCTTCCCTATTAATCTCGTTACTTCATTATTTAGTGCTGATACAACAGCTGATAATCGTGTCACCCATTCGGTTGATCTTAATTGATCTAATTTCATTTCAATCCTATACTGATATCCAAACAAACATTCGGCTTATGTCCGGTTAAATCTTTCAACGATAGCTTGACTACGTAGGGCATCTTTTTCACCATGCCTGATTTCAACATCGTGCTTTGTTAATAGTTTAGTTTCTGATCCCATAAACTCGCGACCAGGATCTACTTGAAATAGCTTAGGCCATTTCAGTGGTCCGCGTTTATATATGCGGCTCAGTGCATTAGCTAATTCTGTTGAATCTTTTGAGGTTAATGGCTCAGCCACACCGACTAGCCACATCCACTACAGTTAAAGCGTATTTATACGTTTTGCGTCTTACCTGATCATGGGGAAGAAACAAGAGGTCAGTCTGATGAACTTAATTCGTTCTAAAAATATCAATCTTCTTCCTCGGTATATAACACAGTGCCGGTAAGTACATTTGCCATATCGCTTGTTTCTTTAGCCAATCCTTGGCCACATCTTTAGATACCTTAGCTGCAGTGGCTGAGTTTTGTATTGCTCATATACCTTTCCAATATCCTCGTGGGCTATAGTAAATTTAATCCATTATTAATTAATATTGATGTTTCTTTTAATATGAATCATGACGATCATTGAATTGCATCATCGTTTTAGCATAAAAAAATTCCCTCTGTAGTAGCAGTATAGGTATATAAATCTGGCTCCAGTGGGAGTGGTCCAGAACTGTCATTGTCTATACTACTTATGTGTACTCAATACAACATATCAGTTGTCACATACCTAATATATCTATTACTATTTTGATGCATGGTATTACCACCAAAGATGTTAATGTCACACTGGATAAAGTGACATGAAAATGAAGGAGGTCGCCAAGTAAGATTCAAGCGAAACGCTTGGGAAGGTGAGTAAATGTACAAAAACAGATGCAAAAAGTAGAAGTGGAGCAATGAGAGTACACCAGGGAACAAGTTAAGTACCATTCCTCCTGTATTTTCATATTCCATGGTAAAATATATACTTGCCCCATTGACATCATCTTCATAAATGCCTAAAATGCCATCAACACCTGATGACAAATTGGAATAAGAACACCGTTTATACAGTTAGCGGTGCTTATTTAGTTTCCAGTTAGTTAGGGCTGTAAACATAAGTGAAAACGATGTGAAAATGCAAGTGAAAGTGAGAGTGCATAAGTGAAAGTTATTTCACGTCGCAGCAGCAATATTTGACCTGCTTATCCACGGCCTTTAAATATTTGAATCTCAAACTATGACTGAAAAGGTGAGGTGAGGGGTAAAAACAGTCGCCCCCGTGTGGATTCTGGGTTAGAATTGGTCCCCATCAGTCAATGCTGTCATAAGAGATATCGGGTGGACAGGTTGGTAATGGCATGGTTGGTTGCGTTGATTGCGTCGTACCCCGACTGCGAGCATCCTTGCTAACTGAACTCGATTACTTAGGGGTACTGCCTCCCTAAACTTATTGTTACATGATATTGATATTACAACGCGAGAATGCCACATACAACGGATCACTAACACTTGTTGTCACCAACGGTGTGTCAATAATTATAGTTTTGCGAGAACATAAACATATGACATAATGAGACAAACACGTATGCCATGCTATACCTAATTTCAGTTCCTATATCATAAATCATGTTAGGGTGGGACAGCAAGTCGCCAAGACCCATTGGGGTTCATTATGCAGGCCGAAGAATGTACTGAATGCTTATCAAACGATCAATAGATTGGGAAGATGTGTGAGTGAGTGAGTGAGTGAGTGAGTGAGTGAGTGAGTGAGTGAGTGAGTGAGTGAGTGAGTGAGTATTGTGTTAGCAATATGCTAGCAATATCACGGCGGGAGACAACAGAATTTAACATGTGAAAGGGAACTTACCAAATATTTGTTTATAATTTGAAATCTTTGCTGAATCTGCCATCCTGCTGAAGATTGCATTTATTGTACGTGTAGAAAGAGAAAACACAAACCACGGTTCATAAGGTACCACATGGCGATGTAGACTTGGGTCTTAGAGGACATTTCTAATTAGTCAGTACATACAATAACAATAGACTGTGAAAAGGGCTTGACAGACATTTTGTCGAATTCGAATCGTCAATTATACAATTATGTTATCACAAAGCAGAATAAATAGCGACACATGGCGTTTGGAACCAATGCAAATGTCACCAAAAGGAGACCAAGAGAATTTAAAGAAGACTGCCCCACTGTGTCGCAAAAAGAAGGATTTTCTTTACTTGTAAGCAGCAGAATCAGTGCACTTGTTCAAAGCAGATATAATTCCAAATTAACATATCGTTTTTAGTTTCAACAAAATAAGTAAATGCGCTATCGTGTCATTGTCCAGAATGTCTGGTCCATCACTTGATTGTCTGGTTTCTTTGCAGGCTTCAGGCAACAGTTTTTATATAAATTGTGTGAATGGCGGGTTTCTACCTGTAGGGCAGGACATACCAAGCCTTTGGATACCTGGTGGTGTTCAATGACCCATTCATATAATTTCCACCGCTAGATTTGCCTTTTACACCCAGTGGTATCTGTTTTGGAATTTCTGACGTTGACGTTTAATATTTATGTCAGTGCTGGATTCTATCATTGGTAGAATGATAAAACGAACTGAAAATGAGGAAAGAGAATGGGAATAAACCAATTCTGGAACAGGCAGCGGTCATCACAAGTCTGGCTGCCCTACATGAAAAGGTCTAGATATTTCCACTGACAAGACCTCAATTAACATAACCATTATAATATCACTACATAAATTGTTTCATAAAAGAACTTGGCACAAGTGACATATCAAACAAGAAAACACTGATATCTCTATTCCCCGCCGTGGGGCACATTAGAATTTTGTTTGTACATATACTGAATATAGACTATAAAATGAGAGTCCTATGAAGCCTTAAGAAAAGATAGGCACTTGGGCGGATTTATTTCATCAGCAAAAAAATGATTATATGTGAAATTAATACACACGAAATGCCCCTTCTCTGGCAAAACAAAACTTCGTCTTCATAGGTATCTCGGGGGCACGGGTGGCCCAGTCGTCTAAGGCGCCGCGATTCGCTGTGCAGAGTTGCGTCCCTTGGGCACGCCAGAAACCTTTGGTTGTGGGTTCGAATCCCGGTTCGCCCCGATTATGTTTCTAGGTTTGTCAGCACCATACCCGTGCTCGTTGGTTTCACCGAAGTGGTAAACGTCTGAGACCTGCATCACTTCGGGCTTTCCTCCCACATTAAGCTGACACGCCGTGATATAACTGGAATACTGTTAAAAGCGGCGTTAAACCCAACTCACTCACTCACTCATTCACTCACCCATAGGTATCTCTTTGATAAGCATGCAAACTTTCATTCACGTTACTTCAGTAGTTTCTGAGAAAATTTGCAACGCACGGAGCAAAATTAATTTACATCAGTTGTCGAAGTTATTTGAGATCATGACCAGTAACATCAGTGTAGTAAAATTCATTTCTCTGACTTAAAAAGGTTTTGAGATAACATTTCATCTTTGAGAAGCGGACGGATGGTCGGACGGACGAACGTTCCTATGTCACCCGCACAATTTCGTGGCTTTCAAATTCAAGATTGATTTCATTTCAGGTAAATGTCTGCCAGCACGGGGGAACATTCAATGATTTTCTGTCAAGATGTGACTGTTATGATGACTTCACAGGTATCTACTGTGAAAGACGATACAGAGGTGAGTAATTATCTTAACGTTATAGATCCAGGTAATTATCTTCATGTTATATATCTGGGTAATTACCATCATGGTATGCAACAAAAGTGTCAAACTCCTTTACATTAACATAAGAAATCGCTGCCAAAGACAAAGTCGATTTTACGATTCCGATAATATCGTGAACATGTGTTTAGGAATTCACTTTCAAATAGTGATGATACCAGGTGTTTATGAAAGGTGAGCATATCCTGCCCAACCTGTGGCACTGATCGCAAGTGGGTAAGTTTCCTCTTGTTATAAAGGTGAGTGAGTATGTCATGTTATAGAGGAGGATAATTATCACATGTCATACAGGTTGGTTCTTATAACAGTGGGTAGTTATCGTCATATGAAAGACACGGGTAATTATCTTTGCGTTATAGGGGTGAGTAATTATCTTTATGCTGTAGAGGTGGGTTATTCTCATCATGTTGTAGAGGTGGGTAAGTGTCGCTATGTTATAGAGGAATGCACAGGTTGCCCAGTCGTCTAAGGCACCGCTATTGGCTGTGCAGAGTTGCGTCCATTGGGCACGCCAGATTGTGGGTTCGAATCCCGGTTCGCCCAGATTATGTTTCTACGTTTGTAAGCACCATGACTGGCTTGTGGGTTTCACCGAAATGGTAAACGTCTGAGACCTGCATCACTGCGGTATTCCCCACATTTAAGCTGACACGCTATGATAATACCGCGAATAATGTTAAGAGTGGCATAAAACACAACTCACTCACTCACTCATGTTAAAGAGGCGAGTAACTATTATCGTGCTATATAAGATAGCTACGCGATAAATCGCAAAGAGCAACAAAGGACGATTTCATGATAAAACATTGTTCTATCAAGACGCCGAATATGGAGATTCAAATAAGCGCTGACAACTTGATGACGTCATATATTTTTGAGAGGGTAGTGTCTAGTGAGTTGTTCCTCATATATGTAGCTGGGCTACGCAGATAAACGCAATGGCTAAACGATCGCATCCAGAGATATAACCTTCGACGTGAGGTTGGATTCTATTCACGGAGTCATCATTATTAAAATTAAGATAACTGTTTTTAAAGCTTGTACACTTTATCAACATCCTTCATGTTTATCAACATCCTTCATGCTGATATCACGTATAAGAAATAAACGACTCGTGGTGGTTGTTTATCGCACAATAAAACACTGCAGGGAGAATAAACCACAAGAAGCACAACCACGCATGGTTTAATCTCCCTGCAGTGTCTGGATGTGTAGAGGTGAGGAATTATTATCATGTTATAGACGGTTGTATCTACCTTCACGTTATGAAGGTAGGTAACTATCTTCACGTTAAAGAAGTAGGTAATTATCGTTATGTTATAGAGGTGGATAATGATCACCATTTTGTAGAAGTGGGTAATTGTCTTCATATGAGAGAAGTTGGTAATTATCATTGTTTTCCAGGTGTTATATTATTGAGATGGGTAATTATTTTCATGTTTCAGAGGAAGGTAGTTATCGTCATATATAAACCATGAATGATGGTTGTAAGTGTCACAAAATCCAAGAGGAAGTGTTTTATCTGAAGGAGGAATTAATAAACCCCATCTGAAAAAACAGCTTTGTTTTTAAATACACTTTCAATGAACCTTATAAAACGGGCATAAACTATCACTTGTTGGCGTACATGTACTTGACAAAGAGATTCTTGAAAGCATTGTGATTTAGCAGCGCCTCTGAAGCCTGGTGGTTAACTCACAAAGCTACAGATACGGAAGTTGCAGGTTTGATCCACTGAAACATAAGCAGACATTTGCCGTTTGTTTTTACATCATTCCTTACATTTCCATATGAACATTGTGGTCAAATACAAAACACATCTCTAGCTGGGGACATTAATAATTATGTTACTTTATGTATAACACATATACCTGTGACAATAAAATCCCTGGGATATCGCTTTCTCGTGTATGAGTTTTAACCCGATTGGAGAACAATAGGATGAGGTCATTAGAGGTTTATAAAGTATGGAAACACACAAGGGTAATATTCTCTTTAGCATATATAATGTCAATCACATAATAATGGAAGTTTAACACATATTTTCATTCATGTTACGCGTAGGAATACAAAGACATGAATATATCACCCTATAAATAATATGTCAAGTGAAGTGTGCAGCCATGTTGGCTTACAAAAGCGCTTATACATCCTGAAACCTCTGTCTACAATTTAAAAATCCTTTTGGGTATCGGATCCGCAATATACAGGGGCTGACAATAAGTAGATACTGCTAAATTACCCTATTGCATATTTGATACCAAGTTTATCGGATTGGTTTCTCTCATGGATAACACGAACCATAATGTGATGAATGCTAGATGTCTGGAAACCTGTTGCGGTGGTTCTTTCCAAAACTGATATTGTCTCTGACACCCCTTCATCCGCTAACACATCGTTATCAAATACCTGTGGGTATAGAATTTGTCACCAAGTAGCCTTTGTAAGATGTGGACAATTTCAGTGATCATCATTGCTGACTGCTCATCATCGTTTCCCGATGGCTTAGATCGTTGTGCTTTCGGTCACTAGTTACCGGGCTTCGATTCGACTCATGACAGATCACCGTGGATCACCGTATTCTGGAATATACTGAATTAGCGAACAAACCCTTTCCATAGCCAAAATCGTTAATTGTTCGATTCCGACTGTATTATGAGCATGTTTTCATGAATCACAATCAAAATGCGCTAATACCGGGTGTTCGCAAACGGTGAGCGTATCCTACCCTACCGGTGGCACCCGTCATAAACACATACAAAGGCAAGTCAATTGTTTCCTGAAATCATAATCAACTTAGGTAGTCAGCAAAATTAGGAATTTCATATCCTCCACATGTCTACCGTAAAACTTTACTGAGGCCTTGAATGATGTAATCTTTAGAGCAAGAGTCGTAAGACGCTTCCTGAAATATTTGAAGAAAGGGCATGCTTATGTGTACCTTTAAGGCTGTGAAATGTAAACACCAAAGGCTGGAGTTGCTGACATATTCCTCGACACAAAAGATTAATTGACTATTGGAAATTTGAAATCATACGTGTCGTACAGTTTTGTGGAGAGTTTTTTGTCACTCTGCACAGACCTAAATATAAAATTGACAAGGGGGTCTTCTTTATTTCTAGCTAAAGTGGGTAAATCAGTCAAATGGATTTCGCTGATCGATGGCTATTAAACGACATGAGATCATCGATATGCCTGATGTTTAAGTTCAACTTCTTGGCCAAAATACTTTCTTTTGACTTTGCAAATTCGGATTCATATGTAGAAAGAGACAAAGCAGCAAGGACACTGGTGGTTCCAATGGGGACGCCTACTTCTTGCCCAAATGTTTTACCAGTTCAGCAAATACTTGAGTTAGAAACATCAATGATGCACTTAGACCTTTTTTCAGACTGTACGGAGGCCCATGAGGGTGGAATGCGTGCAGTGACGACGACCAACAAGCGAGTCATCAGGATCCGCCCTCTTAATGCTCCCCGAGAGTACGAGGTTGAATGTTTTCTGGCCTACGGAGGCTTCACTTCAGTAGAGAGACGGCCGTCCATATGCAACGACTACAACAAGACGTGGGCTGAATACAGGACTGGTTGGAGCACATCGTGCAGCAGATGGTTGGGACTTGAAGCTCTTCACTACATCTCACACCAGGGCAACTGCAAACTTGATATATACGTGAAGGGTGCTGGCGGACTTGTTGGACAGTTTTACTACAAAGGGATCAGGATAGACGATGAAGCTAGAGGATACAAACTGACTTTTAATCACAGTGTTAAACACCCCACCATTGCTGTAGGGAATGGTTTTGAGTATGGAGCAGCAAGCAAGGGCATCAAAGGTCAGAAGTTCGCCACGTGGGATCGCCCCGACCCCTCGGGATGCGCTGTACGTGATGGAGCAGGGTGGTGGTACGGGACTGACTGCCCTGATACAAATCTCCACAAGAGGTTCGATGTCAATGTGCCCGCGACGAACGTGGCGCAATGGCCGGATGACAATGATATTCTGCAACGAGTAATATACACGAGAATACAAATAATTGTCACTGGGCCTCGGGTGGTCCCTTCACTGTGAATTGCCCTGGTGACAGTGGAGTTTTTCGTACAACATAACTACTGAATATTGGGGTACACGTCTTTTGTACGATATCCTGGAATAATATAGCGCACGAAGCTCCTGTCTACATTGTTTGATGATCTGAAATCGACGCCTAAGATTAGCATTCTTCTGGACATTGACCCGCCGCCAAGAGATACATGTAATAAACTCGAATATGTAATCAATGTTAAAAACTGTTTATGTTTTGTTTGCTTGTTTGTTTGTTTGTTTGTAGTGAAATGCCGCACTCAGCAATATTCCAGCTATATGACGGCGGTCTTTAACTACTGGAGTCTGGACGAGACAATCCGGTGATTGACATCATGAGCATCGATCCACGCAATTTGGATATAATGACATACATCAACACAGTCAGCGAGCCTGACCACCCGCAGCTTGAGTCTAACCGGCATAGTCGCCTTTAACGGCAAGAATGGGTTGCTCAAGACATTCTACCACGGATCTTCACGGGTCCATCATCGATCAACCAGTCAGAGTATCAACAACCAGTGTTTAAAGCGAATTCATTGCTGAGCACTTTTTAATATTAGCTAGTATTGGGCACAACCGCCAGTGGATGACGCAAATCCTGCTTGGGTATCATTTACAGACCGCCGTAATAATGCTGGAATATTGCTGAGTGCGGCGTTAAACAACAAAGAAACTTTAAATCGCCAAGGATTATACAGGGCTTTGGCAGCTGATCATACAAAGTCTGAAGACCTCCTTGCCGGATAGTTGAGGAAGGTCGAAGATACAATCAACATTATGTAAACAATATGTTAAAAATAACAAGGCCAGCAACAGTTTGAAGAGGAGTGTTAAGTGAAATAGAGCTATGGATTATCCCCCGACATGGATAGAAAAACCTCCTATAGCTTTATCACAGGTAGGGGAAAAATAATGGTAAGAGCTGTACTGACGGATCTGTGTTTTATAGGTAAGTTTCTTGGAGATAAAAAGCCGACGGTTTAAAATTTTGAATTAATAGTTGTATTTCACTAAAAGTCTCTAAAGACCCCTGCGATTCCGTTGCAATTCCGTAGTATGAAGTGTTGTGTATTCATGGTGGTGTTTCCAGGGGAGATATGTCATGCGAACGTTAGGAAGACTTTGTATTAATCCTATTAGTGTCAAGTGGAGGTGGATTTATGGACCTCTAAGAGGACCTCTTAAGTAGCTTTGCAGCTGCTCTTTTTGCTGCTTTCATCTTTCTTCCTTTTTTTGTTAAATGAACAATTTCTGATTCTGGTTCTGGAGTGGAGATTGCAAATGGATTCAGATTGATTGGTACTTTGTCTAAAACTTCGATAAGCAAGAGATGGGGACAACAGTCAGATGGATGTACCCTCTTAAGACAAGGTATTGTCAGATTTAATATGTCGTCCTTTGAACAAGTGTAAAAAGGAAAAAAAGATTCAGCACCCATTTTCCTCACCCACCATCGAATGTCAATAAGGACAGCCTTATGCTGCATTGGATCCCCAAGCTGCAAATACCATGGAAAAAATGCTTTAATACTCGAGCAATAAAAATCAGTCAGGCTGGTTTGGCCCATGACAATAAATTTGAGACGTACAACATTCGGAGGTTAGCATCACCATATTGGCCCATGAGCCACCACCTTCTTGGCACTGGGCTCTAAGCAAGTTTATAGAATGGTACATATAGACTAGAGATGGAGAATTAATGTATACTCAACAACAAAAGTTCCTGTGACACCAATATTTTAGTGTATTTTTCAAACAAGTAAAGTTTGGTTTTCAATATTGTAGTACATGTATGGAATCAAGTCACAAAAACGCAACTGCTACAGAAAAGCATGCATTCCATGCAAAAGTTGACTTGTATGCAAGCCCCATGCATTTCACTACAACCACTAAGAAAAACAACAAAATTGTGCAATTATTCAACATTACGAAATGCCACGCCTATCCGAAAATGAACGTCTGCGAGCCATTGGTGTATATGCTTGAAGCAGGATCGAGTCAAGGTGATGTTGCAAGAAAATTTAACGTCCACAGAAACTCCATTTGGTGTTTATGGCAAGGTTTGCAACAGACGAATGCAGTCAGAGACCGTCCTCGGAGTGGCAGGCCAAGCGTAACCAATAATCGACAAGACAACTGGATTCGAACAACACACCTACGATATCAATTCCAGCCAGCAACAGTGACTGCAAGAAGCATCCCTGGCCTTCGACGAATATCTTCACAAACCGTACGTCGCCGCCACAGATGTGCAGGGATTGTCACCAGAAGACCCGCCAAATGTCCCATTTTGACAGGAAACCACCGTCAAGCACGTCTACAGTCGTGCAGACAGCGTCTTTGCTGGACGGCCATGCAGTGGGGACAAGTTCTATTCACTGACGAGTCTCGTTTTCACCTCAGTCACAGCGATGGACGGATTCGAGTGTACCGACGTCGAGGTGAACGTTACGTCAATCATTCTGTCTTGGGGCGGCAGTGTTATGGTATGGGGTGGGATTACAGCAAGACAGAGGACCCGTTTGATAGTGGTAGAGGGAAATCTCAATGGACAGCGCTACCGCGACGAGATCGTCGGCCCTGTTGTTCTACCGTTTTTGCGTCGTCATGGCCCAGACGTTACCTTTTAACATAACAACGTCAAAACAACGTGAATGTCATCCCCTGGCCGACTCGCTCCCCTGATCTCTCACCAATCGAGCACATGTGGGATGTGATGGATCGGTGCCTTTGACGTCAACTACATGTTCCACAGACACTCCAGGAATTTCGAAACATGCTCCAGCAGATATGGACAGATATCCCACAGGACTTTGTGCGACGCCTGGTCCATTCCATGAGACGAAGATGTGTTGCTTGCATCGCAACCAGAGGTGGACACGCACGCTATTGTTTAGTAAATTGACATTTGGCATGTTTATGTTTTTTTTAATGAAATCACGCTTTTCTGAAGCTTAAGTCGGTATGTCAAATTAAACCATTTGAACATTTACAGGAGTCTTCGAACTGTTGCTAACCGAAATTGTTTCAGATTTGGTTAAAATCATAACTTTGCATTAAATCTTATTCAATGTCACAGGAACTTTTGTTGCTAAAAAGTGTGTGCACAGGGCATAATATGAAGAGCCGATTGATAGAATCGGTCCCATTCTACCACCAATCTCGGTAAAGTGGGGGTCGAAGTGTTATGTTGTACTAAGGGACGAGATAGTCGGCTCCGGCGCCCTCAACCATGAGACTCCCTTACTCTGCCGACACCGGGACGCAACCAGCCACAAACAGATTGCCCAAATTGGTCGCCTCATACTACACTCTGCTGGGGACACATTCTACCCCGGGTCCCTACTGTTACGCTATCATGGGATTGAACACTCAATCATCAATACCTTGGGAGAATCTTTATTTGGGCCATATATGGCAAGTTTATATTCATTTATAGACAGTCCGGAAGTGAGTCGGTTACCATTAGCTTGTTATATCTCATTGCTGTCAGTAAAAGTCGAATGTTAAAGAAACTAATATTGCAAAACCTCTGGAGTTATCTCTGTATGAACTGAAAAACAAATGCTCTATTTCCCCAGTCTTCTCCAATTCCTTGTTCCATTTCATTTAGTGAAGTATAGGTCTTGTAGACAGTAGATCATGGCTTTTTTGTTTCTTTTAAGATGTAAATATTTCCCTGTGTTTTGTATTATTGCTGTACCTACGTGCAGATTCCTAAATTGAAACAATATGTTAACCAAGAAATCTGTACGATAAAGAACTTTGTGTGAAATCGACAACCAACCAACAGATGTTATACAATTAACGCATTTAGAAAATTAACTAGTTTTGCAAATAAGCACAAATTATGATAAAACATGATGGCACTGGTTTGTAAAACACACTGGTGTTGGCAAAATTCAGTGATATTAGTATATTCACCCAGGGACGACAGTGGTAAAGCTTTCGAGATGGGCAAGACAGGGAATCAGGGATGATGCGTGATTCACACATGAAAGCTGGTCTTGATGTGATAAAATGCGTGAGAGATGCGTAAACACTCTCTGGTCTCCTAACATACAGCCTAACTAGCTACTGGTAATTCTACAGTGCATCCTCACCAGTCCATCGCCACGCCACACTAGCATACAAGCAATATAGTAACTTCCTGACGGCTGCTTACATTAAATAGTTCTTCATTCGTGATGACTAATCACTGCACAAATACAATACAATGAGCGTCTATCGAATCTCAACAGAAACAATGTAACACGGTTACAAGAATTGTTCAAGAATAAAATAGCCTGCCATGAGATAATACTCAAAATCGTAACACCAATAACTTTTAGGGAGTTTATGGAAACATTGTGTTGCTAGGGCCCTGTAGACCCAAATATGTTTTTTTTCATACCTCAGTTGAACGTAGACTATTTCCTAATACAATGTAAGATTTGAGCAGCAACTTAGGTAAGAGATGTTTCTTAAAGGTATACATCACCGTGATTGTTAAGACTCTTAACCCACTCGTTGTACAAAAACTGTTTCAACCAAATTTTAAAACATATACATACTTGGGCCTGGTAATAATATTACATGATAGGTAGTTATTATTATTTCCACAGAATAGAGCTTTCAACAGTATTCCAGTAAAATCATGGCGTGTTAGCGTGATGTGAGGAGAAAGCCTGAAGTATTGCAGATGTTAAACGTGTTCCAGTTTGGTAAAACCCACGAGCATGGGATTGGTGTTGACAAGCCTAGAAACATAATCGGAGTGAACTGGCATTGAACCCACAATCACAGGTTTCTGGCGTGTCCAAAGGATGTAACTCAAATTGCGAATTGCAGTGCCTATACGAGTGGGCCACATGCCAGCTTGACTGTTACCTCATTAATCTACTTGAACGATCATGTCTGTCCTGGGAGTGAGGTAGGGAGGTAACTCTAACGTTTCCGGTGTAGGTGGCACTCGTGAAGAGCAACCTCCCCGTGGTGAGTGCTGGGTAACGCTAATAGCACTTCCCCCGTGTGGACCTGGGGTAGAATGTGTCCTCAGCACCCCATTGCTGATCGTAAAAGGTGCCCGAATTGGGCAACCCGTTTGCCGTGGGCTGCCTCCCTTGTGTCGGTGATTCTGGTGGTTGAGGGCATTGGAGCCAGGAGCCGGTGTTCCTTTTGCCCAACACACCACTTTGACACATACTTCGCCTAGACGGGTGGTAGAATGGGCCTGATTATATCAATCGGCTGTTCACGCCGTGCCCTGTGCATGGACAACTTGAATTTCAAATCAATGTTATAGCAATAGTTTTGAACATGACATATTGTGATCTTAAATAACATGTTAAATAAATCATTTTGTCTAGAGTCCTATGCCATTTGTCTTTGCACACAAGTCTCTAAATTCATGCAGAGACATTGTCCAAGACCATGCCAAATGCTTGTCTGACATGACAGAGGAGGAAATTGTGGCAGAACTTCAATCCCAACATGTCACCTCTGTTTAAACAGAAAAGATAATGACAAAATAATTCCAACAAATACCTACCTGTTTACTTTTGCTCTCTCTAAACTTCCTAATTCCACCAAAGCTGGCTACTTCAACCTTTGAGTGGATATTTATGTACCGAATCCTCTTCTTTGTCTCAACTGACAAGTATTTGGACATCAAGCCAAAACCTGCACCAAGGCTAAAATCTGCTTCCACTGTAGTGCCAGTCATGACAGCACTGATTGCACCAAGGCCATCAAATGTGCAAATTGCAAAGGAGCGCATCAGTCTTCTTCCGAACAATGTCCAGCCTTTGAGAGAGAAACCAAGATAAACAAAATTAAGTACACAAATGGAATCTCTTTTTCTGCAGCAAAGAAGCTTGTTGCAGATCAATCCCCAAGTACACACAATACTTCTACCAAAACGTATTCTGCCGCAGCGTCCTCCTCTAGCAATAAAGTAGACAATTCATGTCAGACAGCAACATACAGCTTATCGAGCGGAGTGGAAATTCCCCCAGATCTCCTTTTGAACCTCGATGAGTTCTCCACACATAATACAGTAGAATTGTAGAGGCCGTCGGCATAATTTTAATGACTTACAACTTTTATTTCAAGATTTTAAACCATCAGCTTTATGTTTACAGGAAACTTATCTAAAAAACTACAGATACATTTGACTTAAGACAGTACAGTCCATGCCATCATTTCTCACCTCCCAGTGAGAGGGCAAGTCGAGGATCTTCAATAGTTGTGAAGCAGGATGTTATCCACAGCCCTGTCACACTTAATACCCCTCTTCAAGCAATTCTTTCTTTACATTCCTCCTTCATCCTCTCTCCAGCAGTCAGATCTTCAGGCACTATGAGGCATAACTCCCCAAGCCCTGTATCATTACAGGCGACTTGAACGGCCACAATCCACTTTGGGGTGGTAATAACAAAATGCCAAGGGGAGAATACTTGAGGATTTCATCTCCAATAATGATTTATATATATTTAATGATGATTCACATACTTATCTGCATCCTGGAACTGGAACATATTCTTCACTAGATTTATCCCTCACAGACACAAACTTACTAAATGAATTTGACTGGTCGGTCCACGATGACCTCTGTGACAATGACCACTTTCCAACTATTCTTTCAACTGTCAATCCATCAGATGTTTCACCTTCATCCAGATGAAATTTCACAAAGGCTAACTGGTCTGTATTTGAATCATTACGTAGCGACAAACTTAAGCCTGAATTATTAACTCTTTCCACTGACAATATTCAAGTGTTTTCAGATCAGTTAATTGAAATTGCTGATGGTTGTATTCCGAAGTCCTCCACAAATCCGCAAACCATGGTTTACCACCGCTTGTAAACATGCGAGATAAATACATTTAAAATATCAAATGCTAAGGCTCGTCGTACTCAAGCAAAACAAACGACAGTCTTGGCAGAATAATGTTTCAAAAAAGTAATTCACGAACACCTATGTCTAAGGTTTGGAATATGGTGAATAAAATTTAAGGAAATTGCTCCAAAGCAACTGTTAAGCATCTTAAGGAGGGTACTAACTTACTAACAAACAAATCCGATATAGCAAACAAATTAGGTGAAACTATGGCTAAGCATTCCTCATCATTAAATAATACTCCAACATTTTAGAAAATTAAGGAACGTCAGGAAAAACATAAATTAAATTTCAATTCTAATAATGGTGAGGATTACAATGAAATATTTTCCCTTCATGAAATGCATACTGCTTTGCACCAAGCTCATGATACGGCTACAGGACCTGATAACGTACATTATTAACTTCTCAAACATTTACCTGATTCGTGTTTAGAAACTTTATTGAATATATTTGACACTATATGGACAACGGCTAACTTCCCCTCATCTTAGCGTTGTGCTGTCGTCATCCCAATACCGAAACCTAGCCTGAATCATACTGATCCTTCAAATTGCAGGCCAATATCACTTTCAGGCTGTGTTTGTCTGTTGTTTATGATCAAGATCAGGGTGTCCCAGAGGGTAGCATATTATCAGTAACTTTGTTTAGCATAAAAATAGAATAGTTTATCTAAGGTTTTAAATGACTCTGTTGGTGTGTCACTGTTTGTTGGTGACTTTAATGTATCCTGTCGAGGAAAAAATATGCACAGGATAGAAAGGCAATTTCAGCTTTGTCTAAATAAAATCAATGATTGGTCTGAACGTAATGGCTTTACATTTTCTAAATCAAAATCTAATTGCATTAATTTCTGTCAAAAACATAAACCACATAGTGATCCAGTCTTACATCTAGCGGGCACTCCAATTAAAGTTGTAAAGGAAGTGAAATTCTTAGGAATAATCTTTGATTACCGCCTTACCTTCCTACCACACATTCAATATCTTAAAGCAAAATGCCTAAAGGCGCTGGATCTATTAAAAGCTATTTCCAGTTCCAAGTGGGGAGGGGACCAGTCAACCCTTCTTCACATATACAGATCACTCACCTGCTCTAAACTCGATTATGGCTCCATCATCTATGGTAGAGCCTGCAAAACCAATCTTAAAATGTTAGATACAATCCAATATCAAGGATCTCTCCGTACTTCTCCGATTGACGGCCTGTATATTGAGGCGTCTCTTAAAACCGGCCACATTAAACTAGCTTTACAGTACATTACAAAGTTATATTCTAACGTGTCCAACCCTGACTACAACTGTGTGTTTAATCCCCTTTATGAGGATCTGTATGATAAGAAATCATCTGTTATTCCCCCTCTAGGAATAAGAATTAAACATTTCCTTTCTGCTGCTAATATTGAACTTGAAACTATATCTCCTTTCCGACTCCTGTCTTCTCCTCCTTGGCAATTGGTTCAGCCACATGTAGACCTGTCACTGTCCAAACAAAAGAAAGCAGAAGCAAATCAACTACAGTACAAACAAGAATATAATCAATTACGAGCTTCATACAATACTTACAAATCAATATTTACAGATGGATCCAAGGATGGTGGAACCATCGTTGGAACCAAAACTATATCAACCAAAACTATATCAACTAGATTGCCAGGTAATTCTTCAATATTTACAGCAGAATCAAAGGCTATTTTAACAGCTCTTGAATTTATCAAATGATCTTATAAAACATATAAAATTCATTATTTTTTTCAGACTCTCTATCCTGTCTTCAGGCTATTAAAAGTAATTCGTGTAAGCAGCCCGTTTTACTTTACATCACTGAACCGCAAAATGAGCTTTCTACTGGCCAATACGACATCGTCTTCTGTTGGTTGCCCAGCCATGTTGGAATCATTGGCAGCTCATTGGCTGCTGCTGCTGCAAAAGCAGCACTAAACAAATCTGTGACACCACTTCTGATCCCGTACATCGATTATTAACCAATGATTAGAACTTACATCCGAGATCTAATGCAGAAGAAGTGGGACACCCAAGTAGGTATCAATAAATTACATGGAATCAAACCAAATATCGGTTACACCTATTAGGGTTGTCAATCCAGATAATGTGTGAGCGTTTCAGCTTACATATGCTATGAACATCTCATATGATGCCACTAATAATCATCAGAAACGACTTACAATAATATATATTTTACGGCGATGTCGTATTGGCCATTCGCGTTACACCAATGACTATTTATTGAAAGGTGAGGTTCCTCCGTTATGCCCCTTGTGATGAAAGAATCACAGTCAAGCATGTCCTGCTTGACTGTGTTGATTTTTCCATCACGAGGGAGAAATATTTCAAGGTTAAATCTATGAAGGATCTTTTTAATAATATTAGTTCTCGTTCAAGTATTGGCCTTTTAAAAGAAATGGAGTTGTATAATAAATTTTGTTAACTTTTTTTGTATAAAATAATTTTTTAACATTAGTAGAATAAATTAATATATGTGATTGTTGTGGCTGTATCCTCGAAGGGGGTTAAAGTAGTGTAAAATTATTGTCCCCCTGAGAGGGTGTCGTAGGTCCATATCATTCAAAGTATGTCATTCCTACTACAGGTGTAATCGTAGCATATGTGTTCTTTTAATTTGGCTAAATTTCTCAATAATCGCCAACACCTGAAGGGAAGATGTTAATCAGGCTGGGCTCCATGCAGGAAGCTAAAGTACTGTAAGTCCCCATGGTCACTAGTATGGTGATCTACCTTCAGTGGCTGGTGATCTATAGCCCGTTTTTATAATGTGATGTTATGTATAGTGTTATCGATTTTATAATTCAGTACTAGTTTTAAGTACATTTCTGTGATACGTCTATTTTTTTTACTGTCCTTTGTTGGCAGTTTTTTAATGTAATACATTTATTATGTTTACCCCTTCATAGGCAAGATTTGGCTGAAATATTGCCGATGTGACTTAAAATTTTAACTCACTCACTCTGGTGTAGATATTGTGTGAGCGTTTCAGCTTACATATGATATGAACATCTCATATGATGCCACTAATAATCATCAGAAACGACTTACAATAATAAATATTTTCATTTAAACAAGCGATTAAGATTATACAATACAGATGTTCCCATTTTGAAGAAAATCCTCGGAGAGAGCCATGTGTAGATGAATATAACACTGACATAACCAAATGATTTTCAAGTATCTTGTTGATTCGTCAGTATGCAAAGTAAAACCATTCCACCTTAAACATTCCAAGTGTTCAGTTGTTGTTTGAATTGTCTTGGTGGTTGGACGTGAAGAAATGGACATGGATTTGGTTTATTGAACAGTGTCAATATGAACGGATTTATTGACAAAGCACTTTACCGTTACACAGTATCGAAGAAATACGGTAAATTACTGCAGATAGTTGAGATGCGTGAGAAAATACATTGCAATATGTCATAACAATGTAATTTAGAGTGACCGTATAGATCTTAGTTTGGAGCATTGTTTGTTGAGCAGTTGGATATTATCAATCCCAGAGTATCTCTGCCAAGGGTTCTTATGCATTGTATAAGGTCGCTATGATACCATACACAGTTGCGGAGGAAGACGTCAACGGTTAAGGGAGTCTTGTTTAATACCTGAAAGGACAAGGGGTATGTCAGTAATGATGCATTCAACAGCGCAGTTCAGAGTTCAAGCTGGCTCACATGTGCCCGTTATTTGTACTTTGATTTTACTCGTTGCCTGTTCCCGTTCGAGTGAGTTTCGTGGGGAACTGTTCACAGCAATGGCCGGATGTTCTGAAGGTGTCTTTCTCCCGGTGACTCCTGTCGACTCTGATGTTGTGGCATCTCAGGGTCAATGTTTGGCAAACTGTCTTGGAGATTCCAGCTGCATGTCTGTCAACATATGTGATGATCCTCGGGGAGGAAAGGTGTGTCACAGACTACCTGAGACATCCAATGGGTCGTGTTCCGATCTGCAGGCGGCCGCTGGGTGCGTCTTTCTGGAGCCGGTGAGTAGCTTTCTGAGTTCTTCCGCTTAATCTTCTGCTCAGATTGGTTCGAGAAATGTCTTGACGTGATGTGACGATTTGTAATTGAAATTAAACTGATCCATGTTGGAAAACGTTTTTTCAATAATAACTTCAGTATTCAATCATTATCAATGTGTGGCCTTAGTAGATACATACCAATTAGCACAGGGTAAAATGAGAACACAGGTGCAGGTTAAGTGAGAAACCGCACAGGTGAAGTTAAGGTGAACTCAGGGGAAGGTAAATCCAAAGCACAGAAAACTCGAGCAAACAGTTGGTAAAGTAAGAATACAGATAAATGTAAAGTGATAATACAGGTGAAGGTAAAGTAAGAATACAGGTAAAGGTAAATTAAGAACACAGGTGAAGGTAAAGTGATAATTCAGGTGAAGGTAAAGTGATAATACAGGTGAAGGTAAAGTGATAATACAGGTGAAAGTAAAGTGAGAAGACAGGTGACGGTAAAGTGATAATACAGGTGAAGGTAAAGTGAGAAGACAGGTGACGGCAAAGTGATAATACAGGTGAAGGTAAAGTGATAATACAGGTGACGGTAAAGTGAGAAGACAGGTGCAGGTAAAGTGATAATACAGGTGACGGTAAAGTGAGAAGACAGGTGAAGGTAAAGTGATAATACAGGTGCAGGTAAAGTGAGAATACAGGTGACGGTAAAGTGATAATACAGGTGCAAGTAAAGTGATAATACAGGTGAAGGTAAAGTGAGAAGACAGGTGAAGGTAAAGTGATAATACAGGTGCAGGTAAAGTGAGAAGACAGGTGACGGTAAAGTGATAATACAGGTGAAGGTAAAGTGAAAATACAGGTGAAGGTAAAGTGATAATACAGGTGAACGTAAAGTGATAATACAGGTGAAGGTAAAGTGAGAAGACAGGTGACGGTAAAGTGATAATACAGGTGAAGGTAAAGTGATAATACAGGTGCAGGTAAAGTGAGAAGACAGGTGAAGGTAAAGTAAGAAGACAGGTGACGGTAAAGTGATAATACAGGTGAAGGTAAAGTGAGAAGACAGGTGACGGTAAAGTGAGAAGACAGGTGAAGGTAAAGTGAGAAGACAGGTGACGGTAAAGTGAGAAGACAGGTGAAGGTAAAGTGAGAAGACAGGTGACGGTAAAGTGATAATACAGGTGAAGGTAAAGTGAGAAGACAGGTGACGGTAAAGTGATAATACAGGTGAAGGTAAAGTGAGAAGACAGGTGAAGGTAAAGTGAGAAGACAGGTGACGGTAAAGTGATAATACAGGTGAAGGTAAAGTGAGAAGACAGGTGACGGTAAAGTGAGAAGACAGGTGACGGTAAAGTGAGAAGACAGATGAAAAAGTAATAACATGGGTGAAGGTAAAGTGAAAACTGGTAAAGATAAAGACACAGGTGATGAAAAAGTGATGAAGGTAAATTGAGGACACGGGAGATGATAGTGCAGATATGACGAAAATATCAGAGCTAAATGTAATTAGGTGAGATGAAGGCGTGTTTCATATTTCATGTAAACTGGACACATTTAATTAGTTTTCCTGTAACTACAACAATTGTATTCGATCGTTTCCCGTGTTATATATTTTTAATAGTTGATTCAATGAAATGAATGTTTACTCTTTGTAGTGTAGTGATGTCGGTGTATACAGGTAGCACCAGAACATGTGTACATGAGAAGTGTACATAACTGGATAATGACACACTGTATGTGTGGTGTGAGAGTAATGTACTGAACATTTTGTAGATTTGCTGGCTGTTTAGCTAAATTTTGAATTGTTTCAATAAAGATTTTGATTATTTCCAAATTGTAAAAATGGCAGTTTGGGTCTCCAGAGAGACACACCCATGGTCGACATTGTAAAATAGCTTTTTCAGTCATCAAATCGTTAAAGCTGATGTACATCACATCTTTCATTTCTTTGTTTGTTCCTGTTTTGTTTTGAAGATACATTCAGACATATTCCATGTGTATCACTGTAGCAAATTAGCAACGCCCAGGCTATCGGGGTATGATGACAGGCAAGCAGTCAGCGAGCCTGACCACCCGATTCAATATCTAATATTCTAATACCTCGCTGGTCACATATGTTTATCATTCCGGTGAATACGAGGACCACGGAGTTGAAAAAACCAAGAGTCATGATCGAGAAGAATCAGAGGTACGAACCTATTATCAGCGAATCCTTTCACGTGTAAGGATCACCACACTTCACACCGATTTGCAAATTTCAAATTTCGCCTGCGTCTTCCATAGTATTCAAATGAGTATTTTTCACATAATTTTATTTGAGAAATAGTTTCATGAGAATATTTCTGGTAGCATCTTTGAAACCTATTATTGATTTCGTTTCAGTTGAATGTGTGCCAACACGGAGGAACTTTCAATGACTCCATGTCTAAGTGTGATTGTTATGATGACTTCACGGGACCCTACTGTGAGAGACGATACAGAGGTCAGTTGCATTCACACGATCCTCAACAAACCTCAACAATGATGTCCTGTGTCAGAATAGTTCTTTACAAACAATTGTGTGGGGACCCCCTATCCAACATACGTTTTCTTCCCAAAAATGGGCCTAATTTAAGTTACCGAACAGGCAAATCAGTGGTCGACAGCGCTAACATTGTACTTGGAGGTACAATGGCACTCCTATCTATACACGTATAGGTGTTTTATGCACAAGCAAAGGACTCAAATTTCCTGATACATACGATTATCCAAAATACAAATACCAGAAGAGGCACCGTTTGTTCTGTTTGTTTATTTATGTTCATTCTGTGTTCATCTGTTTAGTTCAACAAGCTTGTAATGCATTTTAAAAAAATGTTTTTCAGACTGTTCTGAGGCCCACAAATATGGAATGCGAGGGAAATCGTCCAACTATCGAATCATCAGCATCCAGCCACTTAACGCTCCCACAGAGTATGAGGTGGAATGTCTTCTTGCGTATGGAGGCTGGACGGTGGTGGAAGAACGAAGATCAAGCTGCCAGAACGACTATAACAAGACATGGGATGAATACAAGACTGGATGGACCACGCCATGCAACAGGTGGCTCGGACTTGATGCTCTACACTACATCTCAAACCAAGGCATCGCCAACTTCGATATGAACGTCCGCGGAAGTGGTGCATTATCAGGACAGTACTACTACTCTAATTTCAAGATTGGTGATGAAGCCGATGGGTACACTCTCACCTACACTGGTAACTTTAGTCATTCCTCTAAAGCTTCAGGGAATGGTTTTGCGTACGGAGTAGCAACCAAGCACATCAACGGTCAAGAGTTCGCCACGTGGGACCGCCCCGACCCCTCGGGATGCGCTATAAGTGATGGAGCAGGGTGGTGGTATGGGACTGACTGCTCTGAAACAAATCTCCACAAGAAGTTGGATAACAGTGTGTCTGCGGCGATCATGGCGCAATGGCCAGACAACAATGGCGTTCTGGAAAAAGTATCTTTTGTTAAAACAGAGATAAAGGTCTTTTGGTAATTCACTGTCAGTGTCTACTGACCTGCATCTGCGTGATGACTCTTCTCAAGTATTAATCACGTATCCGATCCTTCATAAACATGTACCTAAATCAACAACCATTGCCTGGTACATGGACCCTTTCCATGACCCACACATATTGTTAATACATGTATGACTATGTGTGAACTTCATAATCTACCAGGTTGACCATTGGTTGCTGCTTATTTTAATATGGGAATGTAGATGATCATTTCCCCACGTTTTGAAAGGCCATGAAACGATTGTTAATTCACGTACTCTTCTTGGAAAGTGTAGCCAATCAGTTTTGGTATCACAATTCATTTTGTATCAGGACGTCTAGTTTTTTGCTTCTGTTTTTTTTCTGGAACAAACATTTGTTTTCAAACAAATACCACCCCCTTATATTTGGAGTTTTTATTGACGATGTGCGGGACTTCTTTGGTAGAAGTGTTATAAGGTAAAAGGCATACCCAAAACCTTAGAAATTATGACAAAGTCAACCTTTTAATTGATGGTTATAGCTTAGTGACGCACAATGTGACACGTTTGGTATCTCAGACACAGCGCAGATACCAACGGTGGCTCCGACAGCCGCTTTGTGTCTTTTCCAAGACTCGGGTTACTTTGGAATTCGGGTTGGCTGCAATGGTCGTCCCGCTGCCATGTTGCTTTGGAACCATCCATAGAGTGTGCTCGGTCCGTTTTAGGTCGTTACCTAGATTACCGCTGTACATCCCTCAGGTATTTTGTCCGGCGTCTGGTGCCCTTTACGTGAATGTAAGTACGCCTTTCCCTTATGGCGAACGATACGGCGTATCTTCCTCTGCTGGAGGAATGTCTTAGACGGCATCAAATTTCACGACGGTTGGTTGGTTGGTTGGTTTGTTGTTTAACGCCGCACTCAGCAATATTCCAGCTAGTGCCCCGTTACTGCGTCTACCAGAACAGAGACGTTCCTCTCCTTCGCCAATCGCCGAAAAGACTCGCCAAAGAATTGGTCTTTGTCGTTAGATTCCGACATGCCTCAGTTGGAAATAGTGTGGTCGGAGGTCGAGTAAGGTTAGTTAAACGTTACTTTTAACTCTATCTCAACTGTACGTCTGTTTCTGTCCGTCTCACCTGCATCCATTCTTTCTTCGCTACTTTTATAATCATACCACGAGAGTGTTCTTTATGACCGTAGGGCGACGATATTTTATAAAGATTGCATTATTATCGACTAGGGTGTCTCGGATAATGTTGTTAGTGGCTATGAGTAATGACATTATATTGCCTCCCATTATCGTGCTAGTGCAAGGATATATTTACAGGCGTACATTTCTTTTAATAGTTAATAGTAATTGCTGAATGTAAAAGTAATTCTTGGTCTATAATCGTCTATTATCCGTGTTTCAATGTGTGCTCTCAGTCCGTCACATAATTATATATGTTGTTCGTTCTGGTGTTATTAACTACAAAGCATTTACTGAATGTTGTAAGTTCGAATTTTTAAATACCTTACAAGACTACTGCAGAAGTAGTCCATGGGTTTTTGCGATTTATCCGTGCTTGTCAATGTACTTTGAATATTATATTGTTCTACGCTAGTGAACCTGTCATGAGTTGTTTACAAATTCGACTCCACCGTCGTCATACTTATATGCATGTAGGCATGTTCTTGAAGGCTGTTACTGTTCCCATAGTCTTATTTTCACAGGCAGCAGTCTGAGCTGAAGGTGTCACATTTTTATATGTATTAATATATCTATATTTGGTATTGTACTACTAACATGTTGATAGTGAATTACCAGTATTTTTAAGTGTAGTGGATGATGGCCGTACCCTATTCTATAGGGCAGAGAGTCCAGCACTTACCCCGCTGTCGTCTGGTCCACACCAAATCAATAATCTGGCTTCTGACCACACGCTGGTATACGCTGTTCTATCGCCTCTGCCGCTGAACACAGACCGCAAGCCACAGGGGTTATCATTATCTGTCAGCACTGTACTCTACATCCACTAGTGCTCACAACCCCCGCATACAAGGTGTGACTCTATGGGCATACAACATCTATACATCTTCAGACAGCGACCAGTCAACACTCTCGCAGTGTCAAGAAAAGTCTACCTCTCGCTTCGACATCCAAGCCGAGGACCATACTGTGTGAACAGGCCGTGTTCTCAGACATTAACTTTTCTGTTAGGGCCTCAAAAACGTTGGACAGCGTTCGGTCAAATGACTTTTTCGAAACAAGAAAGGAGTAAGTGAATTTGATTGGGACTAGCAACACATGAACTTTTGTGAATAGAGGTGCCATATTTTGGCCATGTGCAGTGACATTTATGAATCGCTAATAATTAATTATATATTGTACTTGAATACTATATCGTGATGTTTATTCTTTGTGGTTATACGAATTAACGAAGTAAAGTACATTTTGATTATTTACATATTCGCTGTTTTCCAGGTATATAAAAAAATTAAATTTGTTACAATTTAATATATGGAATGATCGATCCTGTTTCACTTCTATGGAGTTTATTCTGTTTGTGCTTTAACATATCAGACCTGACCTAGTGTTTTGTTATAAGGTAAAAATGCATCCCCAAAACCTTAGAAGATTATAACAAAGTCAACCTTTAAACAGATGGTTATAGCTTTAAACACAATGGAAACAGAAAGCCGAAGTGTTGGCGCAAACAAGCAGGAAATCAGTAGGGCGATGACAGTGGCACGATATTTCGGGATAGCGTCGGTGGTGTTTGTTGCCAGTTTATCAACAGACATCTTTTATCGGTAAGTAGGTTCCGACATTTTCCTGATCACGACACAAACAATGGTTCATGGTCTTTTATTGTTCTTAACAAATTAAAATGATATGTGAGGAAATGTTACAAAGACAGGCCAGGCCGGACACTTTAAAATGATTGGAGGGGACAACATTAGGAGAGGAGAGCGCGGTTTGCAGCCGATCGAGTCGAACCCCGATCGATCTAAGTTCTCTCCATTTATTGACGAGCCTGCCGGACTGATCCTGCCGTGTATTGATAGATGGACTGAGAGTAAGTAAAAGTAATGTGTGTATAAAGGTGTTGTTGTGTTTCTTTATTATGCGAGTATAAGTGAGTGAGTGAGTTGGGTTTAACGCCGCTTTTAACAGTATTCAAGTTATATCGCGGCTTGTCAGCTTAATGTGGGAGGAAAGCCCGAAGTGATGCAGGTCTCAGACGTTTACCACTTCGGTGAAACCCACGAGCACGGGTATGGTGCTGGCAAACCTAGAAACATAATCGGGGCGAACCGGGATTCGAACCCACAATCATTGGTTTCTGGCGTGCCCAAGGGACGCAACTCTGCACAGCGAATCGCGGCGCCTTAGACGACTGGGCCACCCATGCCCCCTATGCGAGTATAAATGCTGACTATTCGGAGTAAGCGTCGTTAGACCAATCACTCCTTGACTGAGATGAGCCGATGTGGACAAGGCGAGCTGCAGAGTCATGGCTTAACTGACCATGACGACAAAGAACGAGAAGGCATTAATAAGTGTTGCACTTGTGCTCAATCCCTTTGTCTTTTTGTACAATAAAATATGTTTAATGATAAAGAACAACAATACGTTTAGGTAACTGTAGTAGGGTCCAACTTGACGCCCGAAAGCAGTTACGACAGATCAAACACCTGCACGAATATATATCCATATTTTAAAACATGTACACACAGGTGAATTCCCTCCTTATTTCTTAATTATTTCTTTTCTGATGACAAAACCAACCGTTATTTTAATGCCAAAAATAAAATCCATAAAATCTACTCCAACTGGGTACTCAACTGAACAAGTTAGTGATACCTGTACCGGTGAATGATTTCCCTTTACGACTCCGCGCTGGGTATGAATATTGTGCCGTAGTTGGTTGGTTGGTTGGTTGGTTGTTTAACGCCGCACTCAGCAATATTCCAGTTACATGACGGCGGTCTGTAAATAATCAAGTCTGGACCAGACAATCCAGTGATTGATATCATGAGCAGCGATCCACGCCATTGAGATCGATGACATGCATCAACCATTCAGCGAGCCTGACCACCCGATCCCGTTTGTCGCCTTTTACGACAAGCATAGTCGCTGAGTATATATGTGGTAGGTATGTACAGTCACATACGAAATAAAGTAAAGTTAAAAGACTTTTCTGTTGTAGTGTATGTGATTCTGTCTAATTTACTACAATACAAGAATACAAATACGTGTATGCAAACGAAACGAGATAGCATTCTGTATCTATAACAAATTTATCTTCTACAAAATATTTGACAAATACCAGGTATAAAAGCCAAAATAGCAGTGAAAAATATATATATTGATCACTGAATATCAACAAAAAGTTTAATTATGGATGGAATGATGAGAAATATCGCTTCCTCGCTCAATTTCTTTATTGCTTTCTCATATCATACTATTGCTTTCTCGCTCTATTGCTATCTTGCTCTCTCACTTCCTCGTAGCATTCTATTGCTTTCTCGCTCTCTCGCCTCTTTCTATCACTTTTTTGCTTTATCGTTTTCTCGCTCTATCGTATCTTTCACTCTATCTTTCTAGTGCTATTGCTTTCTCACTTTCTCACTTCCACGTAGCATTCTATTGCTTTCTCGCTCTATCGCTTTCTCGCACTATTGATTTCTTGCTTTATTTCTTTCTCATACCATTTCATCGCTTTCTTGGTCTATTGTTTTCTCACTTTTTTACTTCCTCATACCATTCTATTGCGTTCTCGCTCTATCACTTCATTGCTTTCTCGTTTCATTCTATCACTTTCTTGCTCTATTGCTTTCTCACTTACTCATAGCATTCTATTGCTTTCTCACTCTATCGCTTTAAAACTTTCTTGTCTTGTTCTATCGTATTCTCATGCTATCGCTTTCTCGCTCTATTGCTTTCTCACTTTCTTACTTCTTCATACCATTCTATTGCTCTTTCGCTTGATCACCTCATTGCTTTCTCGCATCATTCTATCGCTTTCTTGCTCTATTGCTTTCTCATTTCCTGATAGAATTCTTTTGCTTTCTTGCTTTATCACTTTCTCGCTCTATCGCTTTCTCACTTTCGTGCCTCATTCTATTGCTTTCTCGCATTGTTCTTTCACTTTCTTTCTCTATTGGATTCTCGCTTTCTCACTTTCTTACCTCGCTCTATCACTTTCTCGCTCTGTTGCTTACTCACTTCCTCGTACCATTCTATTGCTTTCTTGCTCTATCGCTTTCTTGCTCTATCGCTTTCTCGCTTTATCACTTTCTCACTCTATCCCTTTCTATCTTATCGCTTTTTTGTCTCACTTTATCACATTTTTTTCTTGTATCACCGCTTTCTTGTTTCTTCTTGTTTCTTTCTCATTTCGTGGTATCTTTTTCAAGTCTCGAGCTTTCGCTTTCTTTTTTCGTGTTATCGCTTTCTTGTCTCTTGTTGTCGCTTTATCGCTTTCTCTCGGCCGTGATTGAAGGTGAGAATGCGATGTCCCCTCTCGGCCACCATTGCCAAACGATTTCCTAATATATTTTTCCAGGTTAAGTCGAGGTAGAAAGAGCCTGGTTTCGTAATCGTACATGAATGACGACAAAAGTTGAAGCTAAAGTGAGACTGGTTACACAAATACGAGAGAGCAGACAAAGTGGACTTTGACAATTGATCCAAACTTCATTAGAGATCATAAATTGTTATCGTTCCTGTAAAATCCCAATGGTAGGTTGCTCAATACTACATCTATAATCTTACACAATGACGAATGCTTAAATTGCATATCGAATTAATGTACTTGACCCCAAACATATATTTTCTGGACTCTGAATTTTGATCAATGAACCATGGTTACACATGGACAATGATAAAACATTGGCGATTTATTTGCAGACAAGAATTCTATACACACATTTTGAGCGATGATCAATAGAGCCTGAAGCAATTCTCAACGCTCTTTATTATTACAGTGTTCCTTTTGTCGTTTTGATTTCTCTTCAAAACAGATTTACCAACCTGGCTCACAATAGTTACTTATGTTGGTTTTAAGTTTTTGTTCGATTGTAATGTGGACTGTTTGGCAAAATATATATGCCTATTTTCTGTGAATAAAAGCACAAAACCCTTTCCATATTAATAAAAAATCTACGATGCGTCTGCACCTTATCGAAGCACGGAACACACATCATGACACCAACAATAATGATGCTTTGAAAAAAGGCCACTGAAACGCTTCAGCAGTTTCGTATTTCGATCTATGCATAAAGGTTCAGAGTGACAAAAACTCTCCACAAAACTGAATGACAAGACAGATTACATCAACTTTCAATAGCCAAATTTCCCTTTGTGTGGATCAAAATATACTCGGCAATGTGCAATTAGAACATTATGTATGGTATGAAAGGTGGGGAGAGGGATTATTTGATTTGGTCAATTACACGATCCTGTGATATAGCTGTGGTAGTTTGGGATAATTGGACTCCATTTACAATTCAGAACAAGAAAGTTGACATTCATTTCCATTCATCTGTTTTTACTCTGGTCATATATTATATTCCAAATGTACCATATTTATATGTATTCTGTACTCAACAGTTTCCCACACATACAGACACACTTTCCCACAGTATACATACACTTGACAATATAGGTTGTACCGCACGAACTGTGTATTTGAAACGAACATAAATATAAAGATTGGAGGACGGTGGATTTGAAGTGCAATGCCTATCAATACGTCTTGTTTTGCTGTTGCCACGGCATATCAGATATTGAAGGACATTGTTATGAATCCACTCAGATGGGCATGACCTCAACACAAATGCTGCAAAAGCTCAAACATACGCTTTCATTGATAGAAGCCATTGTTTGGATTTAGAGCTCATGTTCGAAAGTACACACTGGCCTATGTGCAAAGATTGTTTGGAAGTTATTCATGCTATAAAAACACTATTAAGAAGTGTTGTTCAATAACTTGAATTTGGACATAAAATACAATAAGTAGCAAATTTTATATTTGGGTTAACACTTTCTTAGTCAAGTACAGATTCTAGTACGCTCTTAGGTTGAGTCCCAGAGTGCCAGAGTGAGGCACCTAATCGACAGCATAAAAGTCAGCGCCCTAACCCACTCAGCTAATGAGGCTTCCAGAAAAAAATGGAAGTCTGACAACTGGTAGTCTAGATCACATACTTTGTGTACCCCCTCTGAGTAGTATAATTTGGCATGGCTCTCATGGCCGAAAGCAATGAATACATAATGCCATTTAGAAAGAGGTCAAGTGTAACAAATGTTATATTTGGGATGATGCTCTCTTAGTAAAGTACAGATTCTAGTTCTTTTTTGGGTTGAGTCCCATCCGGGATTCCAAACACAAATAACATTGTCCAACACTTCCCTCGCAACAACATGCTGAGCCACAAATCGACCAGATGCGCCGAGTGCCTTTGTGGCGCACAAATCGCACGTCCATGAACTGGCCAGGTACGTGACAGCAGCAACAAATAACAGGTCCTATAACAATCAAAATGGAGACACGTGCTCCATGTTAAAATCGTGAAAACAATTTTGACACCTGCAAACAAGGAGATACGACACAAGCCAAGTCAATGAGTGAGTTGGATTAAACACCGCTTTGAACAGTATTCCAGTCATATCAGGGCGTGTCAGCTGGATGTGGGAGGAAGCTCACTGAGATAACATGCAACAGTTTAACATGAATACCCCACTCAGACACAGTATACTGACTCCGCACCGACCAGTGCTGGTTTTTGCCCCTCAATGCAGAGCGCCAGACAGGGTAACAACAAGTACCATCTTTTAACGTCTTTTGTTATGACGCGGCCGGGAGTGGAACGTCGGACCTTCCGCTCTCCGGGTGGACGCTCTACCACTAGAGGAGCGTGTCTTTTGTGGCATCTGAATAAAACCCCTTTCCATAAGCATAAGACATCGCTACGAAAATTAGAGTCGATTCCGACTATATTAAAAGCATGTGTGTATGAATCGCTATCAATATAGCGAAAGGGCGAGAACTTTTGCCCGACCAGTGGCATTCATTATGAACAGCCATCCATTACAAACACTTTATCAACTAATACTTCTTATTATGAAGACATAAACACTTACCACCAAACATTTTGATACTGCAATCTTCAGTCAACATTGGATAAAGTGACATGGAAATGCAGGAGGTTATAAAGTAACATTCGAGTGAAATAACGGGGAAGGTGATTAAATGTGCTCAAAGTTCACGCAAAAGTAGAAGTGGAGCCAGGCGAGCAATATACACCTGGGAACGAGTTAAGTACCATTCTTTCTTCAGTTTGATATATTCCAAACTTCCACAGATATGTACACATGTGAAATTGGCCTCATTGGTGACATTGCCTAAAATGCCATCAATGTCTGATGAAATAAGTACACCGTACGTTAATATACTTTGCTGTGCTTAATTATATCCAAGTTAGTTTAGAGCTGTGAAATTAAAGTGAAAACTATGTGAAAATGTAAGTCTATTTGTTTAAGGTATTGGTCCTTGCTATCGGGGTTCGAACATTTTCAATCAGTCAGGTTATAGAGCCTGTCCCACCGATCCCCGCTTGGTCGCCTCCTGGGACCAGTATCGGCTGCTAGGGTTCAATTCTAATTTGGAATACCCAAGAGTTCAAACTAGAATGGAGCATGATATCACAGAAGAAAGTCAACATTTACCACAGTAACCAGAAGAAGGATGGTGAGTGGGACTTTGTGGACATTCCATAGTGGCTGGAACACCTCAGGAATATCATATCAAGCACATCTGCAATAATGATAACAATTATAATATTGAGAAGAACAGCAACCCCTTCGTCTGGATGAAGTCAACTGCCCTGAATGTGAAACAGAAGGATTTCTGTTTGCTGCTCAGATCCAGTCACTTCCCATTCAAAACTAATGTGGTTGACAAGAGTCAGGAAAAATATGGCAAATACTCGAACCTTGCTTTCAAACTGTCACGCTTGCATCCCAAGTATCAAGTTGTCCGACTTCCCATTGTTCTCGGTTCCTCAGGTTTAGTACCTCACAATTTGTTGTCTGAGATAGGGAGAGTACCCAGGTTTGCTGCCAGGAATACAGCCCTTCTGACAATCTGGGTTAATGTAGAAGGCTGCAGTGTTGGGGTTTGACTAGGCAGCGCTTCCTGGGAGAAGTCCCATTCGTTGTCTGGGCTGCGTGTAGAGGGTCAAGGGCCCTAAGCTAATGATGAGCCTAACCAGCCTGACTGTGCAAGGATATCCTCCACCCTCTTTTCTGCATTTTGTATTTTAATCTGTAATCTTGGTTTGGTTTGTTGTTTAACGCCGCACTCAGCAATATTCCAGGATTATGGCGGTGGTCTGTAAGTAATCTAGTCTGGACCACACAATTAAGTGATTGATATCATGAGCATCGATCTACGCAATTGGGGTCGATGACTTGTTTCAAACAAGTCAGCGAGCCTGACCACCCGATCCCGTTCGTCGCCTCGTACGACAAGCATCGTCGCCTCTTACGACAAGCATCGTCGCCTTTTACGGCAAGCATGGGTTGCTGAAGACCTATTCAACCCCGGATTTTCACGGGTCTAATCTGTAATTAATGATGATGATAATAATAATAATATAATAATAATAATGATAAAGCGACACAACCCTTGCCATATCCAATAGAAATCAGAGTCGATTGTACGATTCCCACTATATCATGAGCATATGTTTATTAATCACTATCAAATAGTAATGATACCAGATGTTCGTACCCTGCCACACCGATGCCTCACATGCAAAGGCAAGTCAATTGTTTAAAAATGCCCCATACATGCCTACCATTAAACTTTTTGAAATCTTGGTGGAAAGCGCATGCTCGATTGTATCTCAAAATGTGTGAAATGTAAATACCAAATGCTGGAGTTGCTGGAATATTGTTCGACATAAATGTGTGTGTGTGTGTGTGTGTGTGTGTGTGTGTGTGTGTGTGTGTGTGTGTGTGTGTGTGTGTGTGTGTGTGTGTGTGTGTGTGTGTGTGTGTGTGTGTGTGTGTGTGTGTGTGTGTGTGTGTGTGTGTTGTACTAGTCCGGACTGATGCCGATTTATCAGACACATTATACTGACTCCAAGTCGACCAGTCCTTGTTTTCGCCCCTTAATATCGAGCGCCAGACAGGGTGACAACAAGTACCTTCTTTTAACGTCTTTTGGTATGACGCGGCCGGGGAAATATGTAACAGATGAGGCGGTCTCACTGGTCTACTTTCTTTCAAATTCAGGTGGGTAAATCAAGGGAAGGGCAATGGCTATTTGATTGTTATTGGAGAATATCAAATCATCGATATACCTGAAGCTTAAGTTAAACTTATTGGCCAAATACTTTGTTTTGACTTTGCGAATCCGAACAGAAATTCCGATTCATATGTATAAAAAAACAGATTCGCAAGAAGGGGAACACAACTGGTGCCCATGGGAATGCCTAAATGTATTACCCCCAAACTTTACGTAGATGTTATCAATGAGGAAGTCATTTCACATATTGTTTTCTCAGTAGACTTCAGATGGAATTTGGTTTCATTTTTCACAAATTGTCCTGAACCTCTAAATATAGATACGTAACTGTATCTGTGTTCATCACGATTCGTGACAAAAAATCCATTGTTTAAGGAATAAAGTTTTCCCTTACGTTTGTCATGTGGGATAGTGATGTCCAAAGTTGAAAATATAAATGTTTAGACAGAATAGAACATGGTTCTGTTCAAGCAAATCCTTTTGTGTTGTGTGTACGAACTAATTGGAAGATGTCCTTTAAGCCCCATGGATTACATCGCTTTATGTTGCCTTATGAATCTTGTTTTGCCAGTCGTGTTTTGAGCGGGATTACAGATGCAGCAACACTTTCAAATTATCAAAATAATTAGCTGAGTATCCTTTCATTTGTTGAAAAACAATCATTTTGTTTAATACAGTGACAATGTTATTGTGAAAAGGAAATTGAAATTGATTTTCCCTATCTATTTTCGACTTGATATGTATTCAGTACAAACAGAACATTCGCGGCCTGTACATCGCGCTGAATGAGTCATGTCGACCTACTGTACATGTCACACACTAACACGATATCGGAACTGAAATGTGGTATAGAAATGAATACGTTTTCTCTCTGATTATCTTTTATTGGAGAGTGGAATACATTGTGGAATGGGTTTAATCATTTTTACATATTGATATGTTTCAAACCACATAGATTACAAGGAAACAAATTCCACGTTTTCTTGTTGATAATCCCGTGTTGACATTTAAGGGATAGCTAAAAGGAAACCAACATCTTCAAAATTATATATTTTGTTATTTTGATCCTATGATTTTGAAAACACAACTGCAAAGAAAAGCATGCTGCTGACAGGCCAAGGGTCATAATCTGAGCTAATGTGGGACTAGATACCATGATCAGTTTATCATGATTCGACTGCATCCGTCGTTCCACACTTGAGTTACTTTATCATCACTTTCAAACAATAGAATACTTATGAGGCCGTAGAAAGGATGATGATGATGTATGTCTTTCAGAATGGTCAAAATTAACATATTTTGTAGGTTTAACAAGATAAGGAAACTCTTTTTTATGCAAATTGTGCGAGTAGCGGGTGCTACCGGTTGGGCAGGAAATGCTTTCGCGAACACCTAGTCTCATCAGTGGCTGTCATTATCCGTCCATATATTTTCACAGCTATTTTGAACGTTACGCCCAATCGTATCTATTTCAGCAGGATATCGAGACTGATTATACTCTGGCGTTTAAGTTTTATGTCATTGGCAGAAAGCACAAACAAAAAGCGAGGAAACAGATTTGGAATAAATTCATTCTGCCTCAGGCAGCTGTCACTCAAAGTCTGGCTGCTCTACATTAAAAGTTGGAAGTGTTCCCACTGATCAAGGCCCCAAATAACACCATCTTTATAAGTAAGCGTCACTACATTAATTGTTTGACCAAAGTACTTGGTGTAAGTGACATACCAAATACTACTAGCATGTTAACTGAGGAAGACATGTGCCGAAACCACGAACCAGTACGATCAAATTTTGGATGGCTAAAATCTGAAGACATTTGTACTAGAGTTCAAAGCTCCATAAAATCTGTACATATAGAGACACTAGTATGTTGCATGGCCTAGCAAATTACCACCAAATCCCTTTCGCAAAGATTATCCGAATCCTTTACACAATCAAGGGCAAACGCTCTCGATAATTACAGAACATAACGGTGATAAGCGGATGCCACGTAGATTCTCAAACGTTCAAAGTATCTGCTTCTATTTTTTTTAATTTCAGAATAAACTTCAATATTGACAAAACAGTTGATTTGAAACTTTGAACACCATCATCCCATGGACAACCCTTGGAAAAAAATTAATTCCTTGATTCATGGGGCATTTATCATGATGCGTGGTGGCCATAGACATAGCTACAGTTATAACAGTTTGTAAAAAATGCAATCAATTGTCATCTGCAGTTAACTGATAAAACACATGTGGAATTTTGAGATATGACACTTAAGCAAGAAGGAGGAATGTCCATGGGCACCAATTGTATTCGTATTCTTGGTGATGTGTTTCTTTATACATACGAGGCAGAATGTCTCTTAGCAACAGACAAACGTTTACAAATCGATTCAAGTAATTTTTAGATGTCTGTAATATATCAGAGTAACCAGCAGACTGGTATCGCTCATGAAAACAAACATGATGTAGATAAATGATAAAGGCAAACTGAAAACCATTTCTCAGCCTGATTTATGAAAACTGAGTTGATTCACGTTTATTCGCACCTAGGTCTTACTGCTAATAGTGAGACTGGTGAGATAGATCTATAACTGTACTTGCTTATTGGTTGGAATTTCCGTTTAGCTTCCTGATTGGAGCAATACTTGCGTTTGGGACGGCATTCATTATTCTAAAAGAGATTGAAAATATCACTCCGTTGGGAACACATATTAATGCAATGACATTTTTGTCGGAAAGAGGAAACGTCAGAAGTATTCATAAGTTAGAATATCTAGTGCAAAAGGTTCACAATGTGTTCTGAACTATTTTTTGTCACCACTTTACTGCTAATCGTGGACTATTCGGTTTGGAGTGAGTTTCGAGGCGAACTTTTCACAGCAATGTCCGGGTGTTCCGAAGGTTTCATGCTTCCAGTGACTCCTGTCGACTCTGATGTTGTGGCATCTCAGGGTCAATGTTTGGCAAAGTGTCTTGGAGATTCCAGCTGCATGTCCGTCAACATCTGTGATGATCCCCAGAGTGGACAGGTGTGTAACAGACTACCTGAGACATCAAACAGGTCGTGTTCCGATCTGCAGGCGGCCGCTGGGTGTGTCTTTCTGGAGCCGGTGAGTAGCTTTCGGTGTTTTTCCCCATGCTCTTCTGTTCAGATTGGCTAGAGAAATGTCTTGACGTGATGTGACGATTTGTAATTGAAATTTAACTGTTGGAAAATGTTTATTCAATAATAACTTCAGTAGTCAATCATTATCAATGTGTGGCCTTTAAGTAGATACATACCAATTAGCACATGAAAGGGTAAAATGGGAACACAGGTGAAGTGAAGATGAACAGACACGTGAAGGTGAAGTGGAGAACAGTGAGAACTCAGGGGAAGGTAAACCCAAAGCACAGAAAACTCGAGCAAACAGTAGAAAAAGAAAAAATACAGATAAATGTAAAGAGAGAATACAGGTGATGGTAAAGGTAGAATACAGGTGAAGGTAAAGTAAGAATACAGGTGAAGGTAAATAAAGAAAACAGGTGAAGGTAAATTAATAATACAGGTGAAGGTGAAGTGAGAATACAGGGGAGGGTAAAGTGAGAATACAGGTGAAGGTAAAGTAAGAATACAGGTGAAGAAGAAGTGAGAATACAGGGGAGGGTAAAGTAAGAATACAGGGGAGGGTGAAGTGAGAACACAGATGTAAAAATGAGAACAAAGATGGTTGAAGGTAAATTGAGATCACGGGAGATGATAGTGCAGATATGACTAAGATAAATGTAATTAGGAGAGGTGAAGGCGTGTTTCGCCCGTGCCTTCATAATTCATGTAAACACGACACATTTAATTAGTTTTGCTGTAACTACAGCGATTGTATTCGATCGTTTCCCGTGTTATATATAGAGGATTAACCACTGTGTTCGGTTGTTACCGAAAAATCTGCACACGAGTGATTAATCTGTCACGTGGCAGATTAATCACGAGTTTGTAGATTTTTCGGTAACAACCGAACACAGTGGTTAATCCTTTTCCTCCCATAACAATACGCCATAAAAAGTCGAGCTCGTAGTTGAAGATTTCCCGTGTTTAGTAACCACTTGGGATTCCTCCCAGCCTCGTTTTCGAATATGCTCAGTAAGACAACTGCACCATAAACAGGTAAAAAGGATCTAGGGAAGACAACCCACACGAGTTTTCCCGTGACAGGCAAGCCACTTGTAAGCATTCATGTTATGTTTTTTTGTTAACTATTAAAAGCTGATGGGATTCACGTTTTGAGAATTAGTAATGTGATTTGATATTTGTTAATGGTTTTGGATTACTCGGCCCATAACTTTATTTGCATTCGTCTCGCCGTGACTATCATTCTAAATGCGCAACATTAAATAGGCCCACCTTTTTAGTGTATGTTAACATGTTATTCGTTTATTTTGCCGCTAGAAACAAATGTTATAAACCAAATTAAGAGGAAATTAAATATTGTCTTTAATATTGTGAAATATTGTTAACGAAAAACAAGGGCCGAAGGAACTGTCAGCAGGATTGATCAGGCAAGATTCTATAAATATCAACTCAGGCAACTGATCAGCTGATTACTGTGAGGTAAATCTTCTCAAATACACAATGGATTGTAATATTTTTTATCGAATTTTTCTCTTTAAAACTAATTTTACAGTGAATAATTTAATATGTAAAATGATGATTATTTTTCATGTCATCTTATTTTATTTATTTTTTTTTGTTCCTAAACATGGTGAGCACATGTGTTTTTATTATATATACAAAACTTATTCAGTGGACTAATTTCTTTTGAACATAATATTTCACATCATGACACCAAAAATGTTACTAAATTCCCCATATCTGTGAATGACAAGAAACAGTGTGAATTTCACAAGCACAATACTTTATTGTGTGTGAAACATAAATACAAAGGATATATGTAAACAATAAATTATCATTTCAATAGTTCTACAAATATTTGCATTTTAATACCCTTGTAATGTTACATTGTTATTTTACTGCAACAGTTACCTCCAAACTTTTTTATTTTGTTATTTTATCAGATTAGAAGTTAAGACTTGCTGATTATAGGTAATTTAAAATTAACATTTTCTTCTTTTTATCTTCATGAAAACAAGACTCATAACAAATATATATTTTAGTGACCTGCTCATATATGATTTTTTGGTAAAAAGTATTAACATTAAAATTAGACATTGCTAATGTAAGAAATTAGGTTTATGGTAAAATGTTATAAGAGGACCTCTTGTTGGTTATTTCTTCATCACCCATTAATTTGAGTTTTTCTTTACTTACCATGTTCTGAAAATTTACACATTAGAATAATTTAAGATCTCTGATTAAAATGGTGACACAGCTTTCCACTCCCAGGCAGCCAATTAGATTATGTGAAAAAAATAAACCACTGTAAACCTTGTAATGGGAGAATAATAAATAAAAATACATTTCTTATTTTGTCATATGTCCAGCTTATCATCCCAAGAAATGCTAAATAATAAGCATTAAAATTAAGCTAGCTATGCATATTGGGGCTCTTTATCTGCTATGATAATATAACAATTGCATTATTAAAGATGTGTTTTTTCAGTAAACATGGTAAATAATAAATCTTTGGTTTAAAGAATATACTTGAGACAAACATAATTCTGCATGTCTTAATACTCTGTATTGTCAGTTAATTCTGAAAATAATTAACTTTGATATTGAGTTTCTACCAAAAACTAATAGTATGAAATTAATTTTGAGATTATTTCATCCTATCTAAAATACAAAATATATTTTAAGATGCATAAATGTACATCATTGTTGAAAAAAAATATTGTTTTTGAAAAAAATCCCTCAAAAGGTTGATTGGTGCCCACCATCTTTATCTTCATCATTTTGTCTGCTCCCTATAAGAAATCAAAATAGTTAAGAAAAAATGTAAATACATATATTACTTTCTTGAGTTAACATAGATTTAGGTATGACTTAATACATTCAAGTTTAAATGTGGTAATGTTGTTTTTTCATGATGAGTTTCTTAATTGTCCTGAGATAGTATGTTTAAATAATTGAAGTCTTCATGTTTAAAAAAACACCTAATAATTAAAGGCCAAAATGCATTAATTATATTGATCTGGATAAACTCCACCCGTTTAAAGGGGAAACAACTGCTGTGGCTGCAAAACATCTTGGTCGTGAGATGTACGGTCCGTCCGGACAAGATTGATCGTTTCCTGCATTAAAATTGAGTATTGCTTTAGATCCAAATTATTTGAGTTATTTGAATTATTCTCCAGTCATCAAGTCGTTAAAGCTGATGTACATCACATCTTTCATTTCTTTGTTTATTCCTGTTTTGTTTTGATGATACATTCAGACATATTCCATATGTATCACTGTAGCAAATGAGCAACGCCCAGGCTATCGGGGTACGATGACAGGCAAGCAGTCAGCGAGCCTGACCACCGGATTCAATATCTAATATTCTAATGTCTCGCAGGTCACATATGTTTATCATTACGGTGAATACGACGACCATGGTGTTAAAATAACCAAGAGTCATGATCGAGAAGAATCAGAGGTACGAACCTATTATCAGCGAATCCTTTCACGTGTAAGGATCACCACACTCCACACCGAATTGCAAATTTCAAATTTCGACCTGCGTCTTCCATAGTATTCAAATGAGTATTTTTCACATAATTTTTTTTTGAGAAATAGTTTCATGAGAATATTTCTGGTAGCATCTTTGAAACCTATTATTGATTTTGTTTCAGGTGAATGTGTGTCAACACGGGGGAACTTTCAATGATGCCCTGTCTAAGTGTGACTGTTATGAAGACTTCACGGGACCCTACTGTGAGAGACGATACAGAGGTCAGTTGCATTAACACGATCCTCAACAAACCTCAACAATGATGTCCTGTGTCAGAAACGTTCTTTACAAACAATTGTGTGGGGACCCACAATCGAACATAAGTTTTCTTCCAAATAATGGGCCTCATTTAGGTTACCGAACAGGCAAATCAGTGGTCGACAGCGCTTACATTGTACTTGGAGGTACAATGGCACTCCTATCTATACACGTATAGGTGTTTTATGCACAAGCAAAAGACTCAAATTTCCTGATACATACGATTATCCAAAATACAAATACCAGGCATCACTTGTTCTATTTGTTTATTTATGGTCATTCTGTGTTCATCTGTTTAGTTCAACAAGCTAACAAAATGTTTTTCAGACTGTTCTGAGGCCCACAAATATGGAATGCGAGAGAAATCGTCCAACTATCGAATCATCAACATCCAGCCACTTAACGCTCCCACAGAGTACCAGGTGGAATGTCTTCTTGCGTCTGGAGGCTGGACGGTGGTGGAAGAACGAAGATCAAGCTGCCAGAACGACTATAACAAGACATGGGATGAATACAAGACTGGATGGACCACGCCATGCAACAGGTGGCTCGGACTTGATGCTCTACACTACATCTCAAACCAAGGCATCGCAAAATTCGATATGAACGTCCGCGGAAGTGGTGTATTATCAGGACAGTACTACTACTCTAATTTCAAGATTGGTGATGAAGCCGATGGGTACACTCTCACCTACACGGGTAGCTTTAAGCATGCTTCTAAAGCTTCAGGGAATGGTTTTGAGTACGGAGTAGCAGCCAAGCACATCAACGGTCAAAGATTCTCCACGTGGGACCGCCCCGACCCCTCGGGATGCGCTGTACGTGATGGAGCAGGATGGTGGTACGGAACTAATTGCCCTGATACAAATCTCCACAAGAAGTTGGATGCCAGTGTGTCTACGGCGATTATGGCGCAATGGCCAGACAGCAATGGCGTTCTGGAAAAAGTATCTTTTGTTAAAACAGAGATAAAGGTCATTTGGTAATTCACTGTCAGTGTCTAATGACCTGCATCTGCGTGATGAATCTTCTCAAGTATTTATCAAGTGTCAAATCCTTCATAAACATGTACCTAAATCAACAACCATTGCCTGGTACATGGACCCTTTCCATGACCCACACATATTGTTAATACATATATGACTTTATGTGAACTTCATAACCTACCAGGTTGACCACTGGTTGCTGCTTTTTTTAATATGGGAATGTAGATGATCATTTCCCCACGTTTTGAAAGGTCATGAAACGATTGTTAATTCACGTATTTTTCTCGGAAAGTGTAGCCAATCAGTTTTGGTATCAAAATTCATTTTGTATCAGGACGTCTAGTTTTTTGCTTTTTTTTTTTTTAGGAACAAACGTTTGTTTTCAAACAAATACCACCCCCTTATATTTGGAGTTTTTAATGAGGATGTTCGCGACTTCTTTGGTAGAAGTGTTATAAGGTAAAAGTCATACCCAAAACCTTAGAAATTATGAAACAGTCAACCTTTAAATTGATGGTTATAGCTTAGTGACGCACAATGTGACAAGTTTGGTATCTCAGACACAGCGCAGATACCAACGATGGCTCCGACAGCCGCTTTGTGTCTATTGCAAGACTCGGGTTACTATGGAACTCGGGTTGTCTGCAATGGTCGTCCCGCTGCCATGTTGCTTTGGAACCATCCATAGAGTGTGCTCGGTCCGTTTTAGGTCGTTACCTAGATTACCGCTGTACATCCCTCAGGTATTTTGTCCGGCGTCTGGTGCCCCTTACGTGAATGTAAGTACGCCTTTCCCTTATGGCGAACGATACGGCGTATCTTCCTCTGCTGGAGGAATGTCTTACACGGCATCAAATTTCACGACGGTTGGTTGGTTGGTTGGTTTGTTGTTTAACGCCGCACTCAGCAATATTCCAGCTATATGAATATTATACGGTCTGTAAATAATCGAGCCACGAGGGTCGTCTAGTGCCCCGTTACTGCGTCTACCAGAACAGAGACGTTCCTCTCCTTCGCCAATCGCCGAAAACACTCACTAAAGAATTGGTCTTTGTCGTTAGATTCCGACATGCCTCAGTTGGAAATAGTGTTGTCGGAGGTCGAGTAAGGTTAGTTAAACGTTACTTTTAACTCTATCTCAACTGTACGTCTGTTTCTGTCCGTCTCACCTGCATCCATTCTTTCTTCGCTACTTTTATAATCATACCATGAGAGTGTTCTTTATGACCGTAGGGCGACGATATTTAATAAAGATTGCATTATTATCGACTAGGGTGTCTCGGATAATGTTGTTAGCGGCTATGAGTAATGCCATTATATTGCCTCCCATTATCGTGCTAGTGCAAGGATATATTTACAGGCGTACATTTCTTTTTATGGTTAAATGTTATTGCTGAATGTAAAAGTAATTCTTGGTCTATAATCGTCTATTATCCGTGTTTCAATGTGTGCTCTCAGTCCGTCACATAATTATATATGTTGTTTGTTCTGGCATATACTGAATGTTGTAAGTTCGAATTTTTAAATACCTTACATGACTACTGCAGAAGTATTCCATGGGTTTTTGCGATTTATCCGTGCTTGTCAATGTACTTTGATTATTATATTGGTCTACGCTAGTGAACCTGCCGTCATGATACTTATATGCATGTAGGCATGTTCTGGAAGGCTGTTTCTGTTCCCATAGTCTTATTTTCACAGGCAGCAGTCTGAGCTGAAGGTGTCACATTTTTATATGTATTATTATATCTATATTTGGTATTGTACTACTGACATGTTGATCGTGAATTACCAGTATTTTTAAGTGTAGTGGATGATGGCCGTACCCTATTCTTTAGGGCAGAGAGTCCAGCACTTTCTCCGCTGTCGTCTGGTCAACACCAAATCAATAATCTGGCTTCTGACCACACGCTTTCTGTCGAGGGTATACGCTGTTCTATCACCTCTGCCGCTGAACACAGACCGCAAACCACAGGGGTTATCATTATCTGTCAGCACTCCCGACCTCTACATCCAAGGGTGCTCACAACCCCCGCATACAAGGTGTGACTCTATTGGTATACAACATCTATACATCTTTAGACAGCGACCAGTCAACACTCACGCAGTGTCAAGAAAAGTCTACCTCTCGTTTCGACAACCAAGCCGAGGACCATACTGTGTGAACAGGCCGTGTTCTCAGACATTAACTTTTCTGTTAGGGCCTCAAAAACGTTGGACAGCGTTCGGTCAAATGACTTTTTCGAAAAAAGAAAGGAGCCAGTGAATTCGATGGGGACTAGCGACACATGAACTTTTGTGAATGGTGGTGCCATATTTTGGCCATGTGCAGTGACATTTATGAATCGCTAATAATTAATTATATATTGTACTTGAATAATATATCGTGATGTTTATGCTTTGTGGTTATACGAAGTAACATAGGATCGTTTCTCTTGTTCTTTAGCATGTAAGTACATTTTGACTATTAACATATTCGCTGTTTTCCGGGTGCCCGAAGTGATGCAGGTGAAACCCACGAGCACGGGTATGGTGCTGACACAATTTGATATATGGAATGATAGATCCTGTTTTACTTCTATTGTGTTTATTGTGTTTGTGCTTTAACATATCAGACCTGACCTAGTGTTTTGTTATAAGGTAAAAATGCATCCCCAAAACCTTAGAAGATTATAACAAAGTCAACCTGATGGTTATAGCTTTAAAAACGATGCAAACAGAAAGCCGAAGTGTTGGCGCAAACAAGCAGGAAATCAATAGGGCAGAGACTGTGACTCGATATTTCGGGATAGCTTCGGTGGTGTTGTCGCCAATTAATCAACAGACATCTTTTATCGGTTAGTAGGTTCCGGTAGTTTGCTGATCACGACACAAACAAGAGTCCATGGTCTATTATTGTTCTGAAACCAATAAAAATGATATGTGAGGAAATGTGACAAAGACAGGCCAGGCCCGAACACTTTAAAATGATACCGTCAACATTAAGAGAGGAGAGCGCAGTTTGCAACCGATCGAGTCGAACCGATCTAAGTTCTCCCCATTTATTGACGAGCCAGGCCGGACTGACCCTGTCGTGTATTGATAGATGGACTGAGAGTAAGTAAAACTAGTGTGAGTATAAAGTTGCTGTTGCGTTTCTTTATTATGCGAGTATAAATGCTGACTATTAGGAGTAAGCGTCGTTAGACCAATCACTCCTTGACTTAGATGAGCCGATGTGGACAAGGCGAGCTGCAAAGTCATGGCTTAACTGACCATGACGACAAAGAACGAGAAGGCGGTAATAACTGTTGCACTTGTGCTCAATCCCTTTGTCTTTTGGGCAATAAAATATGTTTAATGATAAAGAACGACAACGCGTTTAGGTAACTGTAGTAGGGTCCCATTTGACGCCCGAAAGCAGTTACGACAGAACAAACACCTGCACGAATATATATCCATATTTTGAAACATGTACACACAGGTGAATTCCCTCCTTATTTCTTAATTATTTCTTTTCTGATGACAAAATCATCCATTATTTTACAGCCATAAATAAAATCCATAAAATCTACTCCAACTGGGTACTCACCTGAACAAGTCAGTCATACTTGTACCGGTGAATGATTTCCCTTTACGACTCCGCGCTGAGTATGAATTTGATGCCGTAGTCAACAAGTGGTTGGTTGGTTGGTTTGTTGTTTAACGCCGCATTTAGCAATATTCCAGTTACATGACGGCGGTCTGTAAATAATCAAGTCTGGACCAGACAATCCAGTGATTAATATGAGCAGCGATCCACGCAATTGGAATCGATGACATGTATCAACCATTCAGCGAGCCTGACCACCCGATCCCGTTAATCGCCTTTTACGACAAACATAGTCGCTGCGCATATATGTGGTAGATATGTACAGTCACCTACGAAATAAAGTAAAGTTAAAAGACTTTTCTGTTGTAGTGTATGTGATTTTGTCTAATTTACTACAATACAAGAATACAAATACGTGTATGCAAACCAAACGAGATAGCATTCTGTATCTATAATAAATTTATCTTCAACAAAATATTGACAAATACCAGGTATAAAAGCCAAAATAGCGTTGGAAGATATATGAATGGATCCCTGAATATCAACAAAAAGTTTTATTATGGATAGAATTATGGGAAATATCACTTTCTCGCTCGATTTCTTTATTGCTTTCTCATATCATACTCTTGCTTTCTCGCTCTATTGCTATCTTGCTCTCTCACTTCCTCGCAGCATTCTATTGCTTTCTCGCTCTCTCGCTTTCTTGCCTCTTTTTATCACTTTCTTGTTGTATCACTTTCTCGCTCTATCGTTTTTTTCGCTCTATCTTTCTAGTGCTATTGCTTTCTCACTTTCGCACTTCCACGTACCATTCTATTGCTTTCTCGCTCTATCACTTCATTGCTTTCTCGTTTCATTCTATCACTTTCTTGCTCTATTGCTTTCTCACTTCCTCATATAATTCTATTGCTTTCTTGGTCTATCACTTTCTTGCTCTATTGCTTTCTTGCTATATTTCTTTCTCACACCATTTCATAGCTTTCTTGGTCTATTGCTTTCTCACTTTCTCATAGCATTCTATTGCTTTCTCATGCTATCGCTTTAACACTGTCTTGCCTTGTTCTATCGTATTCTCATGGTATCGCTTTCTTGCTCTATTGCTTTCTCATTTTCTTACTTCTTCGTACCATTCTATTGCTTTCTCACTTCCTCATATAATTCTATTGCTTTCTTGGTCTATCACTGTCTCGCTCTATTGCTTTCTTGCTATATTTCTTTCTCACACCATTTCATAGCTTTCTTGGTCTATTGCTTTCTCACTTTCTCATAGCATTCTATTGCTTTCTCATGCTATCGCTTTAACACTGTCTTGCCTTGTTCTATCGTATTCTCATGGTATCGCTTTCTTGCTCTATTGCTTTCTCACTTTCTTACTTCTTTGTACCATTCTATTGCTTTCTCGCTCGATCACCTCATTGCTTTCTCATATCATTCTATCACTTTCTTGCTATATTGCTTTCTCACTTCCTCATATAATTCTATTTTTTTCTTGCTTTATCACTTTTTCGCACTATCGCTTTCTCACTTTCGTGCCTCATTCTATTGCTTTCTCGTCCAATTGCTTTCTCGCTTTCTCATATTGTTCTATCACTTTCTTGCTCTATTGGGTTCTCGCTTTCTCACTTTCTTGCCACGGTCTATCGCTTTTTCATTCTGTTGCTTTCTCACTTCCTCGTACCATTCTTTTGCTTTCTTGTTCTTTTCCTTTCTCGCTTTCTCACTTTCTCGCTGTATCTCTTTCTATTGTATCACTTTCTCGTCTCACCTTATCACTTTCTTGTCTTGTATCACCACTTTCTCGTCTCATGTTGTTGCTTTCTCATTTCGTGGTATCGTTTTCAAGTCTCGAGCTATCACTTTCTTGTTTCGTGTCGTCGGTTTCTCGTCTCTTGTTGTTGCTTTATCGCTATCTCTCGGCCGTAATTGAAGGTGAGAATGCGATGTCCCCTCTCGGCCATCATAGCCAAACGATTTCTTAATATATTTTTCCTGGTTAAGTCGAGGTAGAGAGTGCCTCGTCTCGTAATCGTCATGAATGACGACAAAAGCTGAAGCTAAAGTGAGACTGGTTACACAAATACGAGTGAGCAGACAAAGTGGATTGTGACAATTGATCCAAACTTAGCCTCATTAGAGATCATATAGTGTTATCGTTCCTGTAAAATCCCAATGGTAGGTTGCTCAATACTACATCTATAATCTTACACAATGACGAATGCTTTAATTACGTATGGAATTAATGTACTTGACCCCAAACATATATTTTCTGGACTCTGAATTTTGATCAATGAACAATGGTTACTTGAATTACACATGGACAATGATAAAACATGGGCAGACAAGAATTCTATACATACATTTTGAGGGATGATCGATATAGCCTGAAGCAATTCTCAACGCTCTTTATTATTACAGTGTTCCTTTTCTCTTTTTGATTTCTCTTCAATACAGATTTACCAACCTGGCTCACAATCGTAACTTATGTTGGTTTTAAGTTTTTGTTCTATTGTAATATGGACTGTTTGGCGAGATATATATGCTTATTTTCTGTGAATAAAAGCAACAAAACCCTTTCCATTGTCATGAGAAATCTACGATGCGTCTGCACCTTAACGGAGCACGGAACACACATCATGACACTAACAATAATGATGCTTTGAAAAAAGACCAGTGAAACGCTTCAGCAGTTTCGTATTTCGATCTATGCATTAAGGTTCAGAGTGACAAAAACTTTCCACAAAACTGAATGACAAGACAGATTACATCAACTTTCAATAGCCAAATTTCCCTTTGTGTGGATCAAAATAAACTCGGCAATTCGCAACTAGAAAATTATGTATGGTATTAAAGGTGGTGAGAGGGATTATTTGATTTGGTCAATTACACGATCCTGTGATATAGCTATGGTAGTTTGGGATAATTGGACTCAATTTACAATTCAACTTTATGCCTCTGACGAGTGTAAATTGGCACGGCTCTCATGGCCGCAAGATATAAATACACAATTCCATTTACAAAGTGGTCAAATGTAACAAAAATGTCTTTGCGTGCTGGCGATTAGGTGCCTCACCCTGGCAGTATGGCTTCGAATCCCGCATGCGACAACCCAAGAAAGTACGAGAATCTGTAGTTTACTAAGAAAGTGTTATCCCAAATACAATGTTTGTTACATTTGAGGGATGACATCAACTTTCCAAAAGTCGAGCAATATTCCTGCAGCTTAGCATTTTGAGATACAATCGACCATGCGCTTCCTACCAAGATTCTGTAGATGAATTGAATAACAGTAAAGGTTAAAATGTTAATTTCTATTTCAAGATTTTTACAGTTATGTTTCATTTCAAGGGCCAATTTTATCTCAACCTTAAAACGACGGGAAATACATATAGCTACTGATTGGTATGGTCAAATCACAATGCGGTTTGTGCAGCGTGAATGTTGAAGTCTTTTAAGGAATGACCGTGAGGTCTTAAGTAATGGTAAGGCAAATATATTCACTTATTTGATAATTCATACATATGAATTTGTTTGTAAATGCATATTCGTTATTCCTGTCGAACATAAAAACTTCATGAAAGGTCTTGTATATTTTGTGCAGTTTTGTGATTGTTTTTATTGGACTATTAAATGTCTTGTATAATTTCCAAGTTTGTTTTTCATTTTACATTATTGTTAAATGTACATGCCATTGAGAAGTAAACAAGCCGGATTGGTTTATCGCGTCAATAACACTAACCGTAATGTGATACATGCAAGATGACAGGAAGCAACAACAAATTGTTGTGGTGACCCCTCCAAAAACTGATATCGTCCCTATCAACCCTTCACCCGTTTAAACATTTTCATCAAATCCCCGTGGATAGAATCACTTACCTTGTAAACTTTGTAAGATATGGTCTAACTCCTTATTGCTGATTATTCACCATCGTGTCTCGATGACTTTCATCGTTAATTGTGCCGACTGTAGGTGCCAATTAAGTGTCATTTTACGCTTGCTTCGATGGGTGTTTGGTTATGGTATGGGCTAGTAGAGGCGTTTACTGCAAAAGAAAAAGGGGTGAGGGAATCGGCTACGGTGCGTTCCGATAATAAACCGATGTGGGGATAAGAAAAGCATTTTTGAAAGCATTCAGTATTTGATGCTAGCTAATGCTATAAAAAACGGTCTCTGAATATGAAGGTAAATGACAAACATGACAAAAAATAAGATTGTGTAACCTTTGTGGAAGTTAACTTGTTGAAGATGGGTAGAAAGTTTTATGTTAAAATCCGAAAAATATATAACATGACGACAATGTGTATTTATTTCCAAATGTATTTGTTCCACTATTTAGCCAGTAAGAAAAAATTGTTTACTTAACTGAGGAATTACTTTGTGTTTTTAATACCTTTTATTCCAGCTTGTACAAGTTCAAGGTGTTCAAAACAGAAAATAAAACAAAGCAAACAGTGTACAGGAAAGAAGTCCTTTTTCATTTTCTCTGCACCGATTACCTATAGAGAATCGAGGAATATTCATTATGATTAGTGTGAGGTAAAACAAAATCCACCTACTTTCACTTTATTGTACAGATTACAGGGTGGCCAATGAGGGTGGAAGGCTGCAGTGACGACCAACAAGCGATTCATTAGCATCCGCTTCCTTAACGCTCCCCGAGAGTACGAGATGAAGAAATGCTTACTGGCCTACGGAGGCGACACTTCAGTAGAGAGACGGTCGTCGACATGCAACGACTTCAACAACAGTAGAATGTCAAATGGTCAGTTTTATAAAAAATATATCCTTTCATTTTTTTTAATTTTAGGGAGTGAATGGTTAGTGAGTGACCAAGGTGGCGTCATCATCATATTGTGCTAGTATAAGGTCTCAAACTTTTACCAGTTTGATGAAACTCACGAGCACGATTGTAATGCTTTCAAACCTGGAAACATTGGATTCGAACCCATGATCAAAGTTTCTGGCGTGCCCAAGGGACGTAGCTTTGAACATCGAATTGCACCTTAGATGACTGAGCAACCCATGTCAAATCGCCCTCTCACAGCTACCCGTCCAGAAATCCTTACCTCGTGTTTATGTTGCATTTTGAAGTCTGTGGTATGGAGGTAACTCTCACTAACGTGTCCAGTGTAGATATAACGTTTCGGCCACTATCTGCCATGATAGTCTCCTTTCCTGCCACTAACTATACAGCTATTGGCTGAGGTGAAATGGGGTTTAACGTCGCGTGAAAAATCATTGCACTTATAAAGCGACGTTATATGCACGTGTGTGTGTGGCTGCTTGTACTTGTCCGGACTGATGCCGATTTATAGTGCTAGCTCACTGAGATACAATGCCACACTTTAACATGAATACCCCACTCAGACACAGTATACTGACTCCGAGCCGACCAGTGCCTAATTTTGCCCCTCATTGCAGAGCGCCAGACAGGGTAACAACAAGTACCATCTTTTACGTCTTTTGGTATGACGCGGCCGGGGATCGAACCCCGGACCTTCCGCTCTCCTGGTGGACGCTTTACCACAAGAGGCGGTCCAGATACAGCTTAAAATAATACATACTGCAACATAACATAATACATCAAGATTATACAATACTCATGACCAGCATATTGACCAACAATTTGTCACACAGTATTGAAATAACCTGTCGGACATGTACCCAAGAAAAACGAAATAAAGTGATCAAGAAAGATGATATAATACAGGATTTTTTAGAACAATCCCCGGTGAGAGGCATGTGTAAATAAACATAACACTCACATAACCAAAACATTTGCCAAGACCTTATTAATTCGTCAGTAAGCAAAGTTAAAAAAATAAACGTGTAATAATATTCACTGTGTAATAGTCACTGATAAAACGACATAAAAGAAAAGAATGAGTGAGTGAGGTTTTACGCCGCGTTTAGGCAATATCACGGCGGGGGACATCATAAATGGGCTTCACACATTGTACCAATGTCGGGAATCGAACCCGGGTCTTCGGCGTGACGAGCGAACGCTTTAACCACAAGGCTACCCGACCGCCCCTAGAAGGAAAGACAGAACTGACATAGACATCGGTTGGTTTCAGTTGTTGTTTGATTTGTTCCAGTGGTTGAGCTTGATGAAATGGATGTGGATTTGGATTATTGAACAATTCATGGGAGGGACTGCAAGGTACATCGTATCCGTCTCAAGAAAAGGACTTAAGTTGCGAATACACCAGTGGGACTCAGCTATATTGGTGACAAGTTGCTATAGATTACATCAATATAGTTCTGTATAATACAGGTGAAGGTAAAGTGAGAATACAGGTGAAGGTAAAGTGAGAATACAGGTGAGGGTAAAGTAAGAATACAGGTGACGGTAAAGTGATTATACAGGTGAAGGTAAAGTGAGATACAGGTGAAGGTACAGTGAGAATACAGGTGAAGGTAAAGTGAGAATACAGGTGAAGATAGACATGTCCAAGATACCAGTGCGAAATGTAATTGTTGTTAGGCGTGCTGATATCATGGATTATTTCATCGACCTGTTTCTCCCGTGCCTTCATAATTCATGCAAATAGGACACATTTAATTGGTTTTCCTGTAACAACAGTAACTACAGCATATAGGTTATATATACTGAACCTCAAAAGAAACATCACCGTGGATAGATTATATGAGAAACCTTATTTGTCCAAACACTGTAAACATACTTTGAGACATATTAAAAAGATGAAACTTGGCAAAACTGATCATCAAGGTTGAAATTAAAGTGTCAAATGTTCTTCAAGTGAAACACAACACTAGTCTCTGAGAAAATGGCATCACAAGTCAGTATCTCGTGTGTCCGCCATGTGCATTAATGACTGCCGTATAAAGTCGATACATGGAATGGATGAGGCGGTTGATGTAGGCCATAGGCACTTGGGTCTACACTCTGAGGAACGCCTGACGCAGTTCTGCAGAAGTTGTCGGCCTTGGTCGGACGCCATTCAGCCGTCTTTGAATCTCGTCCCACGGGTGCTCAATGGGATTTAAATCGGGACTGAGGGCAAGCCACTGCATGGTTCTGATGCCATTCTGCTGGAGGAATTCTCTTGTTGTTCTCGCAGCGTGGGCACGGACGTTATCATGCTGAAACTCGTTGTTGCGGCGACGTGCCAAATGAAGTATGGCGTGTGGTCTCAAGGCTTGATGTACCGAGCTGCTGTGACACCATGGCCTCTCCCTGGACCGATGTTATGGAAGACCACAGGGCCGGCCCTCTGTGAAAGACCAATTCCACCCCACACCATGATGCTCGGACCACCCCACAAGTCTCTCTCAACAACACAAGCATCCGAATAACGTTCCCCACGCCGACTCTCTCGCTCTGCCATCTACTGTTGAGATAAGGTAATGGCTCTCGTCTGTGAAGAGGACTCTTCTCCACTGCTGGTGGCGCAAATGCTGGTGCTGTGTTGCCCACCGAAGACGGTCCCGGCGATTACGTAGTGTCAGAATGGGTCCTCGGTGTCGCCTGTGACAGTGGAAGTGTCTGCTCATACTGAATCATACTTGAACATTACCATGAAAAAACAGTTTGACAGAAATCACATTATGAAAGTATTAGGAAGAGTTTATATGCTATGCAAGGAAAAAAGCTCAGTAAAAGTTTGGTTATGCACATACGAAAATGTTCCAAATATGTATTGGCCAAAAAACAAGGGAACAAGGAAGGACAAGAGGAAAATATCAAAGTGTTGATTCCTCATCAATTTGGTGATCACAGTTTTCCCAGTACATCATCAAATGAGAAGTATACTTATTAAGGTTTTCCCTACAAAGCAGCTCTCAAGGATGATGAACTACAGTCAAAGCTGAAAAAAACTGTTTAAGACAGTTATTGGATATGCTGAACAACATGCTGATTTTGGCTCCAGTCAACAGTGCGAACATGCAAATCGTGAAGTGTCATTGAGAATGAGAATTCAGACACTGATTGTTCGATTTACTGTCTAACATAGCGTTATTTGCAAAACTGTGATCAAATTTTGCTTTTGTTTTCTTACAGGCATTTTTCTGTTTATTTCAAATGATTTTCAACTCATTCCACTTTCTGCTGCTATTTCTGGTCATCATGGGAGGAGTAATTCCCCCCAGGACATTTTCAGTAAAATATGCTGATGAGCACATGAAACACAGAAAGCCTGTTCAATACAAATTTCAACAAGCATGAAATACTGATATGCCGCCAATATGGCATGTCAGATTGTGACCTTTTTGAAAATGGCCTTATTGCAAGCACTAAAATGTTATTAATGGTGTTTCTTGCCGTCTGTAGTTTATGATAGAATATGTAACTGTATCTTTGAAGAGTTGTGTTATTACTTTAACAATAATCAGAGATGTAAGGAAGTTCTTACTTTACTTAGAGATCACTGAGTAGTGGTGCCTTGAATGCCACAGCACTGGCATGTTCAATAAACGTCCAGTGTAGCATCAAGAGAGTGAGTTGAAGAGTGAATGAGTTGAGTCATTTTCTGCACATTACAAAAAGCTTTATTTTTTTCACTCAGATCACAGTTGAAATCCTCAGTAACTACAACATGTTCACATTCATCGGGACACCATGACGTGCAATGAGCAATAAGGTCACTGTGATTGACCATGTGCTTTAAAGGCTACTTGGTGACCCATTGACCCCCACAGGGACTGGACAAAGATATATACACTGTAGGTGACTATATATAAAGCGGGTAGAGGGTTAGAGACCATAACACTTTTTTGTTTCAGGCATCAAGCATTTGTCATAAAATGGTTTGTGTTATCTTGCGATAAACCATAAGTTTGATTTCACGATCCGATAGATATACGAATGAGATCATACAGCAGGAAGAACTTTTGGTAAGCTTTGTACATCGATCCAATGCCTACTTACTCAAAAACCTTTGAATACAGTTTCCGAAAAGTTCAGGTAGAGGTTTCCTTATATGTGAGCGCTTATTTAAACCAACACGGCAGCATATCTCTTGGCACTATATCATTAATAGGGCAGTTTATTCATGTCATTGTTTCCCTCTGCGATTCTAAAGTTATAAAAGTGAATTACATTATGTCCATTATTTTAAGAGTGACATTATTTATGATACAGAGATTAAATGCACTCACTCACTATAAACCTCCAATGACGTCACCCTAGTGTTCGCCAATAGGGTTAAATATCATACCTGGGGTAGCTATAATATTCCGGTGATATTGTAATATGTATACCCGACTCCAAACACAGCAGCGTAAGACGCTGCTAATTACATAAATCAGCTCGAAAAAGTGCATTGCACCAGAGATAATTTCTGTCACTGATGAGACATATTTGGAATGTGCACCACTTGTTTATCAAATAAATGTTTATGAAAGGTTTAGTGAGGCATTGATGTTGTAACCCTGACCGAACATCTTATGTGCAAGAGACGCTATTTGAAATCTCCGTAGAAAGGGCATGCTCGAAAAGAAGCTTAAAAGTGAAAGGAAGGACATGAAAGGAAAGTTGACAATTGGAGGGTTGAAATCGTCCCGCTGGTCATACAGTCATGTTGAGATTTATTTGGTCACTCTGAATCTTTAAGCATATATCTTCATCACTTTTGTTTCCAGCCCAGGGAAGGGAATTGACTATTTTACCATTATTTACCATATTAGATCATGGATATACCTGAAGCTGAAGTCAATCTCAATCAAATTCCCTTGTTTAGATTTTACCATTGCAAGCAGATACTTGTATTCTGACTCGTATATACAAAGGAATATAAGCAAGAAGGGGAGCACAATTGGTGCACATCGGGTATGCTTACCTCTTTCTCAAATGACTTCTAAAAAAATCCCAAAATTTCACATAGATATTATCAATGAGGAAGTACAGCATTTCAGATATTGTTTTCTCAGTAAACTTCAGATGGCATTTGCTTTCATTTCTGACACGTTGTCATGAACCTTTGACGATAGAGTGCTATCGTCATCACGTTAAGAGAGTATTACCCCTTGGATTAAGGAATGAAGTGTTTCGTGTGCCGTGTGCGATAGTAGTGAATACAGTTGAAAAATCAAATGTTTGACAAATTTGATCATGGTTCGTTTTGGGGATTGCAAAACTTCTGGCAAATACTTGTATGTTTGCGAGTCAACATGGTGGTAATTGCATTTGTCTCAAGTATGTTTTGTGAATATATAGAAAGTCCTTCCTTGATTGTATTTAGGATTATGGTTAATCTTTGAGACAGGATTTAGTGGTAAATTTACTGGAGCAAGCAATATCCCTCTCTTTGTACGCATTTTATAGAACTTTGGAATCCAGCACAAAAGGGGAATGGCCGTGTCTTCAGGTTTTAGAGTAACGTTAAAAGCACTGATGTAGTCAGTTGGCCACCAGCGGAAAAGAGGCTTAGTTTAGATTTTCGTTCCCACATTTTCCTGTATACCTTAAACCTTTTCTATTGCATAAAGGACGTAGCTGTACACAATTTGCATTGGGTAGTAAGCTTGCAAGTGTGTGCAGGAATTTTCAGGGGGTCAAAATTGCATAAATTGAAGGGAAAATGCATAATTTGACAAAATTGGCTGTAACATTTTTATTAAGTCATTAAACTATCCAAATTATGTCTTTGATTAGAGGTAATATGTTCGGTTATCGGAATTTGGCACACGTTTTGTTTCATTTAACTGTTATTCTAATGCTCAGTGGAAAAATTGGTAAAAATCATGTTTTTTTACTTCATTTTCAAATCTTGTGAGTAGGTAAAACACTAATACCATTGAATTGTGACAATAAAACCACTATAACTGGGTATTAAAATCTGCCTTAACCACTGTACTACCCTATACAAAAAACAAAATGAAAATATATTACATAGGGGTTGAGATATTGTATACAATGCTACCCCACCCCCCAAAAACCAATTTTGACGAAAATTGCTTATTGAGATATGGTGGTAGATGATGTTGCTGTAGTGGATGAGTTGGATAATTGCAACAATGCTTTAAAACACCAAAATTGTAAACTCATAAAGAAAAAAGATGTTTCAAGTTTTTCTGTGAGCATTTTTGGTGGCCATCTTGAATTTCAAGATGGCCGCCATTTTGACCTGTTTTCAAAATCAAGATCTTATATAGTTCTTCAACATGGTCATGTAATATATCATATGAAAGCCTTTTACATTGTCTTTTCAATGATGTACATTATTCACTGACTCCTGTGGTAAATTGACACCCAACAATGAAAAAAGGAAATATTGAAATCTAATTTCTCTCGCGACTTCAACCCATACCCAAATTTAGATTTAAATTAAAATGGACATATTTTCACTCAAAATTGTAGATATACTGCACTTCAGTTCTTCAACATGGTCATGTAATATATCATATGAAATGTTTTTTACATTGTCTTTTCAATGATGTACCTTATTCACTGACTTCTGTGGTAATCTTATCCCCAAATAATACAACAAATGATATATCGAAAGCTAATTTCTCTAGCAACACCAACCAACCTCCAAAGTGGTATTTTAATAAAATGGACATCGTTTCAGTCAAAATTGTAGATATACTGCACTTTTGTCTGTGCATTTCACTAGTTTATAATTTGAGTGAAGAAACAAACATGAGAATACTTGTAGTATTATGGAGTATTAAAAATAAAATGTGAAATAATGTCATCTCTAGTCACCGTCAGAGTCTCATCTGGAGAGGTAGGTAAGTTGTTTCTGTTAAGGCATGACACGCCACAATTGCATCCAAGGGAACATTCCATGATGTTCTTGGCGCAGCTACACCTGGATGAGGAGCATCTGCCTGTTGTGCATTTACAGGTGAGCAATTCTAGACACAGTGCTGGCATTTGTTTCTGGGTCATTGGGATGGGTTCTATGACATCCTCAGTAGACGACCACCTATACTCTTCTGGTGGTGGAATGTCAGCCCCTGACCATGTTGAAGAACTAAAGTGCAGTATATCTACAATTTTGAGTGAAAATATGTCCATTTTAATTTAAATCTAAATTTGGGTATGGGTTGAAGTCGCGAGAGAAATTAGATTTCAATATTTCCTTTTTTCATTGTTGGGTGTCAATTTACCACAGGAGTCAGTGAATAATGTACATCATTGAAAAGACAATGTAAAAGGCTTTCATATGATATATTACATGACCATGTTGAAGAACTATATAAGATCTTGATTTTGAAAACAGGTCAAAATGGCGGCCATCTTGAAATTCAAGATGGCCACCAAAAATGCTCACAGAAAAACTTGAAACATCTTTTTTCTTTATGTGTTTACAATTTTGGTGTTTGTAAGCATTGTTGCAATTATCCCACTCATCCACTACAGCAACATCATCTACCACCATATCTCAATAAGCAATTTTCGTCAAAATTGGTTTTTTGGGGGTCGGGGTAACATTGTATACAATATCTCAACCCCTATGTAATATATTTTCATTTTGTTTTTTGTATAGGATAGTACAGTGGTTAAGGCAGATTTTAATTCCCAGTTATAGTGGTTTTATTGTCACAATTCAATGGAATTAGTGTTTTACCTACTCACAAGATTTGAAAATGAAGTAAAAAAACATGATTTTTACCAATTTTTCAACTGAGAATTAGAATAACAATTAAATGAAACAAAACGTGTGCCAAATTCCGATAACCGAACATATTACCTCTAATCAAAGACATAATTTGGATAGTTTAATGACTTAATAAAAATGTTACAGCTAATTTTGTCAAATTATGCATTTTTCCTTCAATTTATGCAATTTTGATCCCCTGAAAATTCCTGCACACACTTGCAAGCTTACTACCCAATGCAAATTGTGTACAGATACCTCCTTTATGCAATAGAAAAGGTTTAAGGTATACAGGAAAATGTGGGAACGAAAATCTTGTTTTTCACCCCTGGCCAACTGACTAATGTATGGTTTGGGCAGAATTCTCCTCAGTTCACATACAAAGAAAGACTGAAATAATATGAGTGGATCTCTGAAAATCGGTATTGGCACCAAGTACAGATTTATGGATGAGGATGTTTGTGAACATTATGCCCCTGCTTATCTACATATGGAAGTTTAAGACCCAATCAAAAATACAAACAACGGAGGCGTTGTGAAGATTGGACTGGGTGAGTCTTGTTTAACCTATCGAGGGAGGAAAACCATTGTGGGCGTTTATGTCTTCAGTGAAAACCATGTGCACGGGTATGGTGCTGGCAACATAACCTGGGCGAATAATCGAACTTTCGATCATAGGATTCTGGGACGCCTGAAGGACGTAATGCTTGCCGACGATTATGAACTGGCTCATTTGTTTTTGCATTTTGACCATGCTTCTGTAGTTTGAATAACTTTCAAAACCTATTTGCAAATAGGTCTGTATGTACTTTCAAACATTAGGCCGAAATCGAAGCAAAGCTTTGCATGAAATGGAAAGGTATAATTGTTTTAAATTTCGCAGCATTGACAATGGTGTCACCACAATGTCTATCAATATCTGAGATTTATTGGCTATGAGAAAGCAAGATCGTATTGATTGACACTTAACTTTAAGTAAACCGTCCTCAGACTTTCATTCTTATATTCGATTCAAATACACGGTTCGCTCAGTACAACCTATTGTCAGGTCCTTCTGTTTACAGCACTAGTGTTCGATAAACCCTTAAAACACAACACCTTGCCCACGTTAACATGAAATAGTTGTTGTACTGGGACGTTCTGATATATCAAATCGATCATCATTCGGGAGAATCAAACGAACGATGGTTTACTTCATATTGAGAACAATACATATTGTGTACTGAATACATATAAATATGGTACATTTGCAATATAATCTGTGAATATTAATTAAATATCAATGGAAATGAATGACAACTTGATCGAAATGTGATTGGACACCACTTATCCAACTTCACCACAGCTAAACTGACGTCCAAAAGAAACTTTACCAACTGAAAATATAAATTTCAGACAAAGTATAATTTCTTTTCGATGAAGTCTATCTAAAACACATAGCCTAAATACAACAATAGTGTATGCAGAAAATGTAAATCGTCTGTTACATGTTTGCGAGATAACACGCAAAAAAGTGAAAAACACGTGCACCACGGACAACTGCAAATGCACGTGCAGGTAAGGGTATAAAACGATTGCAACGGCAAGTCAGACATCCACAGTGATAAAAAAACGCAAAAGAAATGCCACGCCTTGGGTTTGGTACAGATGGGAGCCACCCACATCCATATTGCACGAACCTTCGGTTGCTCCCGTGTTGCCGTTACCAACTTGATGCAACGTTACAGACAGACAGGGCGGACCGCTGACAGGCCAAGAACAGGCAGACCCAGGGTGACCACGCCCCATGATGACCGGTACTTGCGTACCTTGCACCTCCGAAATCGCTTCCTGACAGTGACGTCATCGGCGACAAATGCCTTAGGTCACAGGGTTAGTCGACAGACAGTGGCCAGGAGACTCAGGGCTCATGGAATCAGGGCTTTTAGACCATACAGAGGACAGCTATTGACAGCGCAACATCGTCGTCTGCGATTGAGATGGGCCCGGACTGTACGACGTTGGCAACGACGTGACTGGCAGAGGATTGCTTCACTGACGAAAGTCGATTCTGTTGCGGCGTGTTGCGTGCAGTAGGTCGCACCATATGGAGGGAGTGTCATGGTGTGGGGAGGGATCTGTGGGCAGGAGAGGATACCGCTGGTCATCGTTGACGGAAACTTGACAGGTCAGTGTTACATTGATAACATTCTTCGTCCCGTTGTCCTACCATTTCTAAAACAGCAGCCACGTGGTGTCATTTATCAGCCAGAATTGTCATTAACTTCCTCGCAGCCAACAACGTCAACGTCCTGCCGTGGCCTGCACGCTCACCCCATAGAACACCTCTGGGACTTGATGGATCGTCGTGTTCGACAACGACCACACTCTCCAGCCAACCGGCAAGAACTGATCTTGGCCCTCCAAGAAGAATGGCGTCAAATTCCACGTGACCTCATCAGACGACTGACTTTTTCTGTGCGTCGAAGAGTTTTTGCGTGTATTGAGGCATTTGGTGGTCACACACGCTACTAATGACTTGTTATTGAACGTGAGCGATTGTTTATGTACTCTGCCTATTGTCCATGATTGTGAAAGCTCGAGTTTTGTACCACACCCAACTTTGGGGGGCTCTGACGCCATTCTCGGTCGCGTATGATTGTCATTATCAGCGTGATTATGTTGATATATTGATCTTCTCAATACACTTTACTTCATGCATGTATGTTTTGTTGTTTTTGAGCAAGAGTGATTTCAAACTCTGGTAAAGTTTCTTTTGGACGTCAGTATATATCACATAGTCACTTGCAACCGTCCACTTAAATTGGCCAAATCAGATAATCCCTGTCCCAACCTTTTATGCCAAAGGTCATAATGTGCTGATTGTAAATAGACGATTGCGTGCCCATCATTCCGAGTCGGCGGTGGTCGTTGTTAATGCTCACAACCCACGTTGTCATTTTGTGCACATAGTCTCCGCATCACAGGCAAGGAATATCATTTTAATGCGGTGACACGCTTCGCCTATTATTACATGTTTCAGTCTTGTGTTCAGTAACATATACCGTCAGCTATCGTGTTCCGGTCCTGTCTTCAGTAACATATACAGTCAGCTTTCGTGTTCCGGTCCTGTGTCCAGTGACATATACAGTCAGCTACCCTGTTCCAGTCCTGTGTTCAGTAACATATACAGTCAGCTTTCGTGTTCCGGTCCTGTGTCCAGTGACATATACAGTCAGCTATCCTGTTCCGGTCCTGTCTTCAGTAACATATACAGTCAGCTACCGTGTTCCAGTCCTGTGTTCAGTGACATATACAGTCAGCTATCCTGTTTCGGTCCTGTTTTCAGTAACATGTACAGTCAGCTACCCTGTTCCAGGCCTGTGTTCAGTGACATATACAGTCAGCTATCCTGTTCCTCTTCTGTGTTCAGTAACATATACAGTCAGCTATCCTGTTCCGGTCCTGTCTTCAGTAACATATACAGTCAGCTACCGTGTTCCAGTCCTGTGTTCAGTGACATATACAGTCAGCTATCCTGTTCCTCTTCTGTGTTCAGTAACATATACAGTCAGCTATCCTGTTCCTGTCCTGTGTTCAGATGAGTAGCATACATTGAAAATACACTTGATGACACAAGGTGTTCGCGAAGAGGGTAAACGTGTCCTTCTCTACCGATAACACAAATAGAATAAGCGTATGTTTCCTAACGCCACACAGCAGTACTCTGTAATACGAAGGCAGCCTGCAACAAATCACGTCTTAACCAGACAATTCGATGAAGCTGGAGTGCGTTTACGGATATTGCTGAAACTAAACACGACATCTTAATTCTCAGTTACGTGTGTGCAGAGAATCAGTTGCTTAGAAGTAAAGAGTAACACCGAAGAAATATGTGTCATTAGTGTTAGTGTTATAATATGTGTCCACTTCATCACAAGTACTGTACGTGCTCCAATAAGATACAGGGGCACGAGTGGCCCAGTCGTCTAAGGTGCCGTAATTCGCTGTGCAGAGTTGCATCCCTTGGGCACGCCGGAAACATATGATTGTGGGTTCGAATCCCGGATCGCCCCAATTATGTTTCTAGGTTTATCAGCACCATACCCGTGCTCTTGGGTTTCAATTAAGTTCTAAACGTCTGTGACCTTCATCACTTTTCTGGCTTTCCTCCCACATTAAGCTGACACGCCGCGATATAACTGGAATACTGTTACAAGCGGCGTTAAACCCAATCCACTCACTCACTCAAATACGATGCAGGGAGATCATGTGTCGCATCAACTGAATCAATATATCTTGTCAAGCAGTCCAAAGTACTATCGAACAAGAACTTAAAACCAAAACATGGATCTGTTGTGAGCCAGGTTGATTAATCGATACTTTTCAAGAGAAAAGAACGACACTATTAATGCCACATTGTGTTTCAAATGTGTCGAAAATGTGTTTCAGGCTGGGTCGATCCTTTGTCAAAATTATATAAAGTATGCTTGTCTTCAAAAATGTCGCCTCAGGTTTATATTTTACCATTGTTCATGTGTGATTTATGTAACCATGGTTCATCGATCATTAATACTCACAGTCTTGAAAACAACATGTTTGAGGTTAATTATAGGAATTCGATACGACAAATGTTTATATAAGAATTCGCCAATGTTTAGGATTATAGATGTAGGTTTTAGCAACCTTCATGGTACATATATGCATTCTGCATTAAGAATTTTTTGGGCCACTTCTTTCAGAGAAAATAATTGCAAGTTTCATAGCTGACTGATAAAATGTTCTGTTTCAAACAAAACCTGGTACCCCCTCCCCCCCACCCCCCCCCTCCCCCCGCGCCCTTCCTTATTAATATTGGAATATAAAATCATAGAGTCTCACAGAAACTGTTCATGTATTTCAATACGTATTTTGTGATCATATCCTGGCTGGCATATTGATCAGTCACCTGGTAAAACACATTGAAATTAGGTCGGTCGATGTATTGATATCTAAACGAAATCAAAGACAGAATGATTAATGTCCGTATCAATAATGTATTTTCAGATTTTGGTTCGTGTTAATCTTTGTCCAGCGAAAATGTGTACTTCGGAGCTTGCGACGACGTTCATACAATGTTTGGCCCTCACTCTATGAAGGTTCATACTCCAATGAACTCACACAAAGTGAAAGTCAGTTCTTATTATTGTTTTATCAGAATTTCTTACATCAAAGGGTGTAGGCCAAAATCTAAACACAATTCGTTTAGTACCTTTGAATTCATGTTTACACTGACAACCATACAACAACCAGCTATATCGCGGAGTAAAATAGTTCCTAAAAAAAAGGTGACATGGGCGTATGGATGCACAACTTGTTCTTCGGAAACATCTTACGCAGCACAAGTGTTCAAATCATATCCTCATTAGATCGGGGCGGTAGGGTAGCCTAGTGGTTAAAGCGTTCGCTCGTCACGCCGAAGACCGGGTTCGATTCCAGACATGGGTACAATGTGCGAAGCCCATTTCTGGTGTCCCCTGACGTGATATTGCTGGAATATTGCTAAAAGCGGCGTAAAACCATACTCATTCACTCACTCCTCATTAGATGAGAAATGTTTGTAAAGAACTACCTCAGTAAGTCAGTCACAAAAACAGCGCGTCGTAATACATTTACATGTACAAAACGTCAAAATGGCCGACACGATAAACGTGGCGGGAGAGATTTCCGAAGTTGTTAATGTACCTGTGGCGGTTACATGTGTTCGTCATCATTGATCAACTGGCCGATCATTGAAAGGTTAATTCATAGATTGCTGGAGACGGTCAATGTCAGCCTAGGCACGGATTGAGTCGATATTACGATAGTTTAGATGTGCGTTTCTTCGTTTGTTCGTAAGGATAGGCCGCAGCGAGGATATTCGTGAACAATCATGCAGTCACGCTCTCTGACATTTATCAATGTATACTGAAACGCTGAGACCAAGAACAAAGTTTCTAAATGATCAGAAAGAACGCTTTTCGTGCAAGGGAGTTCCCACGGGTTTCCCCAGGAATCTGGAAGTAGTCCGTCAGTGTTTACGTCATTTCAAGAACACGGTCTTATGAAAAACGTATGAACCTCAAATTGTGTCGTTCATACACTTCGTCAATTTCGCGGTCATGTGACCGACCTCTCGTCCAATGGAAAAGCCGTATATCGTGTAAACTTCAAATTAAAAAAAATATTTAGGCTTGACCCTATCTAAATTAGCATCGCAAGAACCAAAAGCAATTATACCTATCTATAATGTTTTCCTTTTCTACAGCTTGTGCTATATATGACGGCAATATTGCGCCAATCTTGTCACGTGGGGCAGAAATATGGGGCGCAAAATATAATGACGCTATTAAATAAGTACATGCTTCTTACTTTAAACGTTTTTAAAGGTTGGAAATATGCTTCTTATAAAGCTATTCCATCCATGTATTAAGGCAACTTCGATGGACAAAATATTGGTCAAAATTACTGAAGATGGCATCGCAAAGATATCCTCACCAATGTTATAAATTACTGAAAGCTCTTGGTAAATGGTAAAACGAACTGGATGTCTGATGCCATTTATTATTCCTTTTCGTGGATTTGTGTGGATTTTCCAAGGTGTTCGTACACTCTTCTAAAGAAAGGTTACAGGACATGTATAGTCAAAACTGACATGATAGTATATTTTCTTCACGTTTCCCCAGTCAAGGATATCAAGTCTGTTTTAGAAACAGAGAAGTATATGAGTATGGTAGATGATAAATCGCGTGTTAGGGCATTATGTTAATCATTAACCAATTTCAACATAAATTTTAAAATGTAAAAAGGGAAGTTGAAATGGTTGTCTGTATAAACTGCCAATTAGGAGAGATTGAGGATGAACTTCATGGTTTATTAGTATGTCATAAGTATGAACATCTTAGAGAAAAGTGTATTCCGATGTTAAATAATAGGCATTCAAACAAAATGTTAATGATCAATCTTAAAAATCCTACAACTCAGCTGTTATACCTACACTGGCCATATTGTTGAAACATTTTGTTATAATTTTGTATAATTGTTATGTTCTGTTTTTATATACCATGTATATCACGTTCCTGAACATATGCGACTGAAAATGTCAACTATACAATGGGCCATGTGGCCTTAAATACCGAAATAAATATCAAGCTAGCTATTGGTGTATTCATTGCCACGGATTTCACTCACGCTCAAATGTACGTGTATGTCGCCGTAGGATTTCATGTTTAATAGCAATGTGTATGAAACATTACGCTTTCAGAACCTTTAAGAGATTTAATGTATTTCGTAATGATATGATCTGGCTGTTCCCAAAAAGAGGCCCCTTTTCACTTTTGTGGCAATGCGAACTTGTCGTAACTGAAAATTACCCAACAATACAATAAACGGCGATTTGTTCAGAGTAGGAATATGTGTCATGGATAAAAAACCCATATACATATACCAAGAACATTTTATTGGTTCAAGACAAGTCCAGAAAAAACACAATTTTGCCACAGAGGCAGGAAGCAAAAGACGAGAAGTTCTGATAGAAAATGAATTTAAAATTGTTTTTCGTCACTTTTCAAGAAAATAAATTGAATGAGCACTTTTTTCATGTCCTTTCCAAAGTTCATCCATATTCCCAGCGTATACCTTTCACCTATGCACTGGTTTGCCTGTAAAGTAGCTTAAGAAGTTCGGACATAGATATTACATGTATTAACACTATGTGATGGTCATCAGTGCCTTGTGGAAAGGACCCATGTACCAATCACTGGCCTTGTTCAAGAGTTTGTTGATTTAGGAATATATAGGATTCCAAATGCGATAAGTACTTTGTTTGAGAATCAGCACGCAGATGCAGGTCATTACATGCTGACAGTGTATTACCAAATTACCTTTATCTCTGTTTTAATAAAAGATACTTTTTCCAGAACGCCATTGTTGTCTGGCCATTGCGCCATGTTTATCGCCGATACACTGGTATTGAACTTCTTGTGGAGATTTGTTTCAGGGCAGTCAGTCCCATACCACCACCCTGCTCCATCACTTACAGAGCACCCCAAGGGGTCGGGGCGGTCCCACGTGGCGAACCTTTGACCATTGATGCTCTTACTCGCTACTCCGTACTCAAAACCATTCCCGGAAGCTTTAGTAGCATGCTGAAAGCTACCCGTGTAGGTGAGAGTGTACCCATCGGCTTCATCACCAATCTTGAAATTAGAGTAGTAGTACTGTCCTGATAATGCACCACTTCCGCGGACGCTCATATCGAATTTGGCGATGCCTTGGTTTGAGATGTAGTGTAGAGCATCAAGTCCGAGCCACCTGTTGCATGTCGTGGTCCATCCAGTCTTGTATTCATCCCATGTCTTGTTGTAGTCGTTCTGGCAGCTTGATTTTCGTTCTTCCACCACCGTCCAGCCTCCAGACGCAAGAAGACATTCCACCTCGTACTCTGTGGGAGCGTTAAGTGGCTGGATGCTGATGATTCGATGGTTGGATGTTTTCCCTCGCATTCCATATTTGTGGGCCTCAGAACAGTCTGAAAAAATATTTTTTAAGTGGATTAGACAACTAAGCAGATGAACACAGAATGAACATAAATAAACAAATAAAACAAGCGATGCGTTTAGATGAAGCAGAATTGAATCCTCTTCTGGTATGTGTATTTTGGGTAATCGTATGTATCAGGGCATTTGGGTCGTATGGGAACTTTTATTGTAAGCAAAAGTATGTTGTGGTGTGGGGCATCAAACAAAACTATTCAGACACAGGACAACATCGTTGAGGTTTGTTGAGGATCGTGTTAATGCAACTGACCTCTGTATCGTCTCTCACAGTAGGGTCCCGTGAAGTCATCATAACAATCACACTTAGACGTGGAGTCATTGAAAGTTCCTCCGTGTTGGCACACATTCACCTGAAACGAAATCAATAATTGATTTCAAGGATGCTACAAGAAATTTTCTCATGAAAAATTGCAAAATATCTCAAAAATGCTATATAAATGATTTGAGTTCTCTGAAAGACGCTGTGGCGGTTATTCGCTGTGCAGGGTGGTGATCCTTACATGTGTCAGGATTCGTTGATCATCGATTTGTACCACTGATCCCTCTCGCTTATGACTTTTACCACTCATTGTTTATGTCGTAATGATAAACGTATACGATCAGTGTGATTTTGGAATTCCCACACTGATTCTGGCAGCGGTAGTGGACGCAAGTATAATCATAAACGCGACAAGACCCTTATAATATTCAGACGACATCTCGTCCAAAAGCAGGCTTGATTGTATGAGTGTTGCTTCCAGATGTTCGTGAAAAGGTGAGCACCCGTAACAATCACATGCAAAGCCAGTTTAGTTGATTCATATGACTCGTGTTCTGAAGCTGTTACAACATGCAATGCCTCAGTAAAGCTTTTAAAAAAGCTTTATGGTAGATACGTAGAGGATATTTCCAAACTTGACAAGTGACAAAAATGATGCCCGATGCAATTCCCAATTTTGACATGAGCCATAAGTCCCCGTGTGTTTTCAGGTGAACAATTGACTTTCCTTCTGAAAAACATGTTTTACAATGCCATAAAATCCAAGATGGACACCAAAGTGTCTGAAGAAAGATTGGGATAAACGTCTCCATTGAATCTATGAAAAATTGAGCTAAAATGACAACAAAACTACAAGATGCTCATGACATAAATCTGACAACACACATACACATACATGTTTCGTCTACAAAAAGAGAAACGCAATAGTGGTTTTAAATATTATATTTATTATAGCATTTAAATAATCAACAGATGATAATCGATTGTTCAAGGTTGGCACACATCATTGTCATTAACCCAGGATCCATAGAGTAGATGTTCAAGGTGAAGGTCATCTGTTCTCAATACCTTGTATGCCCACCATTAGAGTCCAAAAACTGCCTGGCATGGTCGTCTTAGGGAAGCAATCAGATCCTGAATTGTGGTCTGGGGACTGTTCAGACACTCTGCCTGCAGTGCTTGTGCCAACTGTCAGCACAGGTGCTCTGGTTGTTGCTGACGACCTCACAGTCGTTGATCCAGTGCATCCCATTAATGTTCGATTGAGTTTAAATCTGGAGACCTGGTGTGCAAAGGCAGGACTTGATTCCATAAAAAAGCTGTTGTCAGTCTTGCAATGTGACATTGGGCCTTGTCTTGATGGAAAATGACTTTCGGTATAGGAAGGACGTGTGGCCAAAGAATTGCATCTATGTAACGCTGTGCTGTTGCATTTCCAAGAACATGCACCAAATCTGTTCTAAAAGTGTAGGAAATTGCTGCCCACATCATCACGTAACCACTACCAAATCTGTTCACTTCCTGCAAGCAATTTCGTGCATAACGTTCCCCGCGACGCCTGTAAGCACGACGTCTACCATCCGCACGGCAATGCATAAAACGTGACTAAACCAAAAATGTCTTCGTCGCAGTTGTGGCCACAATCTGTCGCAGCCAACGATACAGGTCCGACAAAATGACACCTCGAACGGGTCGACTACCGTGAATTACTTCAGCGCGAAAACGGTTCCTCACTTTCTGGGCTGATATTGCCGTAGTGGTGGCCGTGGTGGTGCTTTATCGTAAGTGACGTAGACGTATGGATTTGTCCTGTGTTCTGGAACTGATGCGTTGTCGACCGGATCTGGAATGGTCCCTAGTTGTCCCGTGAATACGGTTCTTGTGATGGTGCTTACTATTACGTGGAAAAACCTGTCAACGGCCACAGATGATGTTCCTGTTTGCAGTCGGCCGATGGCGTTGTTGCATTGGTCTTCCGTCTTCCGCATTGGTCTTCACCTGTGTTTTCACTTTACCTTCATCTGTATTCTCACTTCATCTTCACCCGTGTTCCAACTTTACCTTTATTTGTGTTCTCACTTTACCTTCACCTGTATTCTCATTTTACATTCACCTAAGTGTTTTCCCGCTTTACCTTCACCTGTATTCTTTCTTTACCCCATGTGCTAATTGATATATTTTCAACTAAAGACAATTAGTATTGACAATTATTGAATGCTGAGGCTTTTCCTGAATAAACGTCCCTACAGGGGATAAGCTGAATTTCAAATAAAAACAAAATGGTTGAAACATTTCATCTCGTCTGGACATCGGGTCAATCTGAACACAAGAGTAAGAGGAAGAACTCAGAAAGCTACTCACCGGCTCCAGATGGACACACCCAGCGGCCGCCTGCAGATCGGAACACGACCCGTTTGATGTCTCAGGTAGTCTGTGACACACCTGTCCACTCTGAGAATCTTCACAGATGTTGACGGACATGCAGCTGGAATCTTCAAGACAGTTTGCCAAACATTGACCTGCAGATGCTACAACATCAGAGTTGACAGGAGACACCGGAAGAATGACACCTTCAGAGCACCCGGACATTGCTGTGAACAGTTCCCCACGGAACTCACTCGAACAGGAACAGGCAACGAGTAAAACCAAAATACAAAGTACGGGCACATGTGAGCCAGCTTGAAATCTGATCCGTGAAGTTGAATCCATCATTACTTACTGACGCACGTCTGATCCGTTTATGTGTTTAACAATACTCCCTCAAACTGCTGACGTCTTCCTCCGCAACTGCGTTTGCTATCTAATAAGAGCGAGTTGAACAATACATAAGAATCCTTGGCAGAGATACTCTAATATTTATAACACCAAACTCATCACAAATATTGCTCCAAACAAAGATCTATACAGACATTAACATTGGTACGACATCTTGTGTTGTTTTCTCTCACAATCTCAATTGACGCCAGTGATTCCCCAGATTTACTCGATAATGACTCATGGTTGATTACTATTGAGTCTATCATTCGATATCGATGAAATACCAGAACTGTGATTGATTTTACCTTAGATGTGTCAGAACCAAAAGGAGAAACATCAATAAAATGGCAAAGAATCGCGTACTCGATAGATAAGGAACAGCTGAATGTTGGAATACAAGGACTCATTTCCTTAAAAGATACGACAATCTACTTCATTTTCACTTATTTTGTAATGTTGTATGAATTTATCATTTCGTATTAATAGATGACAGCAAAAAAGTACATGATTTCAATATGATTATGAACCGAATAATACAAAACAATGCTGTTGTAATCCACAGCAAATCGTCAGAGATGAGTGATAATGGCGTACTCTAACCATAATCGGAGTTGTGCCTCTTTTTCTTGAGGACGGATGAAAGGTTCACTGCAGTCACTTTCATGAAGTCTTCTATCCATACTACACTGTTGAATAATCCAAATCGATTTCCTTTTCATCACGACCAACCATCGAAACTATTGAACACAAATGTAACCAACCAATGTCCATGGTGGCTTTGTTGTTCCTCCCGCGTGTATGTCAGTGACTTTGTATATTATATATTCGATGTTTAACTTTGTTTACTGATGAATCAAAAATGTACTGGCAAATTATTTGCTTATGTTAGTGTTATTTTCTTTACACATGTCTCTCACTAGGTATTTTCTTCAAAATAGAAATACCTGTATTGCATATTTTTTTAGTATTGTGTTATGTAGCAGTATGTATCATTATAAGCTGTGTCTGATGATTGTTAGTGGCAGCGACCCGTTGAGATCCTGGTAGAGAATAGGTCTTCAGCAACCCATGCTTGCCGTTAAAGGCGACTCTGCTTGTAAGAGACGACTAACAGGATCGGGTGGTCAGGCTCGCTGACTTGGTTGTTGCATGTCCTCGTGTCCAAATTGCGTAATCTATACTCATAATGTCAATCACTGGATTGTCCAGACTCGAATATTTACAGACCGCTGTCATATAGCTGGAATATTGCTGAGTGCGGCGTTAAACAAAAACAAACAATGTTTGTGGCAGCAAATGATATGGTCATAGCAGATGGTGGCCGAAACGCTCATACAATATCTACACCTGAAACGTTAGTGAGCGTTACATGTGTCTCCTTACCACACTTCTGGGACAGGCTTGATGGTTCAAGCAGTTTTATATGTGGAGTAAGCGTCCGGAACACTGGCTGTAAAAGAGTGCTCTGACACGGGTTGCCCCGGAATTCGATGTGCAGATTTGGGTCCTCAGGGCAAGCCAGAAAGTAGGATCATGAGTTCGAATCCCAGTTCGCCCCGATTATGCTTTGAGGTATGTCAGCATCATACCCAAGCTCGTGGGTTTGACCAAAGTGGTAAACATCTAAGACCTGCTTCCCTTCGAGCTTTCCTCTCTCATCAAACTTTCACGCCGTAATATAACAGAATTACAGTTCGAAAGGGGCTTTTAAACCAACTCACTCACTCTTCGAATATTATCTACTTGTTCTCAGCTTCCAACCCTGTTTTTCGGATTCCAAAATGGAGTACGTGCCTCCATCAAGAAATTCGACTTTGACAAATTCTGGACTTGCGAAAGAACCTGTTATTTACTGCTGCTGCGACATATCTGACCAGCACATGGACGTGCGAGTTGGGAACTACATGGGCACTCGGTGCATTCAGTCGCGTTATGGCGAAGTGTTGTTGTGGGTTGGTTGGTTGGTTGGTTGGTTTGTTGTTTAATGCCGCACTCAGCAATATTCCAGCTATATGACGGCGGTCTGTAAATAATCGAGTCTGGACCAAACAATCCAGTGATTAATATCATGAGCATCGATCCACGCAATTGGGATCGATGACATGGATCAACCAAGTCAGCGAGCCTGACCACCCGATCCCGTTAGTCGCCTTTTACGACAAGCATAGTCAGTTTTTACGGTAAGCAGAGGTTGCTGAAGATCTATTCTGCCCCGGATCTTTACGGGTCATGTAAGGATTTGAGAGAAAAAGGAGCAAACTATATAAATGATCGTTTGTATAAAAAATAATCGAAGAAACATTTCAATATAAAAATACACTTTCTGAAATACACAAGTTTACACAAGTATACAGAACTCTGTAAAACAATTGTGCTATAAAATAGAGATAAGCAATGTTCAAATACAAAATGGTATACCCTATTCTACCTTTTAACCCTCTTGGTGCCACGGGACCATATATGGTCCCTCACTTTTCACACACCCTTTCTGCCACCATATATGGTCCCGTAAATTTGTCACTTTTCAACTGCGAATTACGATGTCAAACACTGAGTGCGCAAAATCAAAACTATCATCCCAGCCTTAAAATCATGTAACTCATATTGTATACAGTGCTACGGATTACGAAATATGATAAAATTAATAAGTAAGGTGGTTAGCGCGCTTCTCGGCCTTTTTCTGCCATGTTTGAACTTCAAGCGAGTGACGGTGAATATTGATTATGTACTCTTGCCACATGATAACTTTGATAATGGCGCTAGTATTGGTTTGCTGCAATAGTATTTTCCGTGTCTAATGTATATTAACATGCTATGATTGTACAAGATAACTGATAACTAATTATGTATGTATATATACTCTGCAAAAAATGAAACCCAAAAGATCATGTATATTTATATCATATATATAATCAACAGATGGTAATCGATTGTTCAACATTGGTACACCTCGTTATCAGTGACCCTGGCATCGTCGTCCCATGGAATCACTCAGATCCCGAATTTTGGCTCGTGGAATGTTCTGCAGTGCTTGAGCGAACTGACGGAGGTTCTGTGATTTCTTTGAGAGGCCTTTAGAAGTTGGAATGCTAAGTAAGGATAAAATATATGGATGAACAGCTTCTTTATTACAATAGGAACGACGTTTCAGTGTAGGTTCTAACACCGTTATGAAGCAAGGAATGATCATTTGCTTGATAACGGTGTTAGAACCTACATGTACTCCGAAAGTTGTTCATCCATACATTGTATCCTTACGGAGGTTCTGTGGTTGTTGCTGACGATCGCTTGATGCACAGTGGGATGGACGTGTGGCCGAAGAGTCTCATCAGAGTAACGTTGTGCCGTAAAATGCCCCAGAACTTGCACCAAACCTGCAGGAAACGGCTGGCCACATCATCACACTATCACCGCCAAATCTGTCCACATCCTATATGCAGTTTCGTACATAACGTTCCCCGCGACGCCTGCAAGCACGACGTCTGACATCCGCACGGCGAAGCATAAAACGTGACTCTTCACAAAACTTGTCTCAATCGCAGTTGTGGCCATTGACACCATTGGCGTCGCAGCCGACGATGCAGGTCCGTCAATGACACCTCAAACTGGTTGTCTAGCGCAAATACCTTCAGCGCGTGAACAGTTCCTCAATGGCTGATAACCTACGCAATCCTGATGTTGCCGTAGATGTATGGATGGCCGTGGTGGTTCTGTCAGGTAAGTGACGTAGCCTTATGAATCTGCCCTGTGTTCTAGCGGTGATACATGGTCGACTGAACCCTTCGGACTGGGAAGGTCACGTGTTGTCCTGTGTGTCTGATAACGGTTCCACAGTCGTGTAAATGTGATAGATACTACCTGGGAAAACCTGGCTACAGCTAAAGATGATTCTCCTGTTTGCAGTCGGCCGATATCGTTGTTTCGGTCAGTCGTGTGATGTGACCATTTCCCTTTTTTAGGTAAAATTTTTGTGTTGGTGGATGTCGGCAACACGCTGTCAGACATTTACGAATTTACTACGTTCACGTTTCTTTAGTTGCGGAGTATATAATCAATTACATATGATAAATATCCTCAGAAAATAGAATATATTATCAAAACGATGTGGTTCGCATTTCCAACATTCTGCAAAGGATATAAGATCGAATTGATATTTGACTTACAAATTATTGACGGAGACTGTACTCTCGATCATCGTATTATAATATATCGTAACTCTTTAACTTTTACTTAATATGTTATCCGTAGTGTCAGCAATGAGTAAACGCTTTGTTTCCTTCGTTTCTTGACGTGTAAGTGTGCATTTTTTGTTTATAGACTAATAAACGGTTGGTGATTTCCCGCCGCAGTGAATTTGTCGCCTCGACAGATGCGCGTGGTTTGACCTCGCTTGTTGTGACGTGGATGTTGTCACGTCAATCGGCTGATCTAATGTTGTACATGGTTTCAGCTTATAAATAAAAATATTCGTTTTGACAGAACTCATCTGAACTAGACAATTAAACATCTTATTTCCACGGCGACCAACGAATAAATGAGACCGTTTATCGCCTGACTACCACCGTCAGAATCTGGCGCAGTTTTCTTCTTTGCTTATGGAGACATGTGATTTCATATCTGTTCGAAGGCCTGTTATTCCCAAAACAGTAGTGTACATATAGATGGGTAAGGAAATGGAAGGTTTTACATTGCGAAAACTGTCAATATGGTTCCAAGATGAAACAGAATTTTTAATATTTTAGCCACACATTTAAAGAATTTCGAATGGTTCGATTAACACAGATCTAAAGAGTAGTAAACACGTTTTAATTCTGGAAACCCATTTGTCCAGAAACTATTCGCGCTTTGGCTAGTGTCGGACAAATGTATTTACAAAATTCAGCATGCCAGATATGCGGAAGATAAAATTTTCAAAATTGCTTCGAAAAGTCCAAATTTAACTTCGTCGTCCATGGGCAGACCCACGGGCGAATCAATATCTCCTGCTCAAAACTCATGATTTTGATTTTTAAAATAAAAATAAAGCTGCGTCTACAAGTATAATGACACATGATTCAAATATTTTCACTTAGTACAACAAATGGGCGAACACGGCTTGTCCCATGCCATCCAAGTATCCGTAAGTGCAGAATATGCTCTCCCTTTACCCGAAAACATGGAGTCTTCAATGATTTTGGTCAGCATTATGAGGTTACTGAGGTGATATTAGCCTTGATGGCAAAGGTATCTTGTTTTAGTAGTGGTAATTAATATATATAAAACTATTCAAATACATACCTGATGCAATGGCAGAGCTACAGATAGGCTGCGTATCTGCGTAAATTACGCATCAGAAATGCAGAAATACGCAGTAAAAAAAAATCCAAGCGTATCAAATACGCAACGAACATTACAGATACGCTACAAAAATAAAACTTGTGCGTAACATCAAAATATGGTGAAGTAACCCTGCGAATCAGCAACTTATTTTGAAATTATAAACGGGCATTCCGTCAACCTTGCCAAACTCCAGGATGACAGTTACATCATGATCATTTGCCATCACACTTTCTTGTGGAGGTATCGTGGTATTATTGAGTCCTATAAAGCTCTCGAACCCACATGAAACCAGTTTGCAGGGACTAGATGAATAGTGTTGTTAAATATTTAACTTAAATACCCACATGTGTAAAAACTAGTGGGTAACAGAAATTTGAATACCCAGATAGAATTACTGATACCCAATGATTTTAAAATGCATGCGTAAAATACCCACAACACCAACAGCTTATCTGGAGCTCTGCAATGGCAAGACAAATGTTCACCTGAAACAATACGCTAGCATGAAACAAGTCAAAAGACAAAATTGCTTTGAAAGGTTTGTGAATGGATCACTGAAAATCAGAAATGACACCAGGGCCCACTTGCACAAAGCGATCTTAGCACTAAGACTATTGCAAGCCTATGTTAAAGTATGGGAGTTATGATCATCTTAGCGCTAAGATCGCTTTGTGCAAGTGGGTCCAGGTGTTCGCGATGCTGAAGTAGCAGCAATTCCTTTTAATAGATAAGAGCATATACAGGTGACCGAGGCTGCGATATGTTGGCATGTGAATGTCTCATTTGTGCTGAAATACCAACACGAAACATTACTGTCCTGGGCGAATGAGGAAGTTTTATCTTATAATGGGTAGGTCTCTCGGCAGCATAAAGCCAACGGATAAACACGATATCCGTCGGGGTCATATGCGGATAGCGATGCAAACATCAAAGGTCATGAAGGAACTACTTTCAGTGTTTACAAACAAAGTTTTAACATTGCGTCGCCCTTGTCATTCGGCGATCGAGTCAGAATTAACCATTGGGAATCTGGAGAAACTATTATTATCATAAAAATAGTCTAGTCTGTACTGTAAATAAGCGTCTAACTGTGACGTAGCTAAGGCATTTTACAAGTTTGGGCAACTTTTGAGATATAATTGCGAAACAATTTAGCGAGGACACCAAGATTTGCGGGATTATTTTCCGTATCTGTGCTTGTAGTAGGGAGGTCAGGCACGGCAGCCATCTTGTTTTTTAAAAGAAATTAATCAAGTTTCATCACATTTCAGCTTCATTGACAGAAATAAGAAGAAGATACATGCTTATGAAGAATGTCTTAATAAAACATTATGCCTATTCTTGTGTTGTTCTCTTTGTTATTTCACCATGAATAGAATGTTTATTCAAGTATGCAGCTTCTTTTGATTACCGGGTATGTCAGCTTTTTGCCAAAATGGCACCATCCAATCTTCGTACCCTTGACGTTCAGGGTAAAAGTAAAAGGTGTGCCTGGATTCACATGACAACAATATTTATATCACATGACAGATGGAAGAGTCTATTTTACGACTATGACCTCGTTCTGGAGATCGTGGCGGGAAATTTAAACAACAAAATCATTCAAAGGTAAGTTTACTCAAATTTTCTGAGAAAGTCTTAAAATGGCGGGAAAACGAATAACTACTACACATTTCAAAAATATCTAGTTTCAAAATTTCATAAATAAAAAACATAAAAATGCTAAGCACACCTACTATTTTTCAAACAAAGTTCCATCGTTTTTCACATCTAGCAGCCGACATGACAGCCGACTCGCAATCGGACAAGTTTATTGTGGACGGGGACAAAGCTTATGATGGAAGTGTCCCCACGGACAATGTAACAGGTAATCCCCTTTAAAAACTTATATTAAGTAGAATGTTGTTAATTCTTACTAATACGCTTCCATTTTAATATATGAATGAATGTTCTTTGATGGGGAACAAATATTAAGATTATAGAATTTCTTGCTCTCCCCTATCTGTAATATTGAATTCGCCCAAGTGTTTACCTTGCTGTCGCCTTCTGTCGTAAATCATGACAATCAACACATTCCAGACTTCCTGTGTTCATTCACATTCCTAAAATTTTCTTCACAACACCACTGCCATCGAAATGTTATATTAGGAACATTTTCTGTTTACATTGTATCCTAATTAGACCCAATTTCCATCACAGCGGTGCAGACAGTTCAGTCGCTGACCGAGTGGGCTTGGTCCGCTGTGGGGGTGTCAAGGGAGAAAGTGCAGGACTTGCTGACACGCCCTGACTTAACGGGTACGACTATCTCGCTTGTAGACATTTTAATTTGTAAAGAAAATCAACATACATTTATCGTTGTGATAACAACATGTAAAATTTTATTTTTATGTACAATGAGATTTTCATAGCAGCACATATACCCGTATCAGAATGGACTGATCCACGTTTCATACTACGACTGTTTACAACTTTATTAAAGAAGGCATTTTGTGTGGCTTTTAATGTCTGCTTACCATCTTCAAATATTTAAACGATAGCTCTCTTAAATGAGATCATGTCAACAAGATTCTGCAATTTGCCAGTGAACTGTCGACTGAACTGCTGTCATAGAAACATGAAAACTATTCTCAATTTCACTTCCGGTTTGCTTCGTGTCCGGCCGTCGTAGTCTTACTACATTAGCCTTAGATGAGATTTTTTCGAAGATTTGCTTTGATCTGACAACTTAAATGATAAGTGGCTGAAAACTTGTTAGTTCATAGTATTTACTGTGCAATTGGAAGAAAATGTTGACAATGTATTTTTATATCTACAAATAAAAGAAATGACCCCGCGAAAGGGGTAATGGTCAAAATATACTGAACAACAAAAGCTCCTGTGACATTGAATAAGATTTAATGCAAAGTTACGTTTTTATCAAATCTGAAACAATTTTTTAAATTAAATTTAATTGAACTGAATTAAAAATTATATGAAGAGTCATTACCAAAATTCCCATTAGATTCTAGATGATTTAATTATGTACATCCATATTCACCAAACATTTATAAATCTTATCAGAGGCCATACAACAGATAGTCTCTTATTTATTACAAGTATTTGATTATCATCACTTTGATCTGTGCAGATTTAACATTACATTTATTAAACTGTTTGAAAAATGTTGAATGGTCCTAGTGTGTGACAGTGTGTGATAATATTTTGACTTTGTGTATAAAAACTTATCCTATCTCACTAGTCATTATGTATCCAACAGTTGGATGGAGTGGCGCAGAAACCCAAGCCTGTAAAAGACCTATGAAATATTAATGTGATTAGGTCAGGCAAATATACTTTTCCCAAGAATATACTATTTTATCATTACTAATGCTTGAATAGCTTCTTTTTATCTGCCTTGATGCTGAAATGGATATAAGTTCAAATGGTTCCAAATATCTGTTTCAGATGACTGGTCACTGGAGGAGATCAGCCAACCTGTCTTCCGCTCATTGGGATTCTGGATGCTGGTTTGCCAGGTGATAGAAGACAGCCAGCACTTCACATTTAATACAAATTTGACATGTGTATTTGAAAATCTTTTGCAGTCATGCAAGTGTGTACGGACTTTCCTCAGGAAACTCCGTAACAAGTGTTGCTATTTTTCCAAACGTGATTGGAACTATGAATCTTTAATGTATCCAATTGTTTCTTTACCTGCTGATGAGTTCCCTCAAATTTTGAGAGAAATTGGTATATCTGAACAATGGCTTGAAAACCCTTTGCCTATTGATGTTAATCAAAACTCTGTAAACAAAGCTATTGTTTGTGCTCTTCGCACATACAAGATTCGGAAAAAATGTTTGTTATCATAAATGCTCTTTGTGGATTAAATACATTTACAAGTTGGACAGAAAACCTAATCCTCATACACTGAGGTCTCAATGGGATTTTATTCACAAAAAGAAACAAAACTTAAGTTGCCAAAGAGAGCAGCAAGAAATATTTCTGGGATCTAAATATGATCCTGTTGTAGCTTGTCCTGTGTCTTCTGCCTCTGAATCCATGCTTGGTTCCAAAACAAATTCTAATGTGAGGCAATCAGAATCAATGAGAACTCAAAATGATAAGCTTTTAGTTGAAAATGAAACTCTCAAGAATCATATTCAGTCTATTACCTACAAAAAGAAGAATGTATCATTACAGCTTTATGAGTGTGAAAAGAAAGTAAAATATCTTGAATCACAGCAGCAGAACACTATTGAGAAGATCAAATCTTTTTCAGACAGAAATGTTAATAAACGAATAAAGAGGAAACAAAAGAAAATTACAAGTTTATTATCTGAAAATAGTCAACAAAAACTGAAGCTAGCATCTATGATGTTAAAATGCAGAAAAATCCAAAACCGTTATCAACGACTTCGTTCATTAAAGACCTACTATCAAAACAAATCCATTGCTCAGAATTCACAGGTTGACAAATGTAACAATAAAAGTGAAATACTAGAAAGTAAAGTGAAGGAATTGGAGTTGCAAAATGCTGAGTTAAATATGTTGATTGGAAGTCTACAACCAGAAATTGAAACATTTAAAAATGGCAGTTATACAGATGAGGTGAGAATTGTGTGCTATGAACTGTTGAATCATGGTGTTGGTTCCAAACACATCCCAAAAATAATACAGACAGTCTTAAAAAAACTTGCAAATATATCTGTTGAGTTAGAAGATTTGCCTAAAGCTACATTGCTGAAATATATGTCAACTAAGGCTGGAATCATAGCTAAGACCATAGCTGCAGTTAATATTAAAAATGCTAATGTTTGCACATTACAGACTGATGGTACCACAAAAAAACACAATAAATATGTAAACTTTATTTCTACAACTAACACAGGGCAAACGTTACAGGATCATCACAGTAGAGACGCTAAATCTCAGGTGGAAGGATTAGAGCTTATGTTAGAGGAACTAGCTTCATGCATAGATGATAATGAAGAAAAGGATCCCTTTGAAGGAAAAGAAAATATCATTCATGACTTTTTGGTGAAGTTTATGAACACAATGACAGACAGACATGTAGTCAATAAAAAATGTGTCAAAATCATTGAACAATGGCGTTCCAGAATATTACCTAAATATGTTTCAAACTGGAAATCACTGTCGACAGAAAAACAGAAGGAATTGATTCAAATTAATGATTTTTATTGTGGATTTCATTTCATATTGGGTCTCCAAGATAACTTTGAGACTAACATTAAAGAATGGGAAAAGGTAGAATCTAATGGAAATTGGAAGGGAAGAAGGACTGAACTGGCACAGAAAAGGTAGTGCTACCCTTGAATTTATTAGATCAACTTGTACTGCATTTGGTAAGGATGCCTGTGAAAAAAGTGGGAAACCAAAAGAATTCTTTGAATTCATTGAAAAGCCAGTTCTGTTAGATTCATTCAGACACAATAGATTTAATGTACCATTTGTAAATGCTTCATATGCATATTACCACTTACAGGATATGCTTAATTTCATTAGCACCTTAGGCCCTGATAAAAACAAACTAATGAAAGCCATTGAATTAGATGCTAAAGATAAACTAATTATTGCTGGTGTCCGGGCTATGGGAATTCTGGAAAGACAAATTACGACGCCACTGATGAAGCTAATGGTTAAAAAAAATATTACTGCAATAGATGTCTCATACTATTATACTATCCTTCACAGTTTAATAAAAACATGGTCAAGTGATCCCTCCGAATTACTGGATGGAAGTTCATGTTTATTTAACAATATTCAACCTGTTAAAGATTATGTTTATGACAGTTTGTACATGAATGTTGAGGAAGATATTCAATCTCTAACTTATCAAGCTCTCTCTGTGGGCTGCATAAGTTTTCTTGTCGTAACTGAGCGTATGCTCAAAGACCATTTACCTGGTGGCAGATTTCATTGTCCTTCAGCAATTATCATTCAGGAAACTTCAGGTGTTCCAAAACATAACATTGCAACTGAAAGATTATTTTCAGGCCTTGATCGTTTAATACATAAAATGCCAAATGCAAACACAATTGGAATTGAGGGAATTTTACTTTGGTCACTGAATAAAAGTGTGGACTATCTTGACTCATTGTCACCTGCAGAGAGAGAAAGATTAATTGGAAAAGCCAGGTCAGCTGCACCAGCAATGCTTGTTAAATACAGAGAAAGAAAGAGACTTATTAAACAAAAAAGAAAAGAAAAAGTAAACGAGAGAGCAGAGAAACAAGCTGCTAAGGAAAATCAAGCAATACATAATAGACTGTCTATCATCCATAAAGTAAACAATTTGTATGGTGGACCAATCAGTTTAGTCTCTTCTTTGGATAGACTTTTAAATGGATTAACCGAATTAAGACAGTTGTCAATTCTGAAAGATTTAATTAAATATGAAAAACTTATAAACTATCAAAAATGTTTCATTAAGCTTTATCAATTTCAGAAAGACAATAAGAAGTTTTCTAGTATAGAGCTACGTACAAATTTAGAAATTATTCTGAAAGCTAGAATTGGACTTTCAGTAAATGTGTCTAATGTAAGTACTAGTACTTGTACTACTGGTCCACCTGTTTTACAAGGAGAAAAAAGAAAACAACCGCCATCAAATGAAACTTCAACTGAAACCTCAACAAAGAAAACAAAATTACAAACTTATTCATACTGTTATTCATTTAAAGAAGGGGATTATGTTTGTGTTGCATACAATGAAGGGTGGTTTGTTGGTGTTGTCCTCAATATTTGTTCTCAAAATAATTCTGAAAAAGCAAATGTCAAATTTATGAGATGGAAAGGAAGCAGTCTTGTTTGGCCACAACCAGAATATGTTGAAATTGTTGAAAATAAATATGTTTTTTATTCTGGACTTGATATCTGCACTTTGAACGGAAGGTTATACTTCATTAGTGGGGAAAATAACTACCAAAAACTTGATACATTGTATGAAAATTATAGTGATGAATTTTTCACATGATATGTTTCTTGTTTCAGTGACCCAATCCTGACCCAATGTCTTTCGTTGTCGGAGCCCTCCCTGCATTCATACCGGTAACTCAAGGGATGAGTCTACTGTGTGTTCAGTTTAGATATCAGCTAAAATTATCTAAATTGGAAACATGGTATGCTCTTCTCTTACAACAAATAACTGTTGTCGAATAACATTTCCCTTATCCTTTTTACGGACCCAAGCTTGAATATTTATTTGGCAAGATTAATCATATATCCTCCATGCTAGATTTATAAAGATTGATAAAGACAATGCCTCATGTGAACTAATTCCATGATGTGCGAAGCACTCAAGCTCATGTGAGGCACTGCCTTCATCAGCTGACTAACGTCAACAAAAACAACTTATTTTCTGATATAATGTTTTTTTGTTGTGGGGCATATGCCTCAAAACTTAAGGAATTAAGTTCCTTATCAGACATCAAACTTGTGAACTGGTTCCCCATGTCCTGAATGATATATAAGCAAGGGTTGATTTTAGCTTGTTAACTACTATTTGTATTATTAAGCACTCTTGGACATCACTTTGCACATGTGATTATTTATGTTACAATCATGAATACATTCTATGTGTTGGTGTAAACTGTTTAGTCATTGCTCTGCTTTTGTAGCTATATCAATGAATTATATATCTCTAGTGATTCAATACTGAACAACAGCGTTAAAAATGTGAAAACTGTGATGAGAGAGTATGGCGATGAACACATGACAATGAAAATGTGAATAAAACCAATCAAAACTGCATATCTGCATTGTGTTTTTTGTACTTCAAGAAGAGAGAAAATCTCATTACTTGCAGCATATCTTGCTGTATCCACACATGGAGCATTGAAAGATGTACATGCCTTCCAAATTTCATAAAGATATCTTCGTTTTTAAAAAAGTTATGTTCATTTTTGTGCATGTCATTGAAGGAACTCCGATCATCGCTTGGTGCCACATCTATATTCAGATGAAAAATGATAAAGTCACATTTTTGTGATGATTTTTTTCAATGATAAAGAAGGATTTAATTGTTTTTAACTTTATATTTTGTTAATATATATTATTCTTGAATCACATTAAGAATCTTAAAATGATAGTTAATTGTCAATGCATTTCTAAGACCATACAAAGTGTGGTCATTTTGGCTATTTTTGCCCTTATAAATGGCTATTTTGCATTTTTTAAATTGTAATTATTAAATGTTATGATACAATCATGGAGCTGATGATATATGGTTTGGTTGAGATTTTTATTTTGAGATGAATGATATATTAAAAACAGGAAAATGCCTTTTCAATTTGTTTTCCCGGCCCCTTTTAATCCTGAAATATATGCATACTCAATGGCGGCCATTTTGGAAAACAAAATGGCCGCTTTTTACACCCCTTAAAACAGCCATATCTCAAAAAGTTTTTGACATAAATTAAAATGGTAAAGTGTTTTTTATTCATTTTAACATGAACTAAAAGTTGATGTATAAACCTGAATTAAATTATGTATGAACAAAATTAGCCTGACCTCCCTACTTGTAGACCTCTGCAGCTTAGAAACTCTTCACCATATTAAGACAGCTGGAATTGGCCGAAATATGTCGGAATTGTTATCTTGTTTCGTTTTGTCGCACTGCGTTACTGCACTTCGTAACGTTATGACAGGACAGGCAGACTGAACAAACGTGAAGTCTCAAAGACTCGGGTTAGAGTAGCTTCCCTTTGATATAAAGGGCAGTTACTCTAGCGGACGGACCGATGTATTGCGGCGAAATGCAAAGAGAAACAATTTGTGTAGACAGTTGTTGTTTTGCTAGATTTAGTTATGCCACTGTAGAAGAGACATGTTTCAGTTGGAACTATACTGACTGTTGTCACTGTCCGACTGGGGGCGGTCGGGTAGCCTAGTGGTTAAAGCGTTCGCTCGTCACGCCGAAGACCCGGGTTCGATTCCCGACATGGGTCCAATGTGTGAAGCCCATTTCTGGTGTCTCCCGCCGTGATATTGCTGGAATAAAAAAGCGGCGTAAAACCAAACTCACTCACTCATTCACTGTCCGACTGACACATCACTTACCCTCCGACGTAATATATGTTAATGCGCACCATCCAGGAAAATTTGCAAAGTTTAGGTACTGTTTGTGAGAGATAGGAAGGGATTTTCGAGCACAGTTGAAGAATGACATTATATGATAAAAAGGCTTTCACGCTTGTGTATTTGGGGATGGTAAATATCCTGATTTGGGAATAACACGTTGTATTTAGCTCGCTAAGGCTCGTAAAATTCAATGTTTATTCCTAATACATCATATTTACCACCCCAAACACACTCGCGTGATAACCTCTATGTATTCTGCCTCTGTGTCTTTGTATGGTGTCTTCCAGAGGATGCAGAAAAAATAGTTTGATTTTTATTAGCCCACTGTAGTGTCGTATTGTAAATATATGTCAGCAACACAAATGCCAACATGAGAGCTTTGGACGAGCATAATAATTACTTCATATTTCTAATATATAATATATAAGTGTAGGATAAAATACCCCCGTGGGTGAGGGTTTTAAACATCATCATAATCCGAGGGGAAGTGCTTGATCTGACTTATTAACCGTCAAAAAACCCGTCTGAACCAACATTTATCAACAAAATTTCCTGTTTTTAAACATACTTTCAACAAACCTTTGGAAACGGGCGTAAAATATATCTTGATGGTGTCCATGTACTTGCTTTATGGATTCTCAAAAATAATGCGATTTATCAGCGATGCAGTATATCCCAAATGCGTAGATCGATGCTCATGATGTCTTTCACTTTCCTGGTAAACTGCTTTGGTGTAATTAGACCTTTTATTTGCTATTAGTTGGTTTTCAAAATCCTTGACCTAAAATTCATTGTAGGTGGTCGAAAAAAAATCACCTTCCAGATTGGTCCTGCTACTTATGAATGAACAATCAAACAAGCTTTACAGAAAGATAATTTATATTTTTTTTCTTTGTTCGAATAAAGCTTTGTATACGTATTATTCACCATTTCTTACGAATAGGGGTGATTTCTATTTCATTTACTTGTCGGCCCATAACGTAATTGCCAAAAGTCACTTTTTTTCATAATTGTCGGTAGGCCTTGTAAACCAACTAAAAAAGTTGAAATGCTCCGAAGCCACGTTAATACCGTAACAAAGGTAATCTTCCAGAATACAAACTTCTGAGTTGAGTCCACGGTACATAGAGATATCAGTTGAATGCTGTCTTGATCCTGAATTATGGAGTGTATTATACCGTTATTCTATAACTACAAATACCTGGACCAATTCACTACCATAGATTTATTTGAACCCGGGTCGAAAGGCATGCCCTAAAAATAGCCGTCCAATCAAATTACTCACATCAGCGAGATATAGTCTATGCTAAGTTAGTTGTTACCGTAGCGAATGGATCCGGGATATTTATACGAATAGAATTGAGATGTAATACCCAAGCATATCGAGGATGTTCCAAACTGTAATCGATTGGAAAGCAAGGTCCTGATTTAACAAGGGTCCAGACTAACGGGGTTCACTTTATTTCAATTAAGGCATTTGTCACATGTTCCATTTTTAAACATCTGTACAAGATAGTTTGCTTTGGAAACAAAACTATTTTAACAACTATTGCATTTGATTGAGGCAGGTTGTTACACACACATTAACATCACTGCTTTCAACAATAACTTATATTCTTATAACAAACAAAATAATTTTTCTTTCAACTCACCATGTTCGTGCCTTAGGGTATGAACGATATTACATGTGGTTTAGCTACTTTAACCCCCTCACTGCTGTCTGTGTCATGAGACAGCAGCGGGATTAAAGTGTCATGTCTTCGTAATGTACAATGCAATCAAAGTGTCTAAAACCATTTCTCAGGGGCCTTGAAATAAATGAGGGGGCACGGGTGGCCCAGTCGTCTAAGGCGCCGCGATTCGTTGTGCAGAGTTGCGTCCCTCGGGCACGCCAGAAACCTATGATGGTGGGTTCGAACCCCGGTTCGCCCCGATTACGTTTCTAGGTTGGTCAGCACCTTACCAGTGCTCGTGGGTTTCACCGAAGTGGTAAACGTCTGAGACCTGCATCACTTCGGGCTTTCCTCCCACATTAAGCTAACAGGCCACTCACTCACTCACTCACTGAAATAAATGGCACAGTAAAAGTATTGTCTCAAACACAAGATCATTGGTCTGTCTGTCTGTGTCTGAACACCTGGTGTCATCACTGATTTTCAGTCGACCATTCATATGATTTTCGCCCAATTGGGGTCTGTTTCAGCGGATAATCGAGACTTGTTATTCTCTGGCGTTGACGTTTTATGCTGAAGTGTATGAACATGACGTCAGGGGGAAAAAGGTCGTTTATTTCTAGATATGTTGTTATTAGGTGATGGATGAAGTGAAAAATTTGATTTCACCATTCACCTGATGTACAGTGGACGTAAAACGAAAGGAGAAATGGAGTTTACCAGCCTCATCCGCTGTCCAGTATTTGCATAAAACAATAAGTTGTGAACCAGACCTGTGTTATCCTCGATTGTCTGCCACCTATTACTGCGCCTGACTTGGTGAGTTATTTGGATCTAATGCCTCTTTGATCAGTATTTCTGTTATATCACGGGCTGTCAGATTGGTTAGGGAGGAAATCTTGAAGTGACGCAGGTCTCAGACGTTAAACTCTTTGGTGAAACCCATGAGCGCGGAAATGGTGCTAGAACCCAGAAACATAATCAAGGCGAACCGGGATTCGAGCCTATTATTACGTAATTCTGATATTTATGAAGTTATCACCCAATAAGATAAACTGTGCTGTCTGTGTTATTTTCCATTAAGATATTCTCATGTCAATCGTATCATTACAGTTATCAACCAACAGGAAACCCATAAAGATCCGGGAATCCAGAAACCCATGCTTGTCGTAAGATTTTTTGTTACTTGTTAAACGCCCAACTCAGCAATATTCCAGCTATATGACGGCGGCCTGTCAATAATCAAATGTGGCCCATACAATCCAGTGATTGACACTATGAGCATCGATCCAAGCAAATGGGATACGGTGACATGCATCAATCAGGACAGCGAGCCACCCGATCCCGTTAGTCGCCTCTTACGACATAGTGAGGTGTGTTGGGGTGCTTGTATTGAGGTGTATGTTGAGGTGTTAAATGGCACTACAGGGTGTGGTGTTGTGTATGGTGAGGTGTTAAATGGCACTACAGGGTGTGGTGTTGTGTATGGTGAGGTGTTTAATGGCACTACGGGTGTGGTGTTGTGTATGGTGACATGCATCAATCAGGACAGCGAGCCACCCGATCCCGTTAGTCGCCTCTTACGACATAGTGAGGTGTGTTGGGGTGCTTGTATTGAGGTGTATGTTGAGGTGTTAAATGGCACTACAGGGTGTGGTGTTGTGTATGGTGAGGTGTTAAATGGCACTACAGGGTGTGGTGTTGTGTATGGTGAGGTGTTTAATGGCACTACGGGGTGTGGTGTTGTGTATGGTGAGGTGTTTAATGGCACCACAGGGTGTTGCGTTGTGTATGGTGAGGTGTTTAATGGCACTACAGGGTGTGGTGTTGTGTATGGTGAGGTGTTTAATGGCACTACGGGGTGTGGTGTTGTGTATGGTGAGGTGTTTAATGGCACTACAGGGTGTGGTTTTGTGTATGGTGAGGTGTTTAATGGCACTACGGGGTGTGGTGTTGTGTATGGTGAGGTGTTTAATGGCACTACAGGGTGTGGTGTTGTGTATGGTGAGGTGTTTAATGGCACTACGGGGTGTGGTGTTGTGTATGGTGAGGTGTTTAATTGCCCTACGGGGTGTGGCGTTGTGTATGGTGAGGTGTTTAATGGCACTACGGGGTGTGGTGTTGTGTATGGTGAGGTGTTTAATGGCACTACAGGGTGTGGTGTTGTGTATGGTGAGGTGTTTAATGGTACTACAGGGTGTGGTGTTGTGTATGGTGAGGTGTTTAATGGCTTTACGGGGTGTGGTGTTGTGTATGGTGAGGTGTTTAATGGCACTACAGGGTGTGGTGTTGTGTATGGTGAGGTGTTTAATGGCACTACAGGGTGTGGCGTTGTGTATGGTGAGGTGTTTAATGGCACTACGGGGTGTGGCGTTGTGTATGGTGAGGTGTTTAATGGCACTACGGGGTGTGGCGTTGTGTATGGTGAGGTGTCAGTGTACAAGCAGTGGGGATATGTACACACATGAGAAACATTCCTCCGATCTCAGATCACATGTCCACCTACATCAGCTGTATGCATTGCGCCTGTAGAAGGACATATCGTCTCGTCGCCGCACATGTTCGACATAATAGTGTTCAACATCCTTGATAGTGCTGTACTTCTGTACATTGTGGTCATCTTCATTCTTTTACTATGATGACCTATTTGCTACAATGGCTTCAAACAAACACATATTCTTGTGTTCAAATTAGTGAGCGGCAAGTGCTTCCAGTAGAGCAGGGGCGGTCGGGTAGCCTAGTGGTTAAAGCGTTCGCTCGTCACGCCGAAGACCCGGGTTAGATTGCTGGAATATTACTAAAAGCGGCGTAAAACCATTCTCACTCACTCACTCCAGTAGAGCAGGACATTCCTACTCTTTTCGTTAACACCCGGTGTCATCAGTGACTTCAGTGATCATTTCATGACACCTTTTTCTTGAACACCCGGTGTCATCAGTGACTTCAGTGATCATTTCACGTTACCCTTTTCGTGAACACCCGGTGTCACCACTGCTTTGTCTTTTGCGCCCAGTGGAATCGGTTTCGGCGGATGACCGAGACTTCTTGTACTTTGGCGGTAGCGTGTTATATTCTCTTTTAGACCGATTGGAAGGGCGGGATTATGCAAATAGACGTACGGTCAAAACACTCTCATATACAAGAGAAAGTCTGCAAGTTACTGATAAGATAAGGTAGTGATAATAGTGAAGATGTGTTATAATGCCCTGGGTAACCGAGGATGAGTGTTTACTGGAATACATGTAGTGCATTAATTCCCTGCGTTAATTTGATCATAATACTGGGTTTCTTGGTTCCGTGGAGTACATGCGGTCCGTTAACAAACCAGGAATGGGTTTTTCCAACCAGGATGGTACATTTGTGTTCAGAAGGTCACCATAAGTTTTAAAAGGGAGGTAACCCAACTGTTCATACAAAGGGAAACAGTTCTGGTCTATTTGCATGACACTATCGAGACTGAGGTCATGTCTCCATCTGTTAGCTGTCTCAGTGGAGTTCTTCCTAGTTGTACACAGTGGGCAGCTGTCTGGGAAACCAGCTTCGGTGATGTTATACACATAATTGGCTATATTTGGCGTCAGCTTAAGATCCAAAAAGTCATATATTAATTGAGTCATATATGTGGGATTCTCGATCAGCTTTTCGTACAGCAGTATACCGACTCTACCGGGGTAACGTTTTGACAGTCTAACAGCGTCTCTGACATCTCTCAGCACCAACCCACAATGGGAGAAAGATACTTTTACGTGATGTTGTACCACATCGAATTTTCTCCAGCTGAGCTGGGCGAGGCGAATCCTGGACATGAGAGTCGCTCTGGGGTCTCTGATCAAGAGAATCACCTTCAGATCCTTGTTGAGGTGTAAGAGTTCTTCCGTTGCCTCCATCTTCACTCGGATGGTTTTGATTAAAGATATTTCTGATCCTCTACATTTATCGATCAATGTGTTGAGGCACTTTGATTCGAAATCGCGTATCGTTGTGTTATGGATGCATTGATTGTATTTAACCGTGGTTTTGCTCTTATCCATGTGGTGCTGGTGTAGGGTCTGGAGGTCCACAGACGTAAGGGAACACGAGAGGATGGCCTTTAAGATGTCCACTTTGGTTGCGTACTCTGACTTCGAGGACAGTAGGCTGAAACAGGCAAACACAGGTTAAGGGCCAACAATTTGAGATCAACTCTCTGGCTATACAGGGGCCAGGAATCCATTCATCTCATCAGTCTTTCGAGATATACAGGTAATATGTATCTACCAACTTGACAGTGTATCGAGATATACAGGTGATATGTATCTACCAACTTGACAGTGTATCGAGATATACAGGTGATATGTATCTACCAACTTGACAGTGTATCGAGATATACAGGTGATATGTATCCATCACCCTGACAGTGTATCGAGATATACAGGTGATATGTATCTACCACCTTGACAGTGTATCGAGATATACAGGTGATATGTATCTACCACCTTGACAGTGTATCGAGATACACAGGTGATATGTATCTACCAACTTGACAGTGTATCGAGATAAACAGGTGATATGTATCCACCAACTTGACAGTGTATCGAGATATACAGGTGATATGTATCTACCAACTTGACAGTGTATCGAGATATACAGGTGATATGTATCTACCAACTTGACAGTGTATCGAGATATACAGGTGATATGTATCTACCAACTTGACAGTGTATCGAGATATACAGGTGATATGTATCCACCACCTTGACAGTGTATCGAGATATACAGGTGATATGTATCTACCAACTTGACAGTGTATCGAGATATACAGGTGCTACGTATCCATCACCCTGACAGTGTATCGAGATATACAGGTGATAGGTATCTATCACCCTGACAGTGTATCGAGATATACAGGTGCTACGTATCCATCACCCTGACAGTGTATCGAGATATACAGGTGATAGGTATCCATCACCCTGACAGTGTATCGAGATATACAGGTGATATGTATCCATCACCTTGACAGTATCGAGATATACAGGTGATATGTATCTACCACTTTGACAGTGTATCGAGATATACAGGTGATATGTATCCACCACCTTGACAGTGTATCGAGATATACAGGTAATATGTATCCATCACCCTGACAGTGTATCGAGATAAACAGGTGATATGTATCCACCAACTTGACAGTGTATCGAGATATACAGGTGATATGTATCTACCAACTTGACAGTGTATCGAGATATACAGGTGATATGTATCTACCAACTTGACAGTGTATCGAGATATACAGGTGATATGTATCTACGAACTTGACAGCGTATCGAGATATACAGGTGATATGTATCCACCACCTTGACAGTGTATCGAGATATACAGGTGATATGTATCTACCAACTTGACAGTGTATCGAGATATACAGGTGCTACGTATCCATCACCCTGACAGTATCGAGATACACAGGTGATATGTATCCACCACATTGACAGTGTATCGAGATATACAGGTGATAGGTATCCATCGCCTTGACAGTATCGAGATATACAGGTGATAGGTATCCATCACCTTGACAGTGTATCGAGATATACAGGTGATACGTATCTCCCACGTTGACAGTGTATCGAGATATACAGTCGAAATGTATCCATCACCTTGACAGTGTATCGAGATATACAGATGATATGTATCTACCACCTTGACAGTGTATCGAGATATACAGGTGATATGTATCCACCACCTTGACAGTGTATCGAGATATACAGGTGATATGTATCTACCACCTTGACAGAGTATCGAGATAACCAGGGGATATGTATCCACCACCTTGACAGTGTATCGAGATATACAAGTGATATGTATCCACCACCTTGACAGTGTATCGAGATATACAGGTGATATGTATCTACCACGTTGACAGTGTATCGAGATATACAGTCGATATGTATCCATCACCTTGACAGTGTATCGAGATATACAGGTGATATGTATCTACCACCTTGACAGTGTATCGAGATATACAGGTGATATGTATCCACCACATTGACAGTGTATCGAGATATACAGGTGATATGTATCTACCACCTTGACAGTATCGAGATATACAGGTGATATGTATCCATCACCTTGACAGTATCGAGATATACAGGTGATATGTATCCACCACATTGACAGTGTATCGAGATATACAGGTGATAGGTATCCATCGCCTTGACAGTATCGAGATATACAGGTAATATGTATCCATCACCTTGACAGTATCGAGATACACAGGTGATATGTATCTACCACCTTGACGGTATCGAGATATACAGGTGATAGGTATTCCATCACCTTGACAGTATCGAGATACACAGGTGATATGTATCTACCACCTTGACAGTATCGAGATATACAGGTGATAGGTATCCACCACCTTGACAGTATCGAGATATACAGGTGATAGGTATCCACCACATTGACAGTGTATCGAGATATACAGGTGATAGGTATCCATCGCCTTGACAGTATCGAGATATACAGGTAATATGTATCCATCACCTTGACAGTATCGAGATACACAGGTGATATGTATCTACCACCTTGACGGTATCGAGATATACAGGTGATAGGTATTCCATCACCTTGACAGTATCGAGATACACAGGTGATATGTATCTACCACCTTGACAGTATCGAGATATACAGGTGATAGGTATCCACCACCTTGACAGTATCGAGATATACAGGTGATAGGTATCCACCACCTTGACAGTATCGAGATATACAGGTGATAGGTATCCATCACCTTGACAGTATCGAGCCACACAGGTGATATGTATCTACCACCTTGACAGTATCGAGATATACAGGTGATAGGTATCCACCACATTGACATTGTATCGAGATATACAGGTGATAGGTATCCATCACTTTGACAGTGTATCGAGATATACAGGTAATAGGTATCTACCACCTTGACAGTATCGAGATATACAGGTGATAGTTATCCACCACATTGACAGTGTATCGAGATATACAGGTGATATGTATCCATCGCATTGACAGTATCGAGATATACAGGTGCTACGTATCCATCACCCTGACAGTGTTTCGAGATATACAGGTGTTATGTATCCATCACCTTGACAGTGTATCGAGATATACAGGTGATATGTATCCATCACCCTGACAGTGTATCGAGATATACAGGTGATATGTATCCATCACCCTGACAGTGTATCGAGATATACAGGTGATAGGTATCCATCACCCTGACAGTGTATCGAGATATACAGGTGATAGGTATCCATCACCCTGACAGTGTATCGAGATATACAGGTGCTAGACATTCACTCACCGCGACGGTCTATCAAGATATACAGGTGCTAGACATTCACTCACCGCGACGGTCTATCAAGATATACAGGTGCTAGACATTCACTCACCGCGACGGTCTATCAAGATATACTGGTGCCAGGTATGCTCTCCTGATGTTCTCAACAGAGAACAGTGGTTCAAACACGTAGAACACGTCTGGATGTTGCTGTACAATGTCCGCAGTTAATGTTGATCCACTGCGCATGTACGACAGAATTAGGACCTTCCTTGGCTGGGTCTGCGTCACTTCCGCCTCGATAGCTGTGCAACAATAACTTGCGTTCAATATTATTATACTTACATAGCGACGTGCATGTGTGCGTGTGTGTGTGTGTGTGTGTGTGTGTGTGTGTGTGTGTGCGTGCGTGCGTGATCAGTTCGCTTTGATTTGCTTTCGAACCTTAAAGACTATTAACTCACTCACTAATGCTAATCACTGATTAGGGGCGGTCGGGTAGCCTAGTGGTTAAAGCGTTCGCTCGTCACGCCCAAGACCCGGGTTCGATTCCAGACATGGGTACAATGTGTGAAGCCCATTTCTGGTGTCCCCCGCCGTGATATTGCTGGAGTATTGCTAAAAGCGGCGTAAAACCGTACTCACTCACTCACTAATCACTGATTAACATAACTAGTGTGAGTGAGTTGTACGTCTCTTTGATCAGTAGTTCAGTTATGTCTTCAGCCTGAGGTGTAATCTCATTAAAATCAGATCTTAGACGGTCTGTAAACAATCGAATCTGGAGCAGACAAAGTGTGATCGACATCATGAGCACCGATCTACGCAATTGGGACCCGATGACATGCCTGAGCCATGTCAGCGAGCCTGACCCACCGATCCTGTTAGTCGCTTCTTACGACAAAAGCATGGGTTGGTCAAGACCAATTCTAACCGGATCTTCCCGGGTCTATTAGCATTGAAACTGGTACTTACATTGCGAGTGGTGATGATATGTGTTGGTGATGAGAAACATCCAAAGAGACACCATAGTCAACACACCCAACACCAAGAGGCAGCACAGAAATGACCGTCTGTTTATAAGCCGCCATTTTGAGTATGCTGAAAATATACAATATACTACTCAAGTTTTGATAAGGATATGTCTATTTCATATGATACACAAACTCATTACTCAAAGTTCGGAAGCTATTGGCCCAGAAAGGATTCCATTTCTCAATATCCCGATCAAAAATTGATAATTGTTTTAGCTTTTAAAAGCTGACTCCTGTCGCCTTAAAGGCCACGGTTGTTTTTTATCCTGGACTTTCCATCTGCAAGATACGAAGGTGAGTTCTTTCAGCTCGTTCTGTCCAGGTTTCTTCAGCCCGATCTGACACAACAGTTTTGATCAGAAGAAATACGGCACTAGACAAAGACGTTCATATAATCTTGGTGTTTTCAACTGATTACTGATTGTTCCTGCACTTCCCAGTACATGCACAGGACATGAGTGAGTGAGTGAGTTGGGATTAACGCCGCTTTTAACACTATTCCAGTTATATCACGGCGTGTCAGCTTAATGTGGGAGGAAAGCCCGAAGTGATGCAGGTCTCAGACGTTTACCATTTCGGTGAAACCCACGAGCACGGGTATGGTGCTTACAAACCTAGAAACATTATCGGGGAGAACCGGGATTCGAACCCACAATCATAGGTTTCTGGCGTGCCAAAGGGACGCAACTCTGCACAGCGAATCGCGGCGCCTTAGACGACTGGACCACCCGTTCCCCCTGTTTTAAACTGATTATTCATTGTTCCCTTCAGGTCCCAGTATATACACAGGACATGACTTCAATGTCCGTCAGGCTGATACGGGTGATGCCCACTCATGCTCATCATTTCACAACAAGACGGTGTGTGAGTGAGTTCGGTTTTACGCCGCTTTTAGTAATATTACAGCACTATCCCAGCCGTAGACACCAGAGATGTGTTTGAAAACATGTACTCATGTGGAGGATCAAACCCGGGTCTTCGGTGAGGACATAGACCCCAAACCAGACGGAGAATCGACTTTTGTGCCGGACAAGTCCTTTATACATGTATCTGTGCATCAGCTTGTGTCATCGGATTTGTAGACTAACTTGCATCCCAAGAAAGTTGGTTCAGGCCTATACAAGTCCCGAATGGAGACTAACTGCAATATATTCTGATGAAGATGCTTAGATTTGAAGAACTTGTACCGCTCGACATGATCGATATAAAAAGATATATACTAAATGTGAAATAGATACTGATGTATATCACACCACATAGACAGTATCAGAGTGATTCAGTATTCCAGTTACAGGGCGTGTCAGCTTGATGTGGGAGGAAAGCCCGAAGTGATGCAGGTCTCACACATTATCCACTTCGGTGAAACCCACGAGCACAGGTATGAAGCTGACAAACCTAGGGCGAACCGGGATTCGAACCATAATCATAGCTTTAACGCGTACCTTAGGGCCTCAACTCTGCACAGCAAATGTGGCGTCTTAGACCTATGTTTTCCTTTTGGCGCTTTACGGGCAAGCTGATAATGTGTCCGGAGTCACGTGTCGAAATACTTGCTACATCTGTTCACTTAATTCCGTTGAGTGAGCGAATGTCTAATAAACTGCCAGTGTTTGATATTCTTGTTAACGAAGCGTTCATTATTTAAGACGGAATAATAAGCTGAGGTGTGCTTTGTAGTCCAGTGGATAAATCGTTATCTTGCAGCATCTAAAATCTGGGTTCGAATTTTCATTGTCGATTGTACATGTGCCCCAAAGAAATAATTCTAATGAAGCAATTGTCTGTTATTTTTCTGTTGCATCGAAACATCAGAATTTCCAAAAGAAAACAATCATTCCCCCCACTAGTATCCCGTTCATATTCTTTATCCTGTCAGTTGGAGATACATCTTTTACTCAAAGTATAGTACAATATATAATTAGCATTATATAAATATGCATAGAACAATCTAAGACATTGTATACATACATTGTACGCTTAAATTAACATCAGAATGAAGGGTTTTAGCACTGATTCATGTGTTTAGAGGTAAATTTACATAAATGTTTAGTGCTGTTGTTGGACAATAGTCTTGCAAATTTATGGGTCCCCGTTACCTCAGGCCCTGCTTACGTTGATAAGGTTTTATAAGGTAACATAGCCCGCGTCACTCTACCCACCGGGATGAATAGTCAGTGATGATGTTTTGTGATGAGATGGTGACAACTTTATTTGGAATTAAAATACATTTGTGAGGTCACTTTACTGTTTCACGAACCATTATTTTGCACGGATGGACAGTTGGTTGTCCATTATGCATACAAAAACTATCGTGAACCCATATTGCACTTAATATACACTTGGAACGTTAACTTTTTTAAATATTTATCGAAGAAAATTATTTTATCTTTGTGTATAACCTACATTATATGATTTGATGACCTGGAATAGTCTGGAATTAATGACTAAATATTGCCAACATTCTATAATCACCAGAGGCTAAGAAATTCATGTGTAATTTTTCTTATGTTTGTTTTTTGACGCCGCACTCAGCAATATTCCAGCTGTATGACGGCGGTCTGTAAATAAACGAGTCTGGACCAGACAACCCAGTGATGGATATCATGAGCATCGATCCACAAAATAAGGATACGATGACATGCATCAACCAAATCATCGAGCCTGACCACCCGATCCCGTTAGTACCCTCTTACGACAAGCATAGTCGCCTCTTAAGGCAAGCATGGGTGGCTGGAGACTTCTTCTACCCCGGATCCTCGCGGGTCTTATGCAATGTTAATGATGCGAAAATGCAATAAAAGATAATGAAAGCCGGGAGAAATACATAACCTCCGTGTTGTCTCCGTCAGGATCATCTCGAAGCGTACAATGGATACATCACTCTTTTACCATGCTCTATTAACATCACCTCACGACGTGATCCAGCAGGGAACACATTGACGCGTGCATCACGTGGTGACAATTCACGCGGTGTAAATGTATGTAGACTAACAGACACGGTTCAGCGGCTCTGACACGGCTCACTGACACGGATTTGGCGCCCTCGGTACCAGGCAAACAGAACTAGCTAGAACATATAACTGTTTATCCATTTAATTACCGTAGTCAATGTTTAATAAATGTTAAGATAAAATATTTGAATTTAAAATGGGCATATTGACAGCATGATGGACATAAAGGGCAGATTGTGTGGCTGAAGTATGCGTGATATCACAAATGACGCGCGTGTCAAAGAATGTTTTTTAGCCCTCGGGGGAATGCGATTGTAATGAGCACGATTTAGATGTCACATGTGTCCCACTGCTTCCGGTTCAAATATAAATAAATACATGTCATGAGATGGGTCTGATTGTACGACGGATACACATGGAAACAAACTTTGGCATACCGATACCGGAAAATGAAACAATTACGTCGAAATATGCTTGTAATTGATTTATTGATATAAGGAGCACCGAGTTTGAGTTTAATGTGTGGAAACCCCGTACCGTAATATGGCTGAATGTGGCTTTATTACCACTCACTCACTCACTCACTCACTCACTCAAACACTCAACCACTCACTCAACCACCCACTCACTCACTCACTCACTCACTCAACCACCCACTCAACCACCCACTCACTCACTCACTCACTCACTCACTCACCCACTCACTCAACAACTCACTCAACAACTCACTCAACCACTCAACCACTCAACCACTCAACCACCCACTCAACCACCCACTCACTCACTCACTCACTCACTCACTCACTCACTCACTCACTCACTCACTCACTCACTCACTCACTCAGTCACTCACTCACTCACTCACTGAACCACCCACTCACTCACTCACTCACTCACTCATATAACAGGAACGGATCACATTAAACAGTTTGTACAATTTACGTGGATACAAGGACACCATCACTGAGACACGTTCAAGATAACCTGACGTTTCAGGTCAAGATAACCCTTACAAAGGTTACCTGTGATTAGAAAGTGTAATCCCAAACATAACATATGTCATATGTCATAGCTTTGTCAGGTAATTACGGAATGGAACAGGTGACGCAAGTAACCTAGCGGATATCTCCATGCCACAGAAGGCATGTTGGCGAAGATACTCAGACTACTTTAAACTACGTTTATAACGAACACGCTATAACAAACTGACCGATATAACGAACTTATTTTTAGTCCCGGCCATTTGTTGTATATATGCTTATAACGAACTACGGTTATTACGAACTAAAATTAGTGGTCCATTTGAGTTCGTTATAACCGTAGTTTACTGTCCTTTAAACTAGCGAGTTTAAGTGAGAAATTAAGAAATAACGACACTCATCTCCGTTGGATAATGTTTTTTATTATGAGTGTATTTCCAAACGTATCTAACAAGCATTTTGAAATACACCAGTTGAAACAGAAACGGGCCTAATGGGGACGAGTGTGGTCATTTATTTATTACTCACTTAAACTTTGCACATTATCTAAATTCAAGGTTGGAAAAAGACGTTGTTGGTATAAGGGTTGTATTCGAACACAACATTCGTTGGCTCTCAGTCTCACATGAACAATTGTGTTGGTAAGGTACTAATCTTCTATTCTCAATTCACTGAGTACTCTCACCGGAACTTCTCCAACTAGCCTAAATCGAGTGAAATGCCAGCCAGGTTTCAACTCCAGGAAACACCCGGCCACGTGACATTGTTTCCAGCGAACTAACGTTAAGAAAGAAACACGATTGTTTTATTATCAACATGAAGCCATTGTTACGAACTTAATGTCCTGATGTATTTGATAGATGTACTACTAGTGTTGCTGTTGCTCTTACTACTACTGCTGTTACTTTTTTGGCTACTACTACTACTACTACTACTACTACTACTACTACTACTACTACTACTACTACTACAACTGCAGCTGCTACCACAATAACTGCTATTGCTGCAAGTAATACAACTACTGCTACAAGTACACGTATAGTGACTGCTACTTCTACTACTGCTACTAATATAAGTACAGAAAAAAACTTTTTTCATTTACATTTGCTTGCGTTACCATGTACAGGCCAGCTGATAAATTAATACAGAAGAAGAAGAAGAAGAAGAAGAAGAAGAAGATATTTTATTAAAGTGACACACATATAAATGTGTCTGGCCAGATTTGGCCTATGAGACACTACAATTCAATAAATGTCTGTTAAAATATCGTTTAAGATATTGGTTTAAAATATATAAAGGTAACAATGACAATTATCTATCATGTATGCTGAAAGGGTGTGAAATTGTTAATAAAGAAGTTAGTAATGTACATAATTATATATAAGGAAATGTCGACCTTCGTCGGTCGAACATTGGCGACACCATGGCAGTTAGGGATGTGATGTTATTGTCATAATTCAGCAGGTGGATAACCTTTTGTAATGAAGATTTTCCCGGAAACGTCGGGTCAGTCGTATATATTTTGTTAAAATGATTATGCCGCAAATCGGAGTAGAAGGGGCAATCTACGGGAAAGTGAACCTCATCCTCGACTGCGCGATTGTTATATAATTTGCAAAAACGGTTCGCAAGGGGCGTAACGGGACTCGAGTACCGTCCGGTCTCTACTTCTAAAGGTAAGGTTCCACATCGTAATTTACTTAACACAGAATGCTGTGATCTATTCAAAATTTTAGTAACGTATGTTTCCGCGCTGAGTACGTCTTTGAATAGACGGTACATCCTCAGTTTGTTGCCGTTTATGTAATTTCTATCGTTCCACAATCCAGCTAACCAATCACGACGATCTAAGGCAATGAGCCAATCTTTCACGCACAAAAATTCAAAATCACTAATATTATTCCATCGGTAAAATGAAAATGAAATCCTGTGAGCATACCGAGAATTCTGTTACTTGGTTGAAGTTACATGGCCATCTCTGAATGGCGGAAACTAATCTGTTGTCACCTATAGATAGAAGCTTACGCCAAAACCTAACAGTTTCGATTTTATGTTTGGTGGATGGTGAGGTCCAACCCATTTCACCCCTGGATTTGGCGTTTTCCGGCCAACGGCGAGAAAGAAACGACAAGCTTTATTTTGCACTGCGTTAACCCAAGAAAACTCCCTACTTCCCGATATTGCTGCACCGTAAGCGAGGGTTGGTTGAACTAAGTTGTTGTAAAGGGTGTTAAAAACGTCATATGCCATTCCACCGGCGGCCTTAAATTTGCAGATTAAAATACTGAGCGCTCTATTAGCGGACTTAGCTATTTCTCTCGCTGTAAAGTTAAGATCGAGATTTTCATGCAGCCATATCCCAAAATACTTGTAAGCACTACAATAGTCGATAACGTCACCATTTATGGCGAAGGCGAAATCTGATCTAATGGCTGATACTGGACAGTAATGGACAATTTTAGTTTTTTTTCGTATTCACGAGGCGTCGCCACCTTGAGCACCAGTTTGTCGTCACACAGTTTAACATACGTTGTAGGGCGTTAGTATCAGGGGCAATAAGTGCAACGTCGTCCGCAGTCGTCCGTAAAGCAGCAGCCATTAAGTCCGAGCTGATTAACCATGCAGCATCCCGCAACCAGCGTGTCGCAGCCTGATATACGACGTGGACTCCATCAATGTTGTTGTCTCTCCTCATCCCGAGACAAAGTCACAATGGATAGCAATACATCATTCGCGATCCTCTCAGATAACGGCAATACACCTTTCGTGACCACTTATCGTGGACGGATGGAGTGACAGAGAGAATTATCGATGCAATTAAAGGGCGTATTTAAGTATACTCGTTTTGTGTCCAAGCTTTCCCGGGACATTACCATTAATAGTGCACACAATACATCATCAATGATCCGAAATGTATTCGTTGTGATATGGCCTAGCTCACAAATGTCCCGGATTTGGATAAATGAGTATTTGAGAATTAGTATGTTTCAGGCACTACTACTACTACTACTACTACTACTACTACTACTACTACTACTACTACTACTACTTCCACTACTACTGTTATGTTTAAGGCAATAATCGCCCATTAAACACAGTGTCCGGACTGACAAGATATTACTATGAATAGTGCAGTTAAGCATAAAGACGACCAATCCTTGATCCAAATTATTATGGATTTTGTTATTGTTTTATTACGATCAAAGCCAGCATGAGGAGAGCGATAAAGTAACAATGTACAACTACAGTCAAACTTCGTAAGTCCAGAAACCCCACTTACTGGACTCTGATGTATACACATGCAATTATCTTACGACTCAAATCCATAACACGTATTCATTTATCGGAACATGTCAAACAGTAACGTCCAGATTAACGAGGCATAAAACACATATGTGGCGCCATTCTATTGTTTAAACGCTCCATTATTTTTCAGGAATGAACAGTTCAATGAGTCATTAACCTGAACCGACATGTCATTTTTTTGTAATTTACACTTTGAATAGGCGGAACTGTGATTTTACGTATGACAAAGTGAATGATTTTAAAGTTTGTCGGATAATATGTGTCGCCAGCATGGTTCGAACCCGCATCGTTTGATTTGAGGACGTCTAATTATCGACCTCAGCTATCGACACATGACAGTAGGATGTGAAATTAACTATTAAATATGTTCAAATATTTTCATACTCCTTAAATGCAAAAACAATAAGTACATAATCTTTTGTTGCAGTAGAGTATATTTTTTTTAAGCAAATAGGTAAACCTGACGAGAAAATGGTCAGGTAAACATATATATCACTGTTCAGGGCTCTTCATTTGCTTCATTCCCCGTCGTCATGCATTTGCAACGTGCAGGCGACTGATACAATCCTAGTTTAGGACCCTGCGACATTATGATAAGCCCTGTACCCTGCATTGTAAACATGAGCTCGCGATGGAGCTCGGTGTGTGTGCAAAAGTAGCAGAGAACGTATTCCTCGTGCATCACGTAAGGACGAATCACACAGTATAAATACAGCCCTCAAAGAGTTCGGTTTGTCTTTCAAATATTTTGCACAAGAGAATGTCGTGTCAAAGAGCCTGGGTGCCATTATTTGTAGGGTATGGAGAGTTATTCGGACATTCCCCTCTCCGTAATGATTTCATGCGCTTTGAGTGAGTGAGTGAGTGAGTGAGTGAGTGAGTGTGGTTTTACACGCTTTCAGCAATTTTCCAGCAACATCACCAACGAGGATACCAAAAATGGGTTTCACACATTGTACCCGTGTCGGGAATCGAATCGTGACGAGAGAACGTTTCAACCACTGGTCGATCCGACCGCTCAAGCGCTTTCAGCAAGCGTAATGTCATGCATTCAATAATGGCCTATCAGTATGTATAAATCTGTTTGCAAGAGGTCTTGTTTGTGTGAGAATATAGCATTTCATATTCATACATAATTAACATGTTCCTACTGTCCGTGGTCATGAATGTGTGCTGAAAATAAATATCGACCCATAGTCCGTGATAGACTTAATTATTGTTCTGCTTAAGTTGTATTTTCTATTAGCCAACATGGCTTGCCCGGTGCGATCGGTATTGAAGTTGACATAATGTAAACTGATACGGGGACAGAGCCTGAAACATTTATATAGCCGTGTTGAGTTTCATGTGAAATTACAAAGGGTGCGTTCCTAAATCCTTGGCGATGATTCAAAGCAGTTTTCTGGCGAAATATCTGTCGTTAAGTCAATTTTTGACGGTTTCTAAATATACTGACGCACGTTCTGGGCCTACACGGACAAAGTCAGTTTTAGGAATCTGTCAGTTCAAAGAAGTATTTTGGTCAGTCATATGCCAGGAACAAGACTCGTATAGCATGTATAGAGCGCCGGAGATACCTTCGAAAGTATCCGTCAATCGAGACCACTCGCCCAAGTCGGAAGACGCCGAATCGTCACGGGAAGATGTGAAGCTTGACGTAGGAATACCAGCTGCACGTCATCAGCTAGATTCCGCTAGCTGACGGACTGTTCTATCATAAGTCATATCTCTGTCTGAATGCAGCCAATGCCCCGTTCCACATCTTAGCATTATATTACGCTGAAATGTCATTAGAATGACTTACACGTACATGTAGCTAACTTTACGATATACATATACATATATATTTAAGACGCTACACGTAATTTGTGAATGTATTCAAAACAGTCACAACCACACGCCAAAATGTTTATGCGTAGAAAATTATTTTATGTATAATTTAACAATATATTTAACTGTTTACCTTATCATTTACATTCTTAATATATATATTCCTAAATTATGACTATGATTATAACATTATGTATAATTTTATCTCATTTTACATTATTTTATAAAGAACTTACATTTGTGTAAGATATAGTCTCTCGTAACCCCCTTGGGTGGCATTGGTACTTTTAAGTTTTTAGATATTTAAAATGCTTCATTTAACCCCTGCTGTACAAATGGTGAGACTTTAATAAACTATATTGTATTGTATTGTATTGTATTGTATTGTATTGTATTGTAACGTCCTTTCAGCGTTATCGGGTTGAATTTTAATTCCCTTTTTCTGAAAACAGTATGCTTGGTCAACATATATTCCTCTAAAGCTAAACTTTTCAAGTATATCTTTTGACAATTTGTATTGATATAGATCAAATGTTTGAACGTATCCACCTCAAATCTTTTCATTGTATCCACGTAGGTACATTTAACCTATTTTACCTGTTAAAGTCTTCCACGATGTGAAAAACAATATTGTAATCCAAATAGTAATTTCTTAATACCAGACTTAAAGCCTACGTAACAATTCGGTGAGGTGAGGTGAAATTGGGTTTAACGTCGCGACCAAGATTATTGCACTTATGTAGCGACGTGCATGCACGTGTGTGTGTGTGTGTCTGCCGATTTATAGTGCTAGCACACTATGCCGCAGTTTAACATAAATACCCCACTCAGACACAGTAAACTGACTCCGAGCCGACCGGTCCCTGTTTCAGCACCTTAATGCCGAGCGCCAGACAGGGTAACAACAAGTACCATCTTTTAACGTCTTTTGGTACGACGCGGCCGGGGATCGAACCCCGGACCTTTTGACCACGGAGGCGGTCCTTAACAATTCGGTTATACATAGGGTCACAATGAAGTAGGAATCATGAATTTAGCGTGAACCGCACAACGTCAGATCCCGTCACATATACACGTAGTCCCCATACCATGACGGCTAGGATTAGATACAGGTTCTTCCTGTAAAGTAACTAGGTCTAAGCTTTTATTTAACGATAAACGCAAACGGAATAATTTGAACTGTTTTAAATTATCACGACTGTCGCCATGTTGTGTCATGTGATAGTCACGTGGACGAAACTAGTTCCAAAATGGATTCCAGTGATGGCCGAGTCCCAATATATAGGCCGGAGTCGATCCGAGTGCCTGATCTACATGATGACAGAGACACCGATTGAGGGTAGCCGTATCACACACTGCAATGTTTCAAAGACAATGAACGGTTGTTTGGGAATAGGTTTTCATGTTGTAGCTGCACGCCAATCAATGCATAGCAACATTACCATGGTGATAAGTCTCATCATGGGGCCGAGGGATTAGACTAACATCTAGTCTCTGAAATGAACATATCGTACAGAAAAAAACAGTTGTTCAGTTATCTTAGTTAAAATATAATAAAAGGGAGCCAAGTGACTCTCTTCATTTCCTGATACTGCAGTAATCTAGACTTGCCAAACATTATAGACTTGCATGGGCTGTATTTGACATATATTTGTATCAGGGTCTGTAAGACAGACTACCGAGGGATGTACATGTGTGCACGTGTGTGCCCCAGATTGTGACGGATCTGCAAGATTCAGATGCAGCTCAAACCAACTCTTTATCGAGTTATCACTTTTGTGATTTAAACACTGTAGAAAATGAATATATTTACTTGCTGATATGTCAATTGTATGCCTAACTCAGAAAACAGTTAATTGATAATAAAATATTACATGTATGTCCGTTATCCCAGTTTGCAGAAATGTGTTTCGTTGTAACGAAAACACTGGATATATAAATGTGTCATGCTATGATCCTAAGAATTTCTAAATATGTAACCTTATAATTGTATAAACACCCATTACTATATAACATGTACGGTATGGTATCTCAGTATTATGAATACCCAGTCGACCGTAGGGTGTACACGGCTCATACTTGTCATGGGGCCGCACAGGGCAATGGACTGCAACATCCATCAAACTGTTCACGTGTTACTTAAATATAAAACGTCAAACGACCAAACAGATTTTCAGTGCTTGAAAGGCAGTGATAATTACACGACTGGGTCACTGAGTGTATTATTATGTTTGTTGTTATTATAATATTTATAACAAAAGATAATAGAAAAGATAGTTCAAATCTAGTGGGTCACTTTTTCAATTTTATTCTTAGTTGCATGACACGTTTTCATGTACACTACGTGAGAATAGATAACTTCTACTGTCACACGATGAGAATTATACGCCGTGTCACAATTATATTACGGGTAGATATAAACTAATTTATACACCAAACCCTATATATAGAGTGTACATTATGCAGTACTTATTATACGTATAGTCCCCTCATTCTGACCATCAAAACCGGACCCTGTGATCATGCTTGATAACTGACCACCAAGGTAAGAAGTGGTGACAAGCATTCAGTGATGTAATTTAAATGTTTTTAACGTTTCAATATACATTCTGTCAAATTATCACTTCATTTTATCCAAATGCAACGTGTTTTCAACCTTGATAAAATTCTTTAACCATCTGGTGTCTGTACAATGTAAAATTTCAATTCAATATGTTCCAAATGTTACACAACAATTTTAACATTTTGCAATAATTTAACGCGCAAAATGTCCAGAAGCCTTGCCACATAGTACAATGGACGTCTGACACATGTTCTGCAGACTCTCAGGCCGCGTGCTTGAGTCTGACATGATGATGAATCTCGATACACGAACACCCCCCCCCCCCCCCCCCCCCCCCCTACATGTCCTTGACTAGGGCACACAGGGGGAGTGTCCCAACACTTGTCATGTCAACGTATGTCCGTGTCAGCCCAGAGACAGGTGACGAGGTGAGGGAAGGCCGTCAACGCTTAGCCCTTTACAATGGTCTCTCAGTTATATAACATAGCCACGGAGCGGTCAGTGTAGACACCCCCCCCCCCCCCCCCCCCCCCTCTCGTAAGGTTTCGTCACGACACGGGGGATCCCTTGGGGGACAGGACACGCTCACCTGATAGCGCCCAACCGGTGCTCTCACTATTTGATTCATTAACACGTGCTTGTGATAAAGTCGTTTCTCACAGATTGTTGTTCGGTTTTGTGCTTAATATTTTGTAAAGTATTTATATTTAACGTCAGACGTCACTTTACTAGGGCCACAAATTACCTATGATCATGGGTTCGGATCCCGATGCGTCTACTACTACTACTACTACTACTACTACTACTACTACTACTACTACTACTACTACTACTAGAGCAACTACTGCTACTTCAACTACTACTTCTACTACTACTACTACTTCAACTACTTAGACTACTTCTACTACAACCACACTAAGACTACTAAAAACTACTACTAATCCTACTACTTCTTCTACTACAACTACTACTATTTTTACTACTACAACTACTAAGACTACTTCTACTACAACTACTACTACAACTACTACTACTACCACTATACTACATCTACTTCTTCTACTATTACTACTGCCACTACTACTACTCCTTCTAGTACTACAACTACTAATGTAAGACCACTTCTACTACTACTACTACTACTACTACTACTACGACTACTACACAGCTATTCCCCTGAGTGCATAATCGTCATAGTCAGTGCACAAGAACACTACATGCGTGGGTCCAATAACTTAATGAATCATGATCTCGGCATCAAAACGAATTGATCTCAATATAAAGCTATATGTCACCTGCCCCTTTAACCTCGTAATAAACATCACATATATGTCACACAGACAATGGACTGCCTGTTTGGATTAAGACCACGTATGTCGATCAGTCAAGCATTGATTGAACTCTATATCCGGGATCATTTTCCGTATCCACCGACAATTTAGATACAATCCAAAGAAAAAAGAAAGTACCATAATAAAAATTCATCGCACATGACCTCGAAGATGACGTAGATATTCAATGAAAACATGGCACAATGGGTTTTTAAAAATTTCAGATACAATGAAATATTAAAAACGTAATTTAGTATTTACACAAATATTAAGCGATAATAATAAATGTTAAGCCCTAATTTTAAATTATAGTGAAGTAGTATACTAATTAGTCGTAAGGTTTAAAGTTTTCTTCTGAGTAGAAAGGTAGAACCCAAACCTAATCCACATACAGACATTTAGCTACAATGTTAACAAGTGTTCTGGATTAACAGTATAATTTGTAGTCTTTTTGCAGCAAATACACTCTAACAGTTATGAGACGAAGAAAAAACCTACCTTTGATTGTCATGATCGTGGAAGTATATGAGAGACCTTGCCTTGATATGTGAAGATTTCCATGTTTCTCCGGGCCGCGACTGTCCCCGTCCGACTGTCAGCCTCTACGGCATATTTATGAGGTTACCAACTGTCATGGTACACTGGCCCGCTAGCCCGGAATTATAGAGGACACACTGAGCGACAGGCTTGTAGGGGTGATAGTGGGGATGGGAGCTTGCCCAGGCGTGGGTTAGACGGTGGAGGAGACGTTGGATGAGAAGGTGCTGGTGGCGGTAGGGGAGACGTTTGAGGAGACGGTGGAGGAGAAGTTGGTGGAGACGGTGGAGAGATGGTGATAGAGACGGTGGAAGAGAAGGTGAGGTAGATGGTAGAGACGTGAAGGAGACAGTGGAGGAGACGTTGGAGGAGACGTTGGTGGAGACGGTGGAGAGATGGTGATAGAGACGGTGGAAGAGAAGGTGAGGGAGATGGTAGAGACGTGAAGGAGACAGTGGAGGAGACGTTGGTGGAGACGTTGGTGGAGAAGTTGGTGGAGAAGTTGGTGGAGACGGTGGAGGAAACGATGGAGAATGTGAAGATGGATGGTGGAGTAGACGGTGGAGGAGACTGTGGAGAAGAAATGGTGAAGGGAGATGGTGGAGAAGACGCTGGAGGAGACGTTGGCGGAGACGGTGGAGGAGACGGAGGAGGAGACGGTGGAGAAATGTGAAGGGAGACGGTGGAGGAGACGATGGGGAAATGGTGCAGGGAGGTGGTGGGGGAGATGGTTACCGTCGTCCTGCCGATTAGTACATGTACCTTGTCTCGGCTGCGCAATGCGGTGTTCAACTATATAACTGGGTTATGCAATGTCTTATCGCATAGCTACACTTACATGGTAACACATTGACACAATCAGTCATACTCATTTGCGGGGTGTGCCGCGTGCCCTGCATACAACAAACAACCTCTGCATCTTGGATACATCACTGATGGCAGTATGTAGGCGAGTGTCTACCCTCTTCTTGTACGTCGGAACGAAATCCTGTCTGTAATGTTTATCGAAGTGTGGTACGAAATATTGCTTAATTAATTACATGGATAACCACAATGTGCAACAACCATGTGCTACAACCGTGTACAACGACCTACAACCCCCATGTACAACCACCGTGTGCTGCAACCATGTACAACCACCTACAACCACCATGTACAACCACCTTGTACAACCACCATGGACAGCCACTATGTACAACCACCTTGTACAGCCACCGTGTACAACCACCTTGTACAACCACCTTGTACAACCACCGTGTACAGCCACCTTGTATAACCACCTTGTACAACCACCTTGTACAACCACCTTGTACAACCACCGTGTACAGCCACCTTGTATAACCACCTTGTACAACCACCTTGTACAACCACCTTGTACAACCACCTTGTACAGCCACCTTGTATAACCACCTTGTACAACCACCTTGTACAACCACCGTGTACAGCCACCGTGTACGGCCACCATGTAAACCACCATGTACAACCACCATCTACAACAACCACCGTGTACAACCACCTACAATCACCGTGTACAACCACCTTGTACAACCACCATGTACAACCACCGTATACAACCACCACCTACAACAACCACCTACAATCACCATGTATAACCACCACCTAAAACCACCGTGGACATCCACCTACAACTACCGTGTACAATCACCACCTAAAACCACCTTGTACAACCACCGTGTACAACCACCGTATACAACCACCGTGTACAATCACCACCTAAAACCACCTTGTACAACCACCGTGTACAGCCACCGTATACAACCACCGTGTACAATCACCACCTAAAACCACCGTGTACAACCACCGTGTACAATCAACACCTAAAACCACCGTGGACAACCACCTACAACCACAGTGTACAATCACCGTTTTCAGCCACCGTATACAACCACCGTGTACAATCACCACCTAAAACCACCGTGTACAATCACCTACAACCACAGTGTACAATCACCACCTACAACCACCGTGTACAATCACCACCTACAACCACCGTGTACAACCACCGTGTACAACCACCGTGTACAATCACCACCTAAAACCATCGTGTACAACCACCGTGTACAATAACCACTTAAACCACCGTGTACAACCACCGTGTACAATCACCACCTAAAACCACCGTGTACAACCACCGTGTACAATCACCACCTAAAACCACCTTGTACAACCACCGTGTACAATCACCACCTACAACCACCGTGTACAACCACCTACAACCACCGTGTACAATCACCACCTACAACCACCGTGTACAATCACCACCTAAAACCACCGTGTACAAACACCGTGTACAATCACCACCTAAAACCACCGTGTACAACCACCTACAACCACCGTGTACAATCACCACCTAAAACCACCGTGTACAACCACCGTGTACAATCACCACCTAAACCACCGTGTACAACCACCGTGTACAATCACCACCTAAAACCACCGTTAACAACCACCGTGTACAATCACCACCTAAAACCACCGTGTACAACCACCGTGTACAATCACCACCTACAACCACCGTGTACAATCACCACCTACAACCACCGTGTACAACCACCGTGTACAATCACCACCTAAAACCACCGTGTACAACCACCGTGTACAATCACCACCTAAAACCACCGTGTACAATCACCACCTACAACCACCGTGTACAACCACCGTGTACAATCACCACCTAAAACCACCGTGTACAACCACCGTGTACAATCACCACCTAAAACCACCGTGTACAACCACCTACAACCACCGTGTACAATCACCACCTACAACCACCGTGTACAACCACCGTGTACAATCACCACCTACAACCACCGTGTACAACCACCGTGTACAATCACCACCTAAAACCACCGTGTACAACCACCGTGTACAATCACCACCTAAAACCACCGTGTACAACCACCTACAACCACCGTGTACAATCACCACCTAAAACAACCTTGTACAACCACCGTGTACAATCACCACCTAAAACCACCTTGTACAACCACCTACAACCACCGTGTACAATCACCACCTAAAACTACCTTGTACAACCACCGTGTACAATCACCACCTAAAACCACCGTGTACAACCACCTACAATCACCACCTACAATCACCGTGTACAATCACCACCTACAACCACCGTGTACAATCACCACCTACAACTACCGTGTACAATCACCACCTAAAACCACCATGTACAACCACCTACAACCACCGTGTACAATCACCACCTAAAACCACCTTGTACAACCACCGTGTACAATCACCACCTAAAACCACCGTGTACAACCACCTACAATCACCACCTACAATCACCGTGTACAATCACCACCTACAACCACCGTGTACAATCACCACCTACAACCACCGTGTACAATCACCACCTACAACCACCGTGTACAATCACCACCTACAACCACCGTGTACAACCACCGTGTACAACCACCTACAACCACCGTGTACAATCACCACCTACAACCACCATGTACAATCACCACCTACAACCACCGTGTACAACCACCATCTACAACCACCGTGTACAATCACCAGCTACAACCACCGTGTACAACCACCACCTACAACCACCGTGTACAATCACCACCTAAAACCACCGTGTACAATCACCACCTAAAACCAGCGTGTACAACCACCTAAAACCACCGTGTACAATCACCACCTAAAACCACCTTGTACAACTACCGTGTACAATCACCACCTAAAACCACCGTGTACAACCACCTACAATCACCACCTACAATCACCGTGTACAATCACCACCTACAACCACCGTGTACAATCGCCACCTACAACCACCGTGTACAATCACCACCTACAATCACAACCTACAATCACCGTGTACAACCACCACCTACAACCACCGTGTACAATCACCACCTAAAACCACCGTGTACAATCACCACCTAAAACCACCGTGTACAACCACCTAAAACCACCGTGTACAATCACCACCTAAAACCACCTTGTACAACTACCGTGTACAACCACCTAAAACCACCGTGTACAATCACCACCTAAAACCACCTTGTACAACTACCGTGTACAATCACCACCTAAAACCACCGTGTACAACCACCTACAATCACCACCTACAATCACCGTGTACAATCACCACCTACAACCACCGTGTACAATCGCCACCTACAACCACCGTGTACAATCACCACCTAAAACCACCGTGTACAACCACCGTGTACAATCACCACCTAAAACCACCTTGTACAACCACCGTGTACAACCACCACCTACAACCACCGTGTACAATCACCACCTACAACCGCCGTGTACAATCACCACCTACAACCGCCGTGTACAATCACCACCTACAACCACCGTGTACAATCACCACCTACAATCACCACCTACAACCACCGTGTACAACCACCGTGTACAATCACCACCTACAACTACCGTGTACAATCACAACCTAAAACCACCGTGTACAATCACCACCTAAACCACCGTGTACAATCACCACCTAAAACCACCGTGTACAACCACCGTGTACAATCACCACCTAAAACCACCGTGTACAACCACCGTGTACAATCACCAGCTACAACCACCGTGTGCAACCACCACCTACAACCACCGTGTACAATCACCACCTACAACCACCGTGTACAATCACCACCTAAAACCACCGTGTACAACCACCTACAACCACCGTGTACAATCACCACCTACAACCACCGTGTACAACCACCGTGTACAATCACCACCTAAAACCACCTTGTACAACCACCTACAACCACCGTGTACAATCACCACCTAAAACCACCTTGTACAGCCACAGTGTACAATCACCACCTAAAACCACCGTGTACAACCACCTACAATCACCACCTACAATCACCGTGTACAATCACCACCTACAACCACCGTGTACAATCACCACCTACAACTACCGTGTACAACCACCATGTACAACCACCTACAACCACCGTGTACGATCACCACCTAAAACCACCTTGTACAACCACCGTGTACAATCACCACCTAAAACCACCGTGTACAACCACCTACAATCACCACCTACAATCACCGTGTACAATCACCACCTACAACCACCGTGTACAATCACCACCTACAACCACCGTGTACAATCACCACCTACAATCACCGTGTACAACCACCGTGTACAACCACCTACAACCACCGTGTACAATCACCACCTACAACCACCATGTACAATCACCACCTACAACCACAGTGTACAACCACCACCTACAACCACCGTGTACAATCACCAGCTACAACCACCGTGTACAACCACCATCTACAACCACCGTGTACAATCAGCACCTACAACCACCGTGTACAATCACCACCTAAAACCACCGTGTACAACCACCTAAAACCACCGTGTACAATCACCACCTAAAACCACCGTGTACAACCACCGTGTACAATCACCACCTTAAACCACCGTGTACAACCACCTACAATCACCACCTACAATCACCGTGTACAATCACCACCTACAACCACCGTGTACAATCACTACCTACAACCACCGTGTACAATCACCACCTAAAACCACCGTGTACAACCACCTACAATCACCACCTACAATCACCGTGTACAATCACCACCTACAACCACCGTGTACAATCACTACCTACAACCACCGTGTACAATCACCACCTAAAACCACCGTGTACAACCACCTACAATCACCACCTACAATCACCGTGTACAATCACCACCTACAACCACCGTGTACAATCAACACCTACAACCACCGTGTACAACCACCGTGTACAACCACCACCTACAACCACCTACAACCACCACCTACAACCACCGTGTACAATCACCACCTACAACCACCGTGTGCAACTAATTTTAAAACCTGTGCCCTTTCCTACTTCCTTGCCTACATGTACATTTGTATCACTCCATGGACGACCATGCAAAGAATCGATACTCACAGAATGGCGCTTCCAGCTGCCATGAGAAGTGTCCAACACAAGTTGGTTATAATATCCAGTTTACCATCAACATCCGGGTAGGTTATTGATTCGGTTGATGCGGCGTAGAGATAGCACAGCGCCAGGTTTATCTGATGGGTTATGGAGACTGCTATTTGTTTCTCTCAATGCGCTTCCCGCAGGTGACACACACGCGAGGTTTCAGGTCACAGTGACAATAATGTGTGATTAGATGTTATATTGAGAGAAGGACAGTAATTCAGAAATACAAAATGTACTATAAATATTTGCTTCCGCGGCCGTCAAAGAAGTTGTTTCAGTTAAAGGTGGTTCTTGTAATTTATAACCTCTGATTGACAATCAGAATAGTCTGTTTCCAAACTCAAGGTGGATTATCTGTTAAAGTAGTTTATGTCAGTCCATGTGGTAGTTTTAAGTTTGTTTGTTTGTAGTCTTGGCCAGACAATCTAGTGATTGGCATCATAAGCATCGATCCACGTAATTGGGATACGATGACATGCACCAACCAAGCATATTCGCCTTTTACGGCAAGCATGGGTTGTTGAAGACCTGTTCTGACCCGAATCTTCACGGGTGGGTAGTTTAAATGAACTGTTCTCTCCTTGATCACGACGGTTTTTATTCACATATATTTTTTTGGTTATACTTGCTTTAACTGACTCTGAAGCTGAAATATTACACCCAATTAAGCATTTTCATAAAATCACTTGGGGACAAGTGTCACACAATTGTCAGAAGCGCCGCTGTTTGCTGTGAAGAGTTCTCTCCCTTGATGCGATTTCTTATTCCCCTGTCTATGAATTGCTGCAGTGACTATTACAGTTATATCACGGCGTGTCAGCTTAATGTGGGAGGAAAGCCCAAAGTGATGCAGGTCGCAGACGTTTACCACTTCGGTGAGCACGGGTATGGTGTTGACAAACCTAGAAACGTAATCGGCGAACTCGAATTCGAACCCACAATCTTAGGTTTGTGGATTCCGCCTTAAGTTCCATACCCGTGCCCCTATGTTCCATTAAAAGGTGAAAGTCCAAGACCTGTATCACTTCCGACATCCAACATTTGGGTGCCACTCAAAATAATAGCGGTGAAAATAGGGTAAAAATAGCGAAACATCCAATTCAATCACACACAGATTACTTTACTGTCGCTTTAATGACAAGATGTAGGTAGCAGAAAAACGCGAGACGTGACGAATGAAGCTGTAGGTTACGGAAAGACGCGATTGATGCATGGCGAATGAAGCTGTTGGTTACGGAAGGACGCGATTGATGTATGAAGGAATAAAGCTGTTGGTTACGGAAAGACGCGATTGATGCATGACGAAGCTGTAGGTTACGGAAAGACGCGATTGATGCATGGCGAATGAAGCTGTATGTTACGGAAAGACGCGATTGATGCATGACGAAGCTGTAGGTTACGGAACGACGCGATTGATGCATGGCGAATGAAGCTGTATGTTACGGAAAGACGCGATTGATGCATGGCAAATGAAGCTGTAGGTTACGGAAAGATGCGATTGATGCATGGCGAATGAAGCTGTAGGTTACGGAACGACGCGATTGATGCATGGCGAATGAAGCTGTATGTTACGGAAAGACGCGATTGATGCATGACGAAGCTGTAGGTTACGGAAAGATGCGATTGATGCATGGCGAATGAAGCTGTAGGTTACGGAAAGACGCGATTGATGCATGGCGAATGAAGCTGTATGTTACGGAAAGACGCAATTGATGCATGACGAAGCTGTAGGTTACGGAAAGACGCGATTGATGCATGGCGAATGAAGCTGTAGCTTACGGAAAGACGCGATTGATGCATGACGAAGCTGCAGGTTACGGAAAGACGCGATTGATGCATGGCGAATGAAGCTGTATGTTACGGAAAGACGCGATTGGTGCATGGCAAATGAAGCTGTAGGTTACGGAAAGATGCGATTTATGCATGGCGAATGAAGCTGTAGGTTACGGAAGGACGCGATTGATGCATAACGGAATAAAGCTGTAGGTTACGGAAAGACGCGATTGATGCATGACGTAATAAAGCTGTAGGTTACGGAAAGACGCGATTGATGCATGACGTAATAAAGCTGTAGGTTACGGAAAGACATGAGCGATGACACATGTTGCCTGCCCTTGCGTGTCGACTTTTCACACAGTACCTGTCTCAACACCACTGTCGTGCTATATATGTTTTTGTAGCGATGCATGAATTCTTTCCCTTTGACCATTCGAACACGACCTCCATTACAGCGAATGACATACCCTTCCGGTGTCCTTGCTGCCGGCGGAACCTTCAAATAAACCTAATGCCGTGATATAGACTTCACGTCAGCGTTTATTGGAATGTCTTAGTGAATTGTTGAAACAGTACCTGACATACATTTGGCCAGGATGAATTAACGTTTGTTCGTTGATAAAGATTAACACAGAAAACGTTGACAGAAAGGTAGGTAACGAGCACGCATGTGATATTTTATTAGTTATCACGTTTAATATGTAAACAAATACCAAATACCTTCTGTGTTACAGACTAAACCGGCCCCGGTTGAAAATCCGACGTATATCTATATATGACGAAACATGGGCAATTTTAACATTTCCATGGAAACACATCACTAAAATGTTCCTGCTAATATGCGTGCAGAGATGAAAGTGGCAAGAATCCATATTATTATTTGAAAATTTCTTTAACTTGTACCATATATTTCCGTGTTGTTGTTTTTTCAACAGTTGGCTTGGACCGCCTCCGTGGTCTAGTGATAGAGCGTCCGCCCGGAGAGCGGAAGATCCGGGGTTCCGATCCCCGGCCGCGTCGTACCAAAAGACGTTAAAAGATGGTACTTGTTGTCACCCTGTCTGGCGCTCGGTATAAAAGTGCTAAAACAAGACAGGTCGGCTCGGACTCAGTATACTGTGTCAGAGTGGGATATTCATGTTAAACTGCGGCATGGTATCTCAGTGAGCTCGCACTATAAATGGGCATTAGTCCGGACTAGTACAAGCAGCCACACACACACACACACACACACACGTACATGCACGCCAGTATATAAGTGCAATAATCTTGGAAGCGACGTTAAACCCAATTTCACCTCACCTCACAGTTGGCTTGCCTTTGCATGTGTTTGTAACGGGTGCCACCGGTGAGGCAGGATACGCCTGATATCATCACTAGTTGATAATGATTCAAACACACACGCGGATGGTATAGTCGGAAGTTTACAGGGGATTACATCTTATGATTATTTTATGATTCTGGAATTGGTTTTGTCGCTTTTATTCAACTAATGATAATTCAAGCGTATAGTTATAAATATTCCCGTGGGTAGAAACAACCGGCTGCATCCTTAATTAATTGGTAATTACACATATGATTGATGTCATAGGACGGACAACACCATCCAAGTTGACGGGACACTCACAATCACGCAACTATATCACAATCACGCAACTGTATCACAATAAGGCAACTGTATCACAATCACGCAACTGTATCACAATAAGGCAACTATATCACAATCACGCAACTGTATCACAATCACGCAACTATATCACAATCACGCAACTGTTTCATAATCACGCAACTCTATCACAATCACGCAACAGTATCACAATCACGAAACTGTATCACAATCACGCAACTCTATCACAATCACGCAACTCTATCACTATCACGCAACTGCTCAAACTGCGCAACTTGTCTCACTAATTCTTGTACCCATTTCGAGGCTGATGGAACAAAGTTGTTCCACCGCCATACTATTCTATGAAAATGTAACGCCATTTATTTCAAAACTATAAATTTAAGAAGGCCCGACTTCAGATTACAAAAGATTTTGGTTTCCAGGAAACAACAGATATAGTGTTTACACAGAACAAAGTCATAGAAACTTGAAGGAAATACAAAATAGCACTGTAGCTCACCTGGTCCATGTTATTCGGAGCTATATCCGTTTACAGGTTCAGATACGCGTGGAAAGGCCTGTGTGTGATATTTTCAAATGTAAGTGTCTTTTACGAATGATTCGAACACTTGAGACCGCTCTGTACCGATGACTTGTTTCTCTGTTGTCTTACGCTGCACCCATTCCAGCTCCACGAGGGCGGCCTGTATATAATCCATCCGAGCCAGTCAAACCAGTGGTTGATATCATGAGCAACGAAACACGCGATGACCCGCCATCCACACGGCTTGTTTACTCTGCAACTTTTCTACCTCGCCGCTTGACCACCCCACCGCTTTGCTACCACCACTTGGTTATCCCTAAAACATTACTACCCCACCTCTTGGCTACCACCCAACTTTGCTAAAACGCTACTTTTCTACCCTACTGCTTGGCTACACCAATACTTGACTACCCCATCGCTTGGCTACCCTTCCATTTGTCTTCTCTACAGTTTGGCTACCCCACCACTTGGCTACCACCCTTCTTGGCTACCCTTCCATTTGTCTTCTCTACAGTTTGGCTACCCCACCACTTGGCTACCACCCCACTTGGCTACCCTTCCATTTGTCTTCTCTACAGTTTGGCTACCCCACCTCTTGGCTACCACCCCACTTGGCTACCCTTCCATTTGTCTTCTCTACAGTTTGGCTACCCCACCTCTTGGCTACCACCCAACTTTGCTGAAACGCTACTTTTCTACCCTACTGCTTGGCTACACCAATACTTGACTACCTAACTGCTTGGCTACACCAATACTTGACTACCTAACTGCTTGGCTACACCAATACTTGACTACCTAACTGCTTGGCTACACCAATACTTGACTACCTAACTGCTTGGCTACACCAATACTTGACTACCTAACTGCTTGGCTACACCAATACTTGACTACCTAACTGCTTGGCTACACCAATACTTGACTACCTAACTGCTTGGCTACACCAATACTTGACTACCTAACTGCTTGGCTACACCAATACTTGACTACCTAACTGCTTGACTACACCAATACTTGACTACCTAACTGCTTGACTACACCAATACTTGGCTACCTAACTGCTTGACTACCCCACCGCTCGGCTACCCTTCCATTTGTCTTCTCTACAGTTTGGCTACCCCACCACTTGGCTACCACCCTTCTTGGCTACCCTTCCATTTGTCTTCTCTACAGTTTGGCTATCCCCACCACTTGGCTACAACCCTTCTTGGCTACCCTTCCATTTCTCTCCTCTACAGTTTGGCTACCCCACCACTTGGCTACCACCCCACTTGGCTACCCTTCCATTTGTCTTCTCTACAGTTTGGCTACCCCACCTCTTGGCTACCACCCAACTTTGCTGAAACGCTACTTTTCTACCCTACTGCTTGGCTACACCAATACTTGACTACCTTACTGCTTGACTACCCCACCGCTCGGCTACCCTTCCATTTGTCTTCTCTACAGTTTGGCTACCCCACCACTTGGCTACCACCCCACTTGGCTACCCTTCCATTTGTCTTCTCTACAGTTTGGCTACCCCACCACTTGGCTACCACCCTACTTGGCTACCCTTCCATTTGTCTTTTCTACAGTTTGGCTACCCCACCACTTGGCTACCACCCCACTTTGCTACCCTTCCATTTGTCTTCTCTACAGTTTGGCTACCCAACCACTTGGCTACAACCCTTCTTGGCTACCCTTCCATTTGTCTTCTCTACAGTTTGGCTACCCCACCACTTGGCTACCACCCGACTTGGCTACCCTTCAGTTTGTCTTCTCTACAGTTTGGCTACCCCACCACTTGCCTACCACCCCACTTGGCTTCCCTTTCATTTTGCTACCACCTCACTTGGCTAGCCACCGGCTTGGCTTCCCCGCCGTGTTTCGATGAACACTGATTGTTTTACAGTCAATAACAACAAGTATTTTGTGACAACATTTTACTCTAAATGTCATGAACAATCAACAGTTGCACCAATAATACAAAATATTACCCTGAATCTGCAGTGCGGGAATTCCCGCTAGATACTACATAAACAGTATACGATTCTCTGACAACCAGAATAAAAAGTTGTTAGGCATAAATTGTGTCTACATGTGTACTTTGCCATCCGCCAACTTCTAAGAAATGCCTATCAAACAATTTACCATAGGTTGGTAATTCAATATTTTCCTGTCAGTCCACTGATGAAATGTTATAGGAGCAGGTTTACCTTCTATACGTGCTAGGTTATAACCATCTTCCGGAGGCAAGGCGTTAACTGACTATAAAAGTCCAGTTTCCACCCTTGCCGAACTAGGCTAGAATTTCTGGACTCGATCGTAGCGCCACCTGTGGCTACTACGGGTTATGTCCCTTTTATGTCCCCTCCTATTAACCAATCAGTTTCCACTTCTCATATCACTTGTATTTGTTTCAAAACAAAATGGCGGCGCCCAGTCAAGACCATCTGGTCGATAATCAGTCTATATTGTAATAAAACGGGTCTTATCCCGCGAAGTGCATCAGATCATTTTGATTAAAAAATGAAAAGATTTGGAAAATATCTGTCAACGCCAATCAGTTTCCACCTCTCATATCGCTAACATTTGCTTCAAACAAAATGGCGGTCCCACAACAATCTGTCCCCCATACGGTACACCACAGCAGCTCGATATACAGTATTTTACAGGAAATTATATTTATATACCACACAGCCCTATTTTAATAGCATTGACTATTTCTCTGATGATGTCATTTCCGGATATGGTATATGCCCCGGTCTGTCAAAGTTGACGTCACAAAGCGAGATACCCGTATCAAACCCATTACCATGGAATAACCATGGTATGTAATTGGAGTGTGTACGTTTACAGCAACACGGACCCTCTCATACTAAATGGACCGGATCAGACTAGAGGGAGGGAGTGATATGGGTTTAACGCCGGTCTTAACATTATTCCGGTTATATCACGGCGGGTCAGCTTAATGTGGGAGGAAAGCCCGAAGTGATCCCCCCCCTCCGATCAGTAACAGAGGAACATATTGAATGACTTATTGACTTGACTCGCTTTTTGCCTGCAGGGAAAGTATTTTGCCAAAGTCATTTATTCAATATCGTCAAATTCATTGCTGCCAGGGTCCGTGTTCCTCAGCTCTTGTTCGGCATTCCACCTCTTCCTACAAATCTTCAGAACAGGTTCTAAGCTCCGAATCATTGGTTTTGCTGCGTTTCGGTAATCTTCACCAAGCAACCAAACAAAGGGGAGAATTCCGCATTTGGTGATCAGCAGCCACTGAAGGAAGACGGACAGTCCTCCTATTGCTCCGTCACAGGTGAAGTCAGGTCCCTGCGTTGGCAGAAACACACAGGGCGCTGGTAGGACACAAGAGAGGTATGAGATGTACCCACTCGGGATGAGGAACGACACCAAGAAGACCACGATGAGAACCTTCACGGGGACCTTGGACTTGTCCTGGTTTGACTGTTCGGGTGCTCCGGCCCTTGTGATCATGATCAGGATAATAGCAAGAAACACGATGGGGAAAAACATTGGAGCCCAGAATCCTGATAGAACTACCAAAAAGCGAGTGATAAAATCAAACCCTCTCAATACTTGACACGTAAATATTATATTGCCATTTGCTGGCGCGTTTCCTAAAAAGTCTGGTATTGACTCGCCACGGTCATTGTTTCTATAGGTACCTGGCTGAACGGTAAACAAGACAGGAATCATGAAAATATAGACTAACACGATCAGTACAGAAAGTCCGTGGAAAATAAACCGTTTCTTCAATGACATTGGTGTTTGTCTCCAACAGCAGCATAAACTCATCAGACGGGCGAACATGAGCATAAACACTGTGAACGCACAAAAACAGGTGTTGAATATTGGGTAGAATGCAAAGACGCCTAATGATGAACAATCATGTCCCCAGCGCCCTCTAGACAGGAAGTCCATATTCAGGGGGAGATAATACAGCCCAACTGTAAGATCAGCGAGGCAGAGAAGCACCGTGTAGACATTGTGAGGCTGTTGGCGAAGAGTCTTATCCTTGACGATGAGGAAGAGGATGAAGCCATTGGCGAGAACGATCCACAGCATGTAGATGAAGGAGAAGAAGATCTGTCCACCGGTCGATCCATATGGGCGTGCTTCAAGGACTGTGGAGGTCACGTTCAGGTCGTTGTCCCCCGAACCGGAAAAAGACATCTGGAAACAATGGACATTATCATGAGAAGTTAAACATTTAAACAACGGTATCAAGAACAAACAAACACACATGTGTGCGTTCGTGCGCGTGGACGTGTGTGTCTGCGCGCGCGTGGGTGTGTCTGCTTGTACAAGTCTGGAGTATTGCCGGTTTTAAGGTACCAAATGAGATACCATGCCGAAATGTGAAACATGTATACACCGCTCAGACACAGTATATTGACTCCTTGTTCTATCCCATTAATGCTGTGTACCAGGCAGGGTAACAAGTTCCATCTTTAAAAGTGTATTGGTGTGACGCGGTGAGGGGATCGAACCCCGGGCCTCCTGCTCTCCGGGAGGACGTTCTACCACACGGCGGCGGTCTAGTCATATGGTACTTGATTATTCTGGCACGGTATCCCCACAGGGAGACAAGTTTGATCATGAGGTACTGGTCTGGTATTTCCTCAGGATTTGGCAACCGTTGTTTGATAATTAACTGGGCCTCAAGCGTCAATATCACATGGTCATATAATAAGGCCATAACATTTAGTGAGTTTAATTTAAAGCCGCTTTGAGCAGTATATTTCAGTTATGCCAGTGCGTTTCAGCTTCATGTAAGTTAGTGAGTATGATTTTACGCCGCTTTTAGCAATATTCCAGCAATATCACGGCGGGGGTACACCAGAAATGGACTTCACACATTGTACCCATGTCGGGAATCGAGCCCGGTCTTCGGCGTGACGAGCGAACGCTTTAACCACCAGGCTGCTTCATGGAAGAGGAAAGCCAATGCAACACGTGATGCAGATCCAAGACGTGGACCACTAGGTGAAACTAAACAGACGCAAGGATGGTTCTGACAAATAAAAGTATCCGGGATTAGAATCCTGATATGGGAAGCCTTGCTACTCAATACACCGCACTCAGCAATATTTCAGCTGTATGACGGCAGTCAATTAAACGAGCCTGGGCCAGACAATCCAGTGATTGCACTATGAGCATCGATCTACGTAATTGGGATACGGTGACATGTATCAACCAAGTCAGGGATCCTGACCACCCGATCCCGTTAGTCGCCTCTTACGACAAGCATGGGTTGCTGTAGACCTATTCGACCCCGGGTCCTCGCAGGTCCCATCTGGAAACACACATGCTCATATGGATGACCCAGCGTTAAGCTGAAACACCGGGTTGGAATAGAAATAAAGCGGCGTGAAACCCAACTTACTCACTCACTCTCTGCCTCACCCCCTCACTCACTCACTCCAAACATTTCTGACCTTTCGCACTGACAATTACTGTATCAATGTATGTTAATACCAACTCCGATTTGAGTCCTTCAATCAAGACCAAAAAAATATATGACAACATTTTAACCTTAATATTATTAGTATTTGTGTGTGTAAAGCGTACAAGAAGTCAACATTTTAGGTGGAGGATGTGTCATGATGTGGGGACACATTACTTATGTGCGCGGAACGGAACCCCAGCAGTTGTTCAGGACAATGGCGGATACACACGGCATTAGGCATTGCGGATGTCGTGCTTGAGATAGTCAAGTTTGTTTGTTGTTTAACGCCGAACTCAAGCAATATTCAAGCTATATGGCGGCGGTCTAAAAATTTAGGAATCTGGACCAGACAATCCAGTGATTGAAATGAGCATCGATCTACGCAATCGGGATACGATAACATGCATCAACCAAGTCAGGGAGCCTGACCACCCGATCCCGTTAGTCGCCTCTTACGACAAGCATGGGTAGCTGATGAACAATTCTAACCCTTCACTGGTTTTTGTTGTTGTGTGTGTGTGTGTGTGTGTGTGTGTGTGTGTGTGTGTATGTGTGTGTGCACTTACCTTGAAAGAACGAGTATAGTTCAGTGTCTACCGTGCAAATATCCAAGCAAATATATGATCGCAGATCAGTTCGTTCACCGTTATTTACATATCCGCCTGGATTTCGCAATCGTCTAAATTTATGGAATTCTATTGGGGACATTATTGCGCTGTCGCGTTCGCGTATATTTTAACGCCCTCTTATAGAATTTTAGACTGGGCGATAATGCGATATTTTTCAAGGTATTTATGGTATTATCTCAAGATACTCTCATCACGTCAAAAAACGGACAGGAAGTATTCTATTCAAGCGAATCAAGAACTTCCATATGACTTGCTGTGACGAAGAAAATATGGCGAATGTGTATTATCATCAAATACAATGGTTACCATGACGTCACAATCAAATGACATTACTAATGGCTCTGCTACTGAAGCTGCTACTGACACTGCTTATTACTGTCTACAAAATGAAAAAGTTGGAAGAATGATGCTGGATGATAAATAAAATCTACCCTCGTGTCTTTTGATTTCAAATACATCAATACTCGTTGATAAAAGTGGAAAATGTCCTCGGCAAGCCTCGGAGTTTTTTCCACTTATCAATTCGTGTTGATATATTTGATATCAAATGACACGCGGGTGAGATACTTTAGATATATTTAAGCTATAGAAGCATTATTTTTCATACCAAATCGTTTTTTAATCAAATGAAAGAACAGATAAACTTCATAATTTCTCTGTAAAGAAAACAAACAAACAACATTACTCAAAGGGCAACAATGGGACATATCGTGTTGTCGCGCTTCGGTTAATTGTGTCGTTTTGCTTGGCTTTTAGGCGACAACGCGACAGTGTCCCTGCAAGGGTTCCATATAAATACAGTTGTCGCGAAAGACTTGCACGTTCGCCCGAGTCCGAAGAATATGAACACATCAGTTATCTCCCTTTATCGATTTCTTACACGATATACAACAACGTTCATAACTCAGGTTCACTTACGACGGAGCTTCAGGAATGCGCTTGTACCTGTCAAGGGATGACTCATGTAGCAGACACACTCACACAGCTTGCCCCAAGCCCAATTGCTGGGTGGTTATTTATACAATTGCTTGGTGGTTGTTAAAACAATTGCTGGGTTGTTAATACAATGGCTGGGTGGTTGGTAATAAAATGGATGTGTGGTTGTTAATACAGTGGATGGGTGGTTGTTAATAAAATGGATGGGTGGTTGTTAATACAATTTCTGGGTGGTTGTTAATAAAATGGATGGGTGGTTGTTAATACAATGGCTGGGTGGTTAATACAATTGCTTGGTGGTTGTAAATACAATCATGGCTGGGTAGTTGTTGTTACAATAGTTGGGTGTCCATTATTAGGCCAAAAAAGGCAAAGCCTGTGGACCTGATACAGTTGTAAACGAGAAAAATTATAAATAGATCTGAGGTTATGATGCCTGTGTACCTTAAACTTTTTAATACAATCCTTGAGTCAGGTGTTTTCCCTGACCAGTGGTTTACATTTTCAACCAAAACCGAGGATAAGTGTTTTATCTGACTAATAAACCGACAAAGTTAATTCTAATTGAGATACGCAATAACGAGGATCTATATATGCGATATAACGAGACTATAAACGCATCCGTGAGCTATGTTGAGTGACGACTACAGGTGTCATGCACGTGCTGGTCGTGCACGCACGCATTGCCCGTGAGCGTCTCCGTCATAATGTGGACAGCTTACAGTCGAGTTTCATTTAGTGGCAAGATGTGGGAGAAAGAGGAAGGTGACGATTTATTTCTCACACAAACGAAAACTAAAAATGCAGATGACTGTGACGAAGAACGGCCCGATGAAGATGAATTTGTGTATCGTTTTGGCGACCCGTTAATGGCCTGCAAAGAATATCATTGTAAATGTCAACTTCAATTAAAGTGAAGAAAATCTAGTATTGCGGGTTTTTAAAAAGGGTATGGAAGTCCTGGGGACTTGATCTGAAATATGTAATTTTTTATAACGATGAAAATCAAGTCCCGGGTTTTCTACGCAAGTAAAACCTCATGTGGGTCTTTCTCAAGTTTGAAGAAACCTAACGATCAATACAAATGAACAGTCAGAGGTGTATAATGGTATTATAAGACCAATTTATGAGGGGCGGTCGGGTAGCCTAGTGGTTAAAGCGTTAGCTCGTCACGCCGAAGACCCGGGTTCGATTCCCGACATGGGTACAATGTGTGAAGCCCATTTCTGGTGTCCCCCGCCGTGATATTGCTGGAATATTGCTAAAAGCGGCGTAAAACCTCACTCACTCACTCACCAATTTATGAAGGGAAAGAGATCCAAACAAACCGGAAAATTATCGTCCTATTAGTCTAATTAGCTGTCTAGGTAAAATATTCACTGGTATTCTAGGGTCTAGAATGAACACTTACTTGGAAAATATAAACATTCTATCAGAAGCACAAGCAGGATTTAGACATACATATTCTACCATTGATCACATATTCATACTCCATAGCTTAATCGAAGTGTTCTGCAGTTTGATAGATTTTAAAAAGGATTTTGTTAGTGTATGGAGTACTGGTACTTGGTGTAAATTATTAGCCCAGAAAATTCATGGAAAATGCTTTCGTATTATAAGATCAATGTATGATGGCATCAACTCGTATGTGTCTGTGAATGGTTTAAAGTCAGAGTGATTTGATTGTAATGTTGACTCAGCCAAGGGGAACATTCATCGCCAATTCTTTTTTCCTTGTATTTGAATGATTTAGAATCTTATTTTACGCAACATGATTGTACAGGATTGGAGTGAGTGAGTGAGTGAGTATGGTTTTACGCCGCTTTTAGCAATATTCCAGCAATATCACGGCGGGGGACACCAGAAATGGGCTTCACACACTGTACACATGTCGGGAATCGAACCCGGGTCTTCTGCGTGACGAGCGAACGCTTTAATCACTAGGCTACCCGACCGCCCCGTACAGGATTGGAGATCGATTCAGCTACACTTGGCTGTTTTGTAGATATTACTCTAGTTTTATTTGTACTTCTGTATGCCGACGACACAGCTCGTTTGGCCCTGACACCGAAATACCTACAAAACTAACTTAATTGTTTTGAAACGTATTGTAAATTGTGGCAACTATTTGTAAACAGGGATGAAACGAAGGTCCTTATTTTCGGTGATGCTAAAATTAACAAAAGTAGAAAATTTATTTTTAATGAAAATTATTTGGATTTTGTGGATGAATTTAAATATCTTGGTATGTATTTCCAAAGCAATAATAACTTTTCTAAATCTGTTAAAACTCAGTGTGACCCAGCAACGAAAGCAATGTAGTTTGTCTTACGTAAGGCACGTTTCCACAATCGCTCTTTAAAATGCCAACTCTATCTCTTTATTTTTGACGCTATGGTAAAACCAATACTACTGTATGGGGTTGTGCAATATTGGGTTGTGATCATTGTAAACTAATTGAAAAGGTTCAAGTACTGTTTCTCACAAAAATATTACCGGTAAAGAAACGCTATTAGTGATTTGTCAACACATGCTTATGATAGAGTCGGAATAGTATAATGGACTCTGCTCTAAGCAGAAATTGATTATGTTCACAGTAAGGCCAGCTTTGCCGCTTTTATTTATATGTTAAAGTGCTCCAAGGATATAGATGATAACATATTTCTTTGATGTTTAACGCTGCACTCAACAATATTCCTGCTAGATTACGGCGGTCTGTAAATAATCGAGTCTGGAACAGACAATCCAGTGGTTGACATCATGAGCCTCGATCCACGCAATTGGGAGGCGATGACATGCATCAACCAAGTGATTGATAAAGATTTTGATAGTCTACATTCCCTTTATGTCGAGAACGAATCGGGCGGCTACATTCACAACGTTTGAAGTACAATCAAGCATGCTCTTCCTTCTAAGATTTAAAAGGGGCTCATACAGCTTTTGTTCAAAAGTTGTTTGATCATCACTATTTGGAAATTCATAAACACATTGGGGCGGTCGGGTAGCCTAGTGGTTAAAGCGTTCGCTCGTCACGCCGAAGACCCGGGTTCGATTCCCGACATGGGTACAATATGTGAAGCCCATCACCCGCCGTGATATTGCTGGAATATTGCTAAAAGCGGCGTAAAACCATACTCACTCACTCATAAACACATGCCTCTGATATAGTCGAAATAGTACAACGGACTTTCCTTGTGATTATGAAATAGTTTTGTCGATTGCATTTGCTGATACATGAACCATATCACAATGTGCAGAATGAACATTTATCTGTCTGGAAAGTGTGGTACTAAACTGAGCTCGTTAAAGAAGTTTCGTTAAAGAAGAGTATATATTTGTACGAACGATGCTTAATTTGTGTTCGATCATAAGGAGTGATGTGTGGGAGTTTCGCGGCTTTCAATAGTAAATATAGAATATATGTAAATATAGAATATATTTAAAAAGCCGTCTACGTCAAATAATAAGGATCGATTTTCCGATGAAACAGAATCAACTGGGCATAAAATGCAAAGGAAGTGACAATCGTATGAATGGACCATTGAAAATCAATGACACCAGGTGTTCGAGAAATAGGTAAGCATGTCCTGCCCTACCGGTAGCACCTGCCACTCACAATTTGCATGAAAAGGTAGGTCGTAGCCTGACGCCACACAGCACAACCCCTGCCATGAAGGCAGCATGTCAACAAACCAGACAATCATGTGATGGACCAGAAAACATGAACCTCATGGGCTCGATTAGTTCACAGGGAAGATTATGACAATTTAGCCAAAGAACAAATTGACAGCAAACACATGAATGTAAAACCAAGCAATAGAAAGGCGCTAATGATACAAGTCGTTGTGTGAACAATGACAGTGGTATGGCTCGCTACGTATTGTAAGGGGGACAACCAGGCAGGTCTCCAAGCCGGCTGAAGCAGTCTGATAATCTATGTATAGGTACATCCACGTACACAGCATATATGTATGTACATCCCAGGTGCATGGGAACAGTGACTGAGTGAGTTTTGTTTTAACGCTGGTTTTAACAGTATTCCAGTTATATCACGGCGTGTCAGCTTAATGTGGGAGGAAAGTATTGCAGGTCTCAGACGTTTACCACTTCGGTGAAACCCACGAGCACGGGTATGGTGCTGACAATCCTAGAAACAGAATCGGAGCGAACCGGGATTCGAACCCATAGGTTTCCAATCACAGGTTTCTGGCGTGCCCAATGGTCGCGCCTTAGACGACTGGGCCATATTTCACGTCAGTCCAAAAGCTAACAAGAAACTGGAATAATTTAAACAATGCACGTACTTTCCTTTCCTTTACCCATTAATCCCCATGGGCCGTTTGCAAATGAGGTTGATCTTGAATTCAGACTTTACACCATACACAACATTTGAGACTATTTTGAGAAAAAGTAGTAGTTACAGTAGTAGTAGTAGTAGTAGTAGTAGTAGTAGTAGTAGTAGTAGTAGTCGTAGTAGTAGTGCCTGAAACATACTAATTCTCAAATTCTCATTTATCCAAATCCGGGACATTTGTGAGCTAGGCCATATCACAACGAATACATTTCGGATCATTGATGATGTATTGTGTGCACTATTAATGTTAATGTCCCGGGAAAGCTTGGACACAAAACGAGTATACTTAAATACGCCCTTAAATTGCATCGATAATTCTCTCTGTCACTCCATCCGTCCACGATAAGTGGTCACGAAAGGTGTATTGCCGTTATCTGAGAGGATCGCGAATGATGCAATATCAGAAGAAGTAAACATTTACGTAGCAGTAGTAGTAATAGTGGTTGTAGTTGTAGTTGTAGCAGTAGTAGTAGTAGTTGTTGTTGTAATATCAGCAGCAGTAGTTTTAGTAGAGCACTGCGGCCAGTGCATTCTCCAAGATCGTTTGACCCGTGAAGATCCAGGGTAGAATTTGTCTTCAGCAACCCATGCTTGTCGTAAGAGCCGACTGAAGGGAACGCGTTGTCAGGCTCGCTGACATGGTTGATGTCGCCGTATCCCAGTTGCGTGGATGATGCTTATGATGTCAGTCACTGGATTGTCTGGTCCAGACTCGATTATTTACAGACCGCCGTCATATAGTTGGAATAGTGTTAAACCACAAACAAACAAACAAAACTCAATCACTATCCCTTAAATAAACACAGCTCGCTGTGATAAAGTTAAAAGATGGCTGACAGCGGCGATATACAATATTCACTCACTTGCACTGATTATAGGTGAAAATATTCCGAAAATTCACTCCTGTTCGAGGACACATAAGTATGTTCATAAAGTTTGGCCATTGAATACCACTCCTTCACCCAAACAATAGGACTAGTGGGATTTCGGCAGTTAGGTGAAAGGTTGCAATTTGAATTCACTTAGACCAGTAGTTTTGTTCAACATTTAAGTTGTGGAATAAGGTGTATCGCAAAGACAGCATACACCAGCATGGCTTTATTCAAGTGTGTCTACCTTGCAATATAACTGTTTGTCGCCTCAGTCAGTATTAATCCACCTTTATGACGGTGACTCGTAAAAGAAATTGACTTTGGGACAGGCATTCCAGGGATTGATAATATAACCAACGATCCACGCCGTTGGGGTACGATGATACAAAACGAAGTGGGGTACGATGATACAAAACCGAGTCACGGAGCCTGACCGCCTGATCCATTACGACGCCAGCATAAGTTTCCGCTTTCGTCACCACTCGCCCCTTTCCGACTCGTCCCGGAATGGCACGAGTTGTCCTGAATGTGGCTGCCGGGGACCACTCCTAATCCGGATTCAAGATTCTCAAGATTCAAGATTCTTTATTTCATTATTGGAGGTCTCGTTGCCCAGAGTACAATACATTTATATCTAATTTATTTGTGGATCTCACACAAGTGATAATCAATTATTCCATATGTGACGTAATACATGATACATAATTATGTTTGTTTGTTTTTTTGTTTTTTCAAATTTCTCTTCAGATACAAAGCAAGACCTTTGATTGTTGAATGTGTTGTAGAGGACATTAGCTCATTTATTTTTTACGAGAAGGATATTTATGGTAATATTGTGGAATGAACGTATTTCTTCTTTGCTTATAATATGAACATACAAGTACAAAATGGTATCCAGATTCCTAACGGGTCTAAAGTTAATGGAAACATTCGGTTGGAAGCCTGTTTTAACATGAATTCCCATAGAGATTACACACTGCACGGCAAGTGTGACATTAACACTCAAAATAACCTCCAAGATAACGAAAGCTGGAGTCTGTGCCCACAAGTTAAACACAAGTGATTTAGTGACAGTGTTGTTGTACTTTGACCCGTTAAAGCGAGCTCTGATGGAAACACGTGGAAATTTATCAACTATTTTTTTCGAATACTGGCGATAAAATTTCCTGCGTCAGAAAGATGGCGGTCGTTCATCTTTTCATGTGAAAATTCATGCGTTTCCGTGTATCTGCGGTCGGTTCCAAACTAGCTTCCTGTCTATGTACATTATGCAATATATCCGCTTAGCAAGGAGTGGTGGGGTAGCCTAGTCGACATCGTTAAAGCATTTACTCGGCCCAGGTTCGATTCCCCACATTTGTACAATGTGTAAGGCCCATTTCCTGTGTCCCCCGATGCAATACAGTTGGAATATTGCTAAGAGCGGCATACAACCATACTCAAACAATCCAAACAGCACGATTCTGACAAGGGGCTACATTGAATTGTATGCTTCAACAAGGTATTTTCGCCTCAATGTTTTACTTTACTTTCACCTTTTAGTAAAAAACAACTACCTGGGGAAAAAACAATTACTTTAAACATAGAGTGTATGGTACATTGAATTGCACATTCATAAATATTGTAAATGATCATATTTGTACACCTACATGTACATTTCTTTTATTATGAAATGTCGTACACTGTCGTACAAAATATACTTTGAGTGTATTTCGCCGACTTCAAGTTGGTGTTGTACTGCCCTTTCACTTTGTCAGACACTCATCCCCAATAACACTTCAACACATATCACTGTGACCCTAATCCAGGGGAGAACAGGTCTTCAGCTACCAATGCTTGCTGTAAAAGTCGACTAATTGGATCGAGTGGTCAGGCTCGCTGACTTGGTCGATGCATGTCATCGTATCCCAATTGCTTAGATCGATGCTCATGTGTCAATCACTGGGATGTCTGGTCCAGACTCGATTATTTACAGACCGCCGTCATGTAGCTGGAATATCTAGAGGTGCGGCGTTAAACAACAAACAAACAAACAAACAAACATATCAATGTGAAGTATAGTGAAAGAGGCGTGTGCTCATCCCTACACCAACCCTCAGGTTCCGCATCTGCCGATGGTCGGAAGGAAAAAGTATGAAATCTGCACATGCCTTGTTAGAATGGTATACATATCACAAATCCAGTTCGAAGGGGTCAGCCAGCCAAAGCTAGTATAGTCACTGATAGTAGAATCCGGTCACCCAACCTTTTGTCGGGCAAGGATAGACTGGGAGGAAACATGTGTCCCAAGATCGTGATGATGTCACAATAGGTAAGGAAAGTGACGTCACGAAGGGTGGTCGCGAGACATATGGCGGTTATCTCTCTATCCCAGCGCTGAAGGTTAACATGGGGATTGTAACGTTATCTGTGAAGCAGATCAGGGTCACCCCTTCACATCTTGGTACACGGCTAGTACATACCACATACTTCAGGACCAGCCATCTACTATGCTGAGATAGGGGAAGAGGAAACAAAGAGACGGGATATTTTTTGCTCAGTCACCACTTTCAGATTTCCGTTAAGAGCCAAAAAATGTTTCTCTCAACATGTTCATAATCTATACGTGATTAGCACCAAAAGGTTAGGGACATTAAGGGACATATGGCATGTAAGGTTCATATGGCATGTTAGAGGTATATGGCGTGTAAGGGACATATAGCATGTGTGAGGTATGTGGCATGTTAGAGGTATATAGCATGTTAGAGGTATATGGCATGTAAGGTTCATATGGCATGCTAGAGGTATATGGCATGTTGGAGACATGGCATGTTAGAGGTATATGGCATGTTAGAGGTATATAACATGTTAGAGGTATATGGCATGTAATGTTCATATGGTATTGTAGAGGTATATGGCATGTTGGAGATATGGCATTTTAGGGGTATATGGCATGTTAGAGGTATATAACATGTTAGAGGTATATAGCATGTAATGTTCATATGGTATTGTAGAGGTATATGGCATGTTGGAGATATGGCATTTTAGGGGTATATGGCATGTTAGAGGTATATAACATGTTAGAGGTATATGGCATGTAAGGAACATATAGCATGTAAGGGATATATGGCATGTTAGAAGTATATGACTTGTTAGAGGTATATTGCATGTTAGATGTAAATGGCATGTTAGAGGTATATGACTTGTTAGAGGTATATGACATGTTTGATGTAAATGGCATGTTAGAGGTATATGGCATGTAAGGTTCATAAGGCATGTTAGAGGTATATGACATGTTAGATGTAAATGGCATGTTAGAGTTATATGGCATGTTAGAGGTATAAGGCTTGTTAAAGGTATGTGGCATATTAGAGGTATACAGAGTGTTGGGGGTATATGGCATGTTAGAGGTATATGGCTTGTTTAAGGTATGTGGCATGTTAGAGGTTTACGGAGTGTTGAGGGTATATGGCATGTTAGAGGTTTACGGAGTGTTGAGGGTATATGGCATGTTAGAGGTATACGGAGTGTTGAGGGTATGTGGCATATTAGAGGTATACAGAGTGTTGGGGGTATATGGCATGTTAGAGGTATTTGGCATGTTAGAGGTTTACAGCATGTTAGGGATATAAGGCATGTTAGAGGCATATGGCATGTTAGAGGTATAAGGCATGTGAGGGTATACGGCATATTTGGGACATATGGCATGTGAGAGGTATATGGGATGTTAGGGATATATGTCATGTTTGAGGTATATGGCATGTCAGGGGTATATGACATGTTAGAGGTATATGACATATGAAAGGTATATGGCACGTTAAAGGTATGTGGCATGTTAGAGGTATATATGACATGTTAGAGGTATACGGAGTGTTGGAGTATATGGCATGTTAGGGGTATACGGAGTGTTGGAGTATATGGCATGTTAGAGGTATACGGAGTGTTGGAAGTATAGGACATGTTAGAGGTATATGACATGTAAGAGTTATGTGGCATACTTGGGACATATGGCATGTTAGAGATATATGACATGTTAGAGGTATGTGGCATGTTAGAGGTATATGGCATGTTAGAGGTACATGTATATGGCATGTTTGAGGTATATGGCATACTTGGGACACATGTCATGTTAGAGGTATATGGCATGTTAGAGGTATACGGAGTGTTGGAGGTATATGACATGTTAGAGGTATATGGCATGTTAGAGGTATATGGCATGTTAGAGGTATATGACATAAATGGGACACATGTCATGTTAGAGGTATATGGCATGTTAGAGGTATACGGAGTGTTGGAGGTATATGACATGTGAGAGGTATATGGCATGTTAGAGGTATATGGCATGTTAGAGGTTTATGACATGTTAGAGGTATATGGCATGTTAGAGGTATACGGAGTGTTGGAGGTATATGACATGTTAGAGGTATATGGCATGTTGGAGGTATATGACATGTTAGAGGTATATGACATGTTAGAGGTATATGGCATACTTGGGACATATGGCACGTTAGATGTATATGGCATGTTAGAGGTATATGGCTTGATAATTGTATATGGCATGTTAGAGGTATATGGCATGTTTGAGGTATATGGCTTGATAAATGTATATGACATGTTAGAGGTATATCGCATGTTAGAGGTATATGGCATGTTAGAGGTATATGGCATGTTAGAGGTATATCGCATGTTAGAGGTATATGGCATGTTTGAGGCATATGGCATGTTAGAGGTATATGACATGTAAGAGGTATATGGCATACTTGGGACATATGGCATGTTAGAGGTATATGACATGTAAGAGGTATATCGCATGTTTGAGGTATATGGCATGTTTGAGGTATATCGCATGTTAGAGGTATATGGCATGTTAGAGGTATATGGCATGTTTGAGGTATATGGCATGTTAGAGGTAAATGACATGTTAGAGGTATATGGCATACTTGGGACATATGGCATGTTAGATGTATATGGCATGTAAGAGGTATATGGCATGTTTGAGGTATATGTCATGTCAGGGGTATATGGCATGTTAGAGGTATATCGCATGTTAGAGGTATATCGCATGTTAGTGGTATATGGCATGTTAGAGGTATATGGCATGTTTGAGGTATGTGGCATGTTAGAGGTATATGACATGTTAGAGGTACATGTATATGGCATGTTTGAGGTATATGGCATACTTGGGACACATGTCATGTTAGAGGTATATGGCATGTTTGAGGTATGTGGCATGTTAGAGGTATATGGCATGTTAGAGGTACATGTATATGGCATGTTTGAGGTATATGGCATACTTGGGACACATGTCATGTTGGAGGTATATGGCATGTTAGAGGTATACGGAGTGTTGGAGGTATATGACATGTTAGAGGTATATGGCATGTTGGAGGTATATGACATGTTAGAGGTATATGACATGTTAGAGGTATATGGCATACTTGGGACATATGGCATGTTAGATGTATATGGCATGTTAGAGGTATATGGCATGTTTGAGGTATATGGCATGTCAGGGGTATATGGCATGTTAGAGGTATATCGCATGTTAGAGGTATATCGCATGTTAGTGGTATATGGCATGTTAGAGGTATATGGCATGTTTGAGGTTTTAAGTATTGTTAGAGGTTTATGGCATGTTTGAGGTATATGGCATGTTAGTGGTATATGGCATGTTAGAGGTATATGGCATGTCAGGGGTATATGGCATGTTAGGGGTTTATGGCATGTTAAAGGTATATGGCATGTTAGAGGTATATGGCATGTTAGATGTATATTGCATGTTAGATGTATATGGCTTGATAAATGTATATGGCATGTTAGAGGTATATGGCTTGATAAATGTATATGGCATGTTAGAGGTATATGGCATGTTTGAGGTATATGGCATGTCAGGGGTATATAGCATGTTAGAGGTATATGGCATGTCAGGGGTATATGGCATGTTAGGGGTTTATGGCATGTTTGAGGTATATGGCATGTTAGAGGTATATGGCATGTTAGAGACATCTGGCATACTAGGGGCATGTGACATGTAGTTATTTACCCTTCATTATTGTTCTGCTGAAGATGGAAAACAGCCAATGGAAGTACGTGCATTCCAATATGCATCCACACAAGTTAAAACACGTCAGTACCTCCTGTCAATCAATGACTCCTTTACTAAAGCTGAATTAAAACCAACAGTATCAAGAAAATCCTGTATTTCATGTGTAAATGTGTTTTGTGTGAAATATACTTCTCAAAGAAGGCTTTACTATAGTCAATATTTCATGGCATGTCAGATTAACTGAAGTCTTATGTAAGATTCGGGTGTATTTTTAAAAAAACCCGTTCCTTTAATAGTATATAATTTTTACATATTCTGATTGAAATGAATAGTTTTAGTCTCCTCTACCAAATACGCGTTTGAAACAATGCACACAAACACATCTGAACATTGAAATCTGACATGTGTTGAATTTGCATGCGCACTATTTCAAATGTACTGACAGTAAAACCTATTTCCCTCATCACATAGTTCCCCTATCTGTTTCCATTGGTGTATGGACCTGTGAACGTACGGGGAAGAATAGGTCTTCAGCAACCCATGCTTGCGGTAAGAGGCGACTAACGGGATCGGGTGGTCAGGCTCGCTGACTTGGTTGATGCATGTGATCGTATCCCAATTGCATGGATCGATGCTCGTGATGTCAATGACTGGATTGTCTGGTCTAGACTCGATTATTTACAGACCGCCGTCATATAGCTGGAATATTGCTTAGTGCGGCGTTAAACAACAAACAAACAAACAAACCATCAGTGTATGGTGATGTGATGTATCCCTTTCCGAAAGACCAGACATTGGTCGTTTACAATCATCAAGGTTTGACCAATAACAAATTGCAAAAGAACGTATTTGTGACAATACAAAGCAGTTTATATATAAAAGATGCAGAAAAAAAACGTAAACACGGGATATGCCCTTTTTGTGAAGAGGTCTCGTGATATTTGGGATGATATGGTAGGCACAGTCTACTATAGATGCAATATGCAGATAACTGACCGAGGTAATGGCAACGTGAATTACCAAGATGAAAAATGACATTGATCATACCATCTGTTGATAGTCATGTTTGTCATGTAATTTTCTTCGTTCGATTAAATGAGGTTAGTTTTTTGTCGAGCTATTTTCAATATGTTGAAGTGGCGATGTGCTTGACACCAGCAGCATGAGTGAGTGAGTAATATTCAAGCAACATCACGACGGGGACACCAGAAATAGGCTTCACACAGTGTGCCTATGTGGGGAATCGATCCCGGGTCGTCGGTGTGACAAGCGAACGCTTTAACCTCTTGACGGGACTGTATTAGATCAACAGCTGGTCATTCAAATGTGTGTTTGTGTTTGTTTGGGTGAGGGTGAGGGTTGTGGTCACAAATCCAATGCGGAAGAATCACATTTCACATTTTCTGGTTTACTTCGACACAATATACGTGTACCTCTAAACTCTCTGAATTATTGTCATACATTACTTGAATTTGACATGTCCTTGAGGTTTTGCAACAGGCTTTAGTCTATCGCAGGACCCGCGAACACTTTCGTCTGAAATAGAGAGAGTCTACTCCCACGCTTGTATTGCAGTAGCGTTACATTATAACGGTTCAGCGCATCGCCTTTAAACAAAAACTTTATCACAACATGTCATCACAACATTCATCTCCGCGTCTATTTATTATTTAAGTGGACCGTCGTTAGAAGTAACATCATCAGTCTCGACCGTTGTAGTCCCATTATTTGTGGACCGCCTCCGTGGTCTAGTGGTAGAGCGTCCGCCCGGAGTGCGGAAGGGCCGGGTTCGATCCCCGGCCGCGTCATACCAAAAGACGTTAAAAGATGGTCCTTGTTGTTACCATGTCTGGCGCTCGGCATTAAGGGGCAAAAAAAAGGACTGGTCGGCTCGGAGTCAGTATACTGTGTCTGAGTGGGGTATTCATGTTAAACTGCGGCATGGTATCTCAGTGAGCTAGCACTATAAATCGGCATCAACCGGACTGGTACAAGCAGCCACACAAACACATAAACGTACATGCACGTCGCTGTATAAGTGCAATAATCTTGAACGCGACGTTAAACCCAATTTCACCTCACCTCACCCATTATTTGTGCTTCGTAACTGGTTTAGCTTAACGGTACAATCAATTTCATTAAATGTTTACTCCCGACCCGATCGTCTCTCTGGACCCCTCTTATCAATGAAAGTTTGATTTTATAAAGCTACATTTGCCCGTTTCTAGTTAGTGCTGCATGTGGTGGTTATTATCAACATGTCTTTGAACTCTGCATCTCCTCTTGTATTAGCATAAACGATCTGGGTTGGTTGGTTTGTTGTTTAACGCCGCACTCAGCAATATTCCAGCTATATGGCGGCGGTCTGTACATAATCGAGTCTGGACCAGACAATCCAGTGATTAACATCATGAGCATCGATCCATGCAATTGGGATCGATGACATGCATCAACCAAGTCAGCCAGCCTGACCACCCGATCCCGTTAGTCGCCTCTTACGACAAGCACGGTCATGGGTTGCTGAAGACCTATTCTACCCCGGATCTTCAAGGGTCAAACGATCTTGGAGAATGCACTGGCCGCAGTGAAGAGAACAGTCTGTGGTCAACGTTATACCAGTCATTTTTCAACCTTTAGTTTAGAGGTTTAAGGTTTAAGTCAGAATAAAATAGATGACAGCACTCATCACCATTTGATTTCGTTGTACTTACAAGTCGTGCATTTCAAATGTATCTATTTCGAAACTCTGTGCACTGGGGAAGGGTGTATAAAGATATCATATATGTGCTTACAGAGACAAAACTTGAAAACTGTAGGGTCATTTTATGTGTCGGAATGGGTACTGACATTTGTTACAATATTAACCTACAATCGCTATGCACATGCTCTCGTTACCCGAATTCTGTATTTATGTCAAGATAAGACACTTTTAGAACTAAAAACTCTGGGTAAGCATTGATTGGTTGAAAGAAACGCGTGAGTCAAATGTTGAAATGGTTTAAATATCAAACATTTGCTGAGTGTCAGCCTTTGTGATTTGAACGGTAAGTGCAATAGATTGTCAGATGTTTGAATGAACAAATCTTATGCTACTTTTAAATTTAACTGTCCGGTCAATTATTGCATTGCATATGGGGTTTTCACCGCTTTTAGCAATTCCCGCCAGGAAAGGTCTTCCACCATTATTCCCATTTGTGAATAAAACACACACCTTTTGCTTGACGACACTTTAAGAAACTTGGCTACCCAAACGCCAGATTGGTTGAAAATGTTTATGAATTGGTGTATCGATCATAAAAGTTTGTTTAACGCAATATCGTCATGTGCGTTAAGCTGATGAGTTTAGGCCTTGAATGGGTTCTTCTCAAGCTGAAGGCCCAAGTTCGAGTCCACATGTGTACAGTGTGTGCGGATCGTGATATTGCTGGAATATTGCTGAAACTCAAGTAAAACCACTCAATCACTTCATAATGTCTTTTTTAAATTTATTAATTTTATTTTATTGATTGATGCAATGGAGTCAAATATCTATGAAGTATTCTGTGAAATAAGCAAGAATAAGCCACAAATAAAAATATTTCATTGATCATTTAATATTCCAAAACCTTTTTTATTATTTATTTTATGGATGTGCCTCCAATTTCCAATTGCTTCTCCAATTTTTGGACCGCCTCCGTGGTCTAGTGGTAGAGCGTCCGCCCGGAGAGCGGAAGGTCCGGGGTTCGATCCCCGGCCGCGTCATACCAAAAGACGTTAAAAGATGGTACTTGTTGTTACCCTGTCTGGCGCTCGGCATTAAGGGTCTAAAACAAGGACTGGTCGGCTCGGAGTCAGTATACTGTGTCTGAGTGGGGTATTCATGTTAAACTGCGGCATGGTATCTCAGTGAGCTAGCACTATAAATCGGCATCAGTCCGGACTAGTACAAGCAGCCACACACACACGTGCATGCACGTCGCTATATAAGTGGAATATTTTTGGACGCGACGTTAAACCCCATTTCACCTCACCTCACCTCCAATTATTCATTGATTATGACTTCCTACAAAGCTAAGATGCTTGGAAACAACGTGTCTATGATTTATTATCTCAGGCAGAAACAACGTCAACATGAAAGTCGCTATCTTCCTCCTCTGTCTCCTGCCTCTGGCCTTTGCCGAGAAGAAAGCCCTGCTCGGAAACAGTACGTAACACGAAATCCCCGAAAACATATTAGACTTAATCAGATATGGACTTCTGCGAAACAAACACATCTACCACAATTTCCGATACATGCTTGGGAGAATTACCCCGACGAAAGGTTTTGTTTGTGAAGTGAAACTGTGCATATGGATGAAGACCCTTCCGGTGTGACAGTTTCCATTGATATAAACTTGACTATTGTTGGCTGGTGTTACACAATATTCACTAAACCACTCTGTACTGTAGTTCTCAACCACAACTTCAGAGTAGCAGTATTCAAATTGAAAGGCCAAATTTTGTTTTGAAGTTCTGAATGGCGGCGAAATCCATAACCTCGTCCAAGCAGTAGTGACCAAGTTTGGCAGCGACGCTACCGAGCAGGATTGTGAACAGGAGTGCACCACTCTCTTCACCAACGACATTCTCGACCTTGGCTGCGATTTCGCCTGCAAGGGGTAAGTCCCTGGTTATCAAGGGAATGAATTAATGGTTCAAACACAGGTGATATGCTTAGGATTGTGCAGGATTTGTGATTAGAATGAAAAGGATGATTCTCAACGTCATTGAAACACGGAATCATTGTGCCATGACGTCCTATGACACCCTGGAGGATTATACTGTATTAAAGACCCGTGATAACACATGTTTTAATGGTTGATAAGGCCCTGTAACATATATGTAACATTATTTCTTGTTGCAATAACCGATGGCCTCCTGTAGAACACTTGGTACATTATTGTTGCAATGATCGATTGCCTCTTACAACAAACTTAGCACATTCTTGTTGCAATGATCGATGGCCTCCTGTAGAACACTTGGTACATTATTGTTGCAATGATCGATTGCCTCTTATAACAAACTTAGCACATTCTTTTTGCAATGATCGATGGCCTCCTGTAGAACACTTGGTACATTATTGTTGCAATGATCGATTGCCTCTTATAACAAACTTAGCACATTCTTGTTGCAATGATCGATGGCCTCCTGTAGAACACTTGGTACATTATTGTTGCAATGATCGATTGCCTCTTATAACAAACTTAGCACATTCTTGTTGCAATGATCGATGGCCTCCTGTAGAACACTTGGTACATTATTGTTGCAATGATCGATTGCCTCTTATAACAAACTTAGCACATTCTTGTTGCAATGATCTATAGCTTCCTCTTGCACACTTGGTGCTTTCTTGATGCAATGATCGAGAGCCTCCTGTTATTATCATGGTGTACTGAACTAAGTCATTATGTATATGTAGGCTTCATACGCTGTGTTTTATTACAGAATCCAGAGCCTTATTCAAAGGTTTCACCACGACTCACCGACTACCGCAGCCACCAAATAAAGTATTTGTAACTAGTCATGAATAAAATCTAACTTCGCCCCCATGCAAATTTTGTTGTTAATAATGTAATATTGAAGCACTATCGACGCATATTCGTTGTATAACCAGTCCACAAATGTTTTCAAAACTTACCATGGACTATTAGTAGGGGTCGGTGGGTAGCCTAATCGTTAAGGCATTTTCAAATCTCCTCATGGTTACTGCACGTGACGCCAATTTCTTATTTCCCCCCACTCAGCAGATGCAAGGTGAGGTAAGGTGAAGTAAATGGGGTTTAAGTTCGCATTTAAGATTATTCCATTTACGTAACGACGTGCATGCACGAGTGTGTGTGTTTGGCTGCTTGTAGTATTTTTCCGTGTTAGCCCACTGCGATACCATGCCGCACTTTAACATGTATACCTCACTCAGACATAGTGTACTGAATCCGAGCCAACCAGACATTTTTATATACCCTCAAAGCTCAGTGGCAGCAGGGTAACAACATGCACCATCATGGACGTCTGACATGCCTACACCAACCCTCAGCATCCGCGTCTGCCAAAGGTCGAAACAAAAATGAAAGAAATCTGAATATGCCCTGTTAGAATTGTGACATGTCACCAGTCCAGTTCACAACGGTCGTCGCTGGTCTTCACAGTGTAGTAGAATCCGGTCAACCAGATTGGAGAAAACATATATCCCAAGATCTTGATGATGGATTGGTAAGGAACGTCGCGTCACGGAAGGTGGACGGGGGACATGTGGCGGCTCCCAATCTATCCCAACACTGAAGGTTAACATGGGGATTGTGACGCTATGTGAAAATCACTGTCACTCATTCACATCTCGGTACACAGCTTATTACATACAGAATTAATAGTTCACCTACACAGTCCTCGAGGACCGCCCATCTACCATTCTAGGGGATGGGGAGGGGGACAAAGAGACAACAGCTATTTCTTCAGCCAGCTCCTCTAGATATACAATGGTTGTCTGAGAAAGGATGAAGTGAACAAATTTGATCTGAACAAGTTCTTATCCTAACGTGATTAGAACCAAGACTTATTTTAGACATAAGAGCAATATGACATGTTAGGGACATATGCCATATTTGGGATATTTGGCATGTTAGGGACATATGCCATATTTGGGATATTTGGCATGTTAGGCACATATGCCATATTTGGAATATTTGGCATGTTAGGGACATATGCCATATTTGGGATATTTGGCATGTTGGGGACATATGCCATATTTGGGATATTTGGCATGTTAGGGACATGTGGCATTTGTAATAAATTACCCGTCATTATTGTTCTGCGGAAGATGCCAATAGACGTATCTGTATTACAATAGAACAGTGTGAACAGGACTTCCAAGTTAAACCATGTCAGTTCAAATAAATACCTCCTTACAATAAATAACACCCCTCAGAGATGAAAAATGAAAACAAAAATAAAACTAACAAGATTAACAAAATCCATTATCTAGTGTCTAAATGTTTTAGACTAAGATATACTACTCAAAGAAATTAAAGAACACACGATTTGTTCATATTACTGTTCTTAATATGTCTTGGCATGACGTGAACAGACTCACTACACCGGCGTTGGATGTTCGTTGAGTGGAAAGACTGCCAACGTCTGGTTTAGTCATTTCGTCCATCTGACGTGGCATTCCAGTTGCGGTTTGTGAGTTCAATGTTGGAGGAAAGACCGAAGTGATGCGGGTCTCTGGTGAAAACCACGAGCACGGGTGTGGTGATGACAAAGCTGTGAATCTGTGATGTTGACACGCCTGACGAATGCAAGTCCATTTTGTGCCTCAGACGACTGGGCAAGAGCCTGATGCACATATTATATGTGCATAGCTATTACCACACTCATCTGTATAATTGGTGTGGTGGTTGGCTTGCTGGGCGAGATGGTGTGTGTGAGTGTGTGTGTGTGTGTGTGTGTGTGTGTGTGTGTCTGTGTGTGTGTGTGACTCTGTGTGTGTGTGACTCTGTGTGTGTGTGTGTGTGTGTGTGTGTGTGTGTGTGTGTGTGTGTGTGTGTGTGAGACTGTGTGTGTGTGTGTGTGTGTGTGTGTGTGTGTGTGTGTGTGTGTGTGTTGGTGTGACTGTGTGTGCGGGGGAGTGTGTGTGTGTGTGTGTGTGTGTGTGTGTGTGTGTGTGTGTGTGTGTGTGTGTGTGTGTGTGTGTGTGTGTGTGTGTGTGTGTGTGTGTGTGTGTGCGGGGAGGGTGTGGTGGTGGCGGCGGCAGCCCTGTCGAACTGTCGGTTCAGCTGCTTTCTGTTAGACATTTCAAATCGACACGTCACCATGACATTCCGTGAGTTTTACAACTCGTGCATTTCAAAACGTATATTTTACGTTACTCTGTGCACTTGGTCCCAGGTTAGTGTCCACAAAGATTTCATGCTATATGTGCTTATACAGACTACATTTGGAATTGTAGTGCAATATCTGTGATGTGTCGCACATGCGTATTGACATTAGTTGCAGAAGGAACCTACAATCGCAATGCACATGTTCTCTTTACATGTATTCTGTGTTTATTGCAAAAAGAGACGCATTTAGAACTAAACCCTGGGTATGCGTTGATTGATTGGAAGGATCACGTAAGGCGTGTTGAAATGGTTTAAATATCAAACATTAGCTGAGTGTCAGCCTTTGTGATTTGAACGGTAAGTGCAATAGATTGTCAGATGTTTGAATGAACAAATCTTATGCTACTTTTAAATTTAACGGTCCGCTCAATTATTGTATTGCATATGGGGCTTTCACCGCTTTTAGCAATTCTAGCCAGGAAAGGTCTTCCACCATTATTCCCATTTGTAAATAAAACACTGACCTTTTGCTAGACGAGCCAACACTTTAAAGGGGCATCTGCGGTAGGAACTACCACACTGCAGTGGGCGGAGCTTATACGATTAATCTGACAGGTCAATATGACGTCATGATAACACACAGATTTCATTGGTTAATGCGTAAACGGGTGACGTCGTGTAAACACCCACCCACGTGGCGTTTGACAACAAGGACGTTAGTTTTAATGATAATAAATACCCATAAAACGATTCAAAGACTTTTCAACAAACGAGTATGTATTGGGTTTAAAACCCTACCTGTCATGTGGTCTTCAAATCTTCATAAAATAATACAGTCGAATGTCCTCGATTTATCCTACAAAGTGTAACACACAAATTATAGTGCCCTATTCCCTGGACGAGAACGAAATATGTTTGTCGTGAAGTATAAGAGCAGTGAAATTAAACATCATATGTATAAGGAGGAGAATGCCTTTCAAAGACCTCATACAATGTATCACGGCATCCAATCGTAATCCTGTGGTGTACGTATATCTGCAGTATATGAATATCATTTCTCACAATATATACGGCAAGCGTTGATTTTATTCTGTTGTGTTCGTCTTGCCTTCATCTGGAATCTGTATGACAACGATCGTGTAAAAAGTCCTGGTAATGGTCAAAAATATTTTGAAGTGATGAAAGGATTTTTCTGTCGTTTCCGTAACATGTTTTCATTGCCCAGAAGCAATGTGTTTTGGCAAAGTCACACTTGTCCAAAAGCTCCTCATGTCGACGTCTTTCGATCCGTGAAACTTGGCAGGTCCCAGTGACCCAGATTCCCTGTTGACTGGCATGCCAAGTGTCATTCGCATAAGGCCATCCATACTTTTTCCATGTGTTTCTTCCCTCAAGCCTCATCTAACTAGAGAGCGGGCGGACGAAATAAAATATATTACTTATAAAAAATGTCTTTCAAAAATTGTGTAAGTTATTTTATGACAAACAAGTTTGGTACTAGAATCTAGTCTATTAATTAATTTATGATGTAGATTGTAGATCGAGTCGCTTTGCTTTGGAAACGACAACTGAAGAAAGATAAAGTTGACCTGGTTCTTTTACGACAGTTCAATGGTAGATCCAGTAGTATTTCTTTTATCAGATCGGTGCACAATTTTACTAAGCGGCAGGAAAATTGAGACCCGAAAACCTTATATTATTTCACGTCGGAATGTAGATAAAATACGGACAGCCTCACATACATGTACCTCGAAACGATGTTCGGATAAATATTTGTGATATTTGTCTTGTGCGTGAAAATGGTTTTCAATATTACTTTCATCAAGTTTATTCAGGTCGCTGGCTACAGGGACCATCCTCTCCTGTAAAGTACTTCGACATGAACACATGTTTGGTCTCGAAGCTCAAAACAACAATGTTTCTCTCAGATGCAATTTTTCTCCATCCATGACGAGCATCTGTCATAATGTCAATGCCTCGACAATCTTCCTGGTCAGTTGATTTTAACAACACACAGCCTCACTCACTCACTCTTTCCAAACATCCACCCACGTGATCAGGGTTACGGCCTTGGGATGAATTAATAAATTAATGTGCATTTTTAGAAAAGAAATGTTTTCGTGAATAATATTATTTAAAAAATTCCTGTACATGAGCACACCCGACTTAGATTGCTGCTTACGTATACAACTGTGAAGCCCGTTGCAAATTCGCTTGTCTTCATTATGAGCGGCATTTTCATGTGACGCTTAAGTGAACGGAGAGTTGTTCGAGATGATCAGGGAGACTTTGGTCATTTCCATTATGACATTGGTGACTTTATCGTGGAGCAGGTTCCGATTCAAGATGACATGATTTCGACCGTCAACTCGAATCGACAACATGGCGCCTCCCTTCCCGCCCTTGCAAGTGCAACAGAAACTTTGATAAATTCAGTGCAGATTCTTGGGATTAGTGAATCAGTGTCACAGCGATATTTCATTGTGGAACCAGATGAAGCCGAATATGAATGTTCACACTTCTTTTGTCAACCATGCGTGACACAGCACAAGCAATCGCAGTTAGGGAATGGTACGGCCACCATGTTGCAGGATTTCATCGATTCGAAAACAGTGCAATACCTGTGGACTGAGCTAAATGGACAGAAGTGTTTGGCGAGATCGTAGATACTCGGACTTGAAGAAACGGATATTAAATGTTGCAGCAGTTGCGGGATTGGTGTGGACAAAACGGCAAAGGGATCCCGGATTGTATTTTAAAACTTGTGCGCGAAGTGTATATAAATCCCCGGAACAAATAATACATGGGACAAGTGTGGATCTAATGATCAAACTGTTTTGTGTGTGAAAATTTTGTGAAAGAAATGGAAATACATGATTAAAGTTGTCTTGGAATATGTGTGTTGGAGTTTTCGTTTATCATAAGCACAATATTATCTCGATACGCCTTATGTAGATCAAAACATGTAGTATATTTCGTTACTTATTTATCAGTTGCTTATGTGCATTGTTATGTTGATACACGTGACATATTCATATATTGTAGTCGAGCTAAGAAATATTGACGCTATTTCTGGTGCTTCAAATTAGGCCCCTTACTAAATATCAGTTTAAAAATCGGTGTAATAATGTAGGTTTTATAAATATAATCTGATTATTGTACATGTGTATAGATCTAACTGTTGCAAATAACCAAAACTAAACACATATCTGTAATTTTCGGATTGAACTGAAAGAATCGTGTCGTCATTTTCGTATTTATGTATTTGTAGCCGGGGTAGTGGTTATGATCCGGCTCGGGCCGTTGGAAAACACAGACACAGGCAGATGATGATAATGTGTTTATTACAATGGGGGTTGGCTGCTGTTGAAGAAATATCTGAAGAAAAGAAAATGTCCTTCCTCCTCAACAGCAGCACATGAAGTCATATATTTGCAAGTTTACAGGTATTATTTATCCTAAATATATAAGTACAAAAGCCATTTTATAACTATGATAAAACTAACTTTAATGTTAAATTACTGTTATAAGTTCACTATAGGACACTTGAAAAGCACATGGGCCAAAATGGACCATGTGGTTAATTATTTTACAAACAAGCTTTATAATATTAATATTCCATTTACTAATTTAATATTACTTTAAATGATATCATATATATTATTCAATTTAATTCAGCACCCTAATATAGATATTAATTTCTGACAGAAGCAGATGAAAACAGATTGAAATGTGGCCATTCCATACCTGAAGAAAAGAAAATGTCCTTCCTCCTCAACAGCAGCACATGAAGTGAGGAGGAAGTCAGGTATGGAAGGAAGCTACCTGTAGAGGACCAGGGTGGCCAATTAGAAGACAGATTGCATTAAGCATCAAAGGAAGTGCTTAATGCAAGATATAAATAGACTGAGGGAACCCCTTCAGGTGTGAAAAATGTCTAAAGATAGACAGAAGGTTGAAGGGGAAGATCTGGTGAGAGATTCCAAGAGACTGAAAAATAAGGGTGTTGAGTTGTTTAAAGAGTTATTGACTGATATTCAACTGTAGACAAGAACACATAGATGATTATAATGATGGTGTATGGATAATGATATAACTAGGAGGAATATGATAAAGGTACCCTGCTACATATCTGTTACATCAACCGAAACTGTTTTTCTGCTGCTGTTCTGCCTTAGAAATATACAACACAATACACTTTGACCACAAATGCATTTAATGTGTCACATGTACACATGACCATGTGCTTTCCTATCTAAAGCGCCCACTGTGATTGACGCAGACGCCAAGCACGATCAATTCGATTTTTTATGATAAAACTACAGAAAATATATTGACTTATATCTAGAATTGGAGCCATTTGTGGTATCCAAGGTTTGTCATTCGAGTTGATACGAAATTTGACGGTCAATGGTGATCTTGTTCCCATATGGTTTTTCAAAATGCTTCTCCGGACACTCGGTTGTGTTACCATTGTCAGTCACTGTTCGAAACTGAAACACCGCCACCCTGCGGGCTATTTATAGTCAGTGTGGGGCTTTAACAACAGATTATTTTTGGTGTCAGGTAATGGACGGGGGACCGTGGATAAAATCCTGCAGCTAGCAATTGACGATTTAAGGCATTGAGTGGGTTCTTATTGAGCCAAAGGCCCTGGTTCGATTCCACACAAGGGTACAATGTGTGAAATCCATTTGCTGGTGTTTTGATCGAGATGTTACTTGAATATTGTTGAAAGCGAAGTAAAACCACTCACTCATACAAGCATTGACTTTCAGAATGTATTTTTTTTGTTAGTTTTATTGTATTGATTCAAGCAACGGAATAACAGATATGCGACATATTCTGTGAAATAAGCAACAATAAGCCTCAAATAAAAATATTTTATTTGTCATTTAATATTATATTTTTCATGTTATGAATTTTGTGTAGAAATTAATTATTTTATGGATGTACCTCTAATTACTTCACACGAAAACACATTACTTCATCAATTATGACTTACTATTTAGCTAAGATGCTTGGAAATGAGTCTATGATTTATTATCTCAGGCAGATACATGAAAGTCGCTATCTTCCTCCTCTGTCTCCTGCCTCTGGCCTTTGCCGAGAAGAAAGCCCTGCTCGGAAACAATGTGTAAGTCCTCAAAAATATATTTGACTGAATCAGATATGGACTTCAGTGACACAAACACATATACCACAATTTCTGATACATGCTTGGGAGAATAACCCCGATGCACGGTTTTGTTTGTGAAGAGAAACTGTGCATATGGATGATGACCCTTCCAGTGTGACAGTTTGCATGGATATAAACTTGAATAGTGTTGGCTGGAGTTACACAATATTCACTTCCTCACTCACTCTACATTGTAGTTCTCAACAATTGAAAGGCCAAATTGTGTTTTGAAGTTCTGAACGGCGGCGAAATCCGCAAACTCGTCAACTCAGTAGCGATCAAGTTTGGCATTGACGCTGACCCCCTGGATTGTGAACAGGAGTGGGAACGGGAGTACACCTCCCTCTTCACCAACGACATTCTCGACCTTTCCTGCGACTTCGTCTGCAAGGGGTAAGTCAATGATTGTAAAGACGGAATAAATGGTTCAACCACAAGTGATATGCTTAGGATTCTGCAGGGCTTGTGATTAAAATGATGGATGATTCTCAGCGTCGTTTAAACATTGAATCATTGTGCCATAACGTCCCATAACATCCTAGAGGATTATACTGTATAAAAGACCCGCGATGACACATGTTGGTATGGTTGATAAGGCCCTGTAACACATGTGTAACATAATTTCGTGTTGCAATGATAGATAGCTTCCTCTTGCACACTTAGCCCATTCTTGTTGCAATGATCGAGAGCCTCCTGTTATTATCATGGTGTACTGAACTAAGTCATTATGTATATGTAGGCTTCATACGCTGTGTTTTATTACAGAATCAAGAGCCTTATTCAAAGGTCTCACCACGACTCACCGACTACCGCTGCCACCAAATAAAGTATTTTTAACTGGTCATGAATATAAACTAGCCATGCAATTTTGGTTGTTAAAAATGTAATATTGAAGCACCATCTACGCTTATAAGTTACATACCCAGTCCAAAAACCTTTTAAAAAATTGTAAAGGACTACTAGTACGGATCCATTCTCCTCATGGTTACAAGATGCAAAGTGAGGTTAGGTGAAATGAAATTTGGTTTAACTCGTATTCCAGATTATTACATTTAAGTAATACCGCATTTTTGTGCTACCCCATTGCGATACCATGCCGCACTGTTAACATGGATACACTCAGACACAGCATACTGACTCCAAGTCGACAGTTCTTGTCGTATTCCCTCAGTGCCGAGTGGCGGCAGGGTAACAACGAGTACCATCTTTAACGTCTAATATGCCCGCACCAGCTTTCAGCATCCGCGTCTGCCAAAGGTCGGTATGAAAATGTAAGAAATCTGCATATGCCCTGTTAGAATTGTGTACATGTCACCAGTCCAGTTCACAACGGTCGTCGCTGGTCGTCACAGTGTAGTAAAATCCTGTCACCCAACCTTTCGTCGGCCTAGGATACACTGAAGAAAACATGTGTTCCACGATCTTGATGAGGTTGCAATAGGTAAGGAACGTGACGTCACGGAAGGTGAACGCGGGACATGTGGCGGCTCCCAGTCTATCCCAGCACCGAAGGTTAACATGGGGATTGTGACGTTATCTGTTAAGAGAAGCTCAGTCACTCCTTCACATCACGGCACACAACTTATTACATACAGAAATAATGGTTCACCTACAAAGTCCTTGAGGACCGTCCATCTTCCATTCTTGAGGAGGGGCAGGGGGACAAAGAGACAACATATATTTCGTCATCAAGCTCCTCTAGATATACAATGGTTTTCCGTGAAAAAGTGAGCTGAACGGAACTTGTTCATAACCAAACGTGAATTGAACCAACATATTTTAGACATTAGAGCAATATGACATGTCGGAGACATAAGGGGCATTGTGCCATTTTTGGAATATTTTTCATGTCAGGGACTTATGGCATTTGTAATAAATTACCCGTCATTATTGTTCCGCGGAAGATGCCAATAAACGTATCTGTATTACAATCGGACAGCATGAACAGGACTTCCAAGTTAAACCATGTCAGTTTAAATAAGTACCTTCTTACAATGAAGAGCTTAAAGCCGTAAGGGCAAATGTCATGTGGAGTCTGTTTGAGAAAAGTGATGAAAACCATAAACATATGCATGCTATGAATTTTTTTTACTGATAAATTCCTAGACATTAACGCATTCTGACAGCAGAGATATATATGTCGGTATAAGAAGCATTCAAAAAAGGAAATAAACTCACGTTTTTAATTTGTGTAATGGTGGAAAGGGCCAATGTCTGTATTTTGGCCCTTTTTGACCATCAGGCATTTGCATGGGATTTAACCTGTGAGATTGATAAACTACTACTGAAAGTACAAACACATACTATTGAAGTACTTTTAAATGATATAAACTATGCCCAATTTGTTGAAATGGTTGAAACATAATAATAAGGTGTCCAAACTTTCAAAATCTCCCTCAGACAACCAGTCTCAACCACACACGGAAATGAGAGCTAAAACGGCCAAAATCCAGCAAAGGGACTTTGGCCCTTTTGGAACTTGACTTTGGCCCTCTTATAGAATTTTAAGTAGCTATATTTCAAAAACGCACCAATGAAAACATACAATATTCTTTCTACAGATAGACAAGATGTCATAGATGTTATTTATGCAATAAATTAAAATGCAAAAAGGGCCAAAGTGCATTTTGGCCCCTTTTAGCTCTAAGCTCTTCATAAATAACTTCCCTTACAAATGAAAACTGAAAAACAAAACAAAAATCAACAATATTCAGAAAATAAATTATTTAGCATCTAAATTTATTCAGACTAGAATATACTTCTCAAAGAAATTAAAGAACACCCGATTTGTTCCAATTACTATAAGTCTTTGAAAGGCGTTTAGAAGTGATACACATAAGGAAGAGAATTTATGGATGTCAATTCTTTAGTATGAGGACCACCAACATAGTATTTCTCATAATAAAGAAGTTGATATCCATAAATACTCTTCCTCATATTACTGTAGTTAATGTGTCTTGGCATGCCGTGAGGAGACTCACTACACTGACGTTAGCTGTTCGTTGGTTAGAAAGACTGCCAACGTCTTTTTTGGCATTACATTCCATATGACGTGGCATTCCAGTTTTGGTTTGTGAGTTCCATGTTGGAGGAAAGACCGAAGTGATGCAGGTCTCAGACGTTTACCACTTTGGTGAAACCAACAAGCACGGATGTGATGCTGACAAAACTCGGAATCTGTGATTTTGACACACCTGACGAATGCAAGTGGGCGAAAGTACATCTTGTGCCTCAGACGACTGGGCAAGAGCCTGATGCACAAAATGATATGTACACAGCTATTACCACATTTATCCGTATAATAACACTACACCTTCAGTTAACAGTGTCTATTAGAAAGTCACATGCTGACGGGACTACTTTAGATCGTCAGCCAGCTGCTCATTCGAATGGGTGGGTTGGTGGTTGGATGGGTTGGTGAGATGGTGTCTGTGTGTGAGAGGGACTCTGTGTGTGTATGTGTATGTGTGTGGGGGTGGTGGGGGGTGGGAGGGGGGTGTGTGTGTTGGTGGCGGCGGTGTCCCTGACCAAATATTGAAGAGTCTACTTCTGTACTTTTTTTCCAGACATTTCCAATTTTCTCCTGGGTTACATCGATAAGTCACCACGACATTCCGTGAGTTTTGCGACTCGTGCATTTCAGAACATAATTTACGGAACTCTGTTCACCGTGCCATTGGTAGATGTCCACAAAGATTTTGTGACAGTATATGTGCTTATACAGACTACATTTGGAACTGTAGTGCAATTTCTGTGATGTGTCGCTCATGGGTACTGACATCAGTTGCATAAAAAGCCTACAATCGCAATGCACATGTTCTCTTTACATGTATTCTGCATTTATTTCAAGATAAGACGCATTTAGAACTAAACTCTAGATATGCGTTGATTGGTTGGAAGGAGCGCGCGAGACGGGTTGAAGGGCTTTAAATATCAAACATTTGCTAAGTGTCAGTCTTCCTGATTTGAACGGTAAGTGCAACATATAGGCCACAGTGTGAATGAACAAATCTTATGCTACTTGTGCAGTTACTGCACATGGGACTTTCGCCGCTTTTACCAGTTCCTGCGGAAAACGCTTCCACCATTATTCACATTTGGAAATAGAACGCGGACCTTTGCTTGGCGAGCCAACACTTTAACAACTTGGCCACCAATCTGCCAGATTTTTTCGATGTGTGTATAAATGGGTGTAACGATTAGAAAAGTTTATTTAACTCAATATCGTCACGTGCTTTAATTTAATTATGGATGTTCGGAGACAGGTTATTTTTGGTGTCAGGTAATGGATGGGGGACCGTGGATAATATCCTGCAGCCAGCAATGGACGATTTCAGTCATTCAGTGGGTTCTTATTAAGCCAAAGGCCGAGGTATGATTTGACACAATTTACCGGTACATTGTGTGAAACCCATTTTCTGTTTTTTAGATCGCGATATTGCATGAGTATTGCTGAAAGCGAATACAAAACCACTCACTCATTCAAGTTTTCGGAATGTATTTTTTTAATTTTATAAGTTTTATTGTATTGATTCAAGCAATAGAATCACAGATCTGTGACTTATTCTTTGAACTAAGAAATAATAAGCCACAAACAAAAATACTTTATTCATCATTTGATATTCTAAAATTTCATAATATCAATTTGTTTTTGTTCTATGATTTATTATCTCAGGCAGAACCAACTTCAACATGAAAGTCGCTATCTTCCTCCTCTGTCTCCTGCCTCTGGCCTTTGCCGAGAAGAAAGCCCTGCTCGGAAACAGTATGTAACACGAAATCCTAGAAAATATATTTGACTGAATCAGATATGGACTTCAGTGAAACAAACACATCTTCCACAATTTCCGATACATGCTTGGGAGAATTACCCCGACGAACGGTTTTGTTTGTGAAGAGAAACTGTGCATATGGATGATGATCCTTCTGGTGTGACAGTTTGCCTTCATATAAACTTGAATATTGTTGGCTGGTGTTAAATAATATTCACTAACCCACTCCGTACTGCAGTTCTTAACCACAACTTCAGAGTAGCAGTATTCAAATTGAAAGGCCAAATTTTGTTTTATAGTTCTGGACCGTGGCGAAATCCACAACCTCGTCCAATCAGTAGTGACAAAGTTTGGCAGCGACGCTACCGAACAAGAGTGTGAACAGGAGTGCACCACTCTCTTCACCAACGACATCCTCGACCTGGGCTGCGACTTCGCCTGCAAGGGGTAAGTCCGTGATTGTTAAGACAGGAAATAAATGGTTCAACCACAGGTTTTATGTTTAAGATTTCGCAGGGTTTGTTGATTAAAATGAAGGATGATTCTCAGCGTCGTTGAAACATTGAATCATTGTGCCATAACATCGTATAACACCCCAGAGAAATATACTGTATTAAAGACCCGTGATGACACATGTTGCAATGGTTGATAAGGCCCTGTTTCATATAACATATAACATTATTCCCTGTTGAAATGATCGATAGCCTCCTGTTACTATCATGGTGCCTTGAACTAAGTCATAAGATGGATGTACCCTTAGTCAGTATTTCACGCACTCTGTTTTATTTCAGAATCCAGAGCCTTATTCAAAGATTTCGACACGGCTCATCGACTACCGCTGCCACCAAATAAAGTATTTGTAACTGGTCATGAATAAAATCTAACTTCGCCACAATGCAATTTTTGTTGTTAAAAATGTAATATTGAAGCATTATCTACGGATATCCAGAAATCCACAGTCCACACATCTTTCCTTAACTTACCATGGACTATTAGTACGGGTCGGTGGGTAGCCTAGTGGTTAAGGCGTTAAGGCGTTTTCGATTCTCCTCACGGTTACAGCATGTGAGGCCATTTTCTGATTTCCCAACTCACAAGTTGCAAAGTGGGGTTAGGTGAAGTGAAATTGGGTTTAAACTCGCATTCAAAATTATTCCATTTACGTAACGACGTGTATGCACGTGTGTGTGTGTGTGTGTGTGTGTGTGTGTGTGTGTGTGTGTGTGTGTGTGTGTGTGTGTGTGTGTTTGGCTGCTTGTAGTAGTTTATAGCTAGTAGTAATACCGCATTTTTGTGCTAGCCCAGAGCGATACCATGGCGCACTTTAACATGGATACCTCACTCAGACACAGCATACTGACTGTGAGCCGACAGTTCTTGTAATACACCTCAATGCCGAGCGGCGGCAGGGTAACAACGAGTACCATCTTTAACGTCTAATATGCCCGCACCAGCTTTCAGCATCCGCGTCTGCCAAAGGTCGGTATGAAAATGTAAGAAATCTGCATGTGCCCTGTTAGAATTGTGTACATGTCACCCGTCCAGTTCACAACGGTCGTCGCTGGTCGTCACAGTGTAGTAAAATCCTGTCACCCAACCTTTCGTCGGCCTAGGATACACTGAAGAAAACATGTGTCCCAAGATCTTGATGAGGTTGCAATAGGTAAGGAACGTGACGTCACGGAAGGTGAACGCGGGACATGTGGCGGCTCCCAGTCTATCCCAGCACCGAAGGTTAACATGGGGATTGTGACGTTATCTGTTAAGAGAAGCTCAGTCACTCCTTCACATCACGGCACACAGCTTATTACATACAGAAATAATGGTTCACCTACAAAGTCCTTGAGGACCGTCTATCTACCATTCTTGAGGAGGGGCAGGGGGACAAAGAGACAACATATATTTCGTCATCAAGCTCCTCTAGATATACAATGGTTTACGTGAAAAAGTGAGCTGAACGGAACTTGTTCATAACCAAACGTGAATTGAACCAACATATTTTAGACATTAGAGCAATATGACATGTCGGAGACGTTAGGGGCATTGTGCCATATTTGGAATATTTTTCATGTCAGGGACTTATGGCATTTGGAATAAATTACCCGTCATTATTGTTCCGCGGAAGATGCCAATAGACGTATCTGTATTACAATCGGACAGCATGAACAGGACTTCCAAGTTAAACCATGGCAGTTTAAATAAGTACCTCCTTACAAATAAATCCCCTTACAAATGAAAACTGAAAAACAAAATGATAATCAACAATATTCAGAAAATAAATTATTTAGCATCTAAATTTATTCAGACAAGAATATACTTCTCAAAGAAATTAAAGAACACCCGATTTGTTCCCATTACTATAAGTCTTTGAAAGGCGTTTAGAAGTGATACACATAAGGAAGAGAAGTTATGGATGTCAACTTCTTTAGTATGAGGACCACGAACATGATATTTCTCATAATAAAGAAGTTGATATCCATAAATACTCTTCCTCATATTACTGTTGTTAATGTGTCTTGGCATGCCGTGAGGAGACTCACTACACTGACGTTGGCTGTTCGTTGGTTAGAAAGACTGCCAACGTCTTTTTTTGTCATTACATTCCATATGACGTGGCATTCCAGTTTTGGTTTGTGAGTGCCATGTTGGAGGAAAGACCGAAGTGATGCAGGTCTCAGACGTTTACCACTTTGGTGAAACCAACAAGCGCGGATGTGATGCTGACAAAACTCGGAATCTGTGATTTTGACACACCTGACGAATGCAAGTGGGCGAAAGTACATCTTGTGCCTCAGACGACTGGGCAAGAGCCTGATGCACAAAATGATATGTACACAGCTATTACCACATTTATCCGTATAATAACACTACACCTTCAGTTAACAGTGTCTATTAGAAAGTCACATGCTGACGGGACTACTTTAGATCGTCAGCCAGCTGCTCATTCGAATGGGTGGGTTGGTGGTTGGATGGGTTGGTGAGATGGTGTCTGTGTGTGAGAGGGACTCTGTGTGTGTATGTGTATGTGTGTGGGGGTGGTGGGGGGTGGGAGGGGGGTGTGTGTGTTGGTGGCGGCGGTGTCCCTGACCAAATATTGAAGAGTCTACTTCTGTACTTTTTTTCCAGACATTTCCAATTTTCTCCTGGGTTACATCGATAAGTCACCACGACATTCCGTGAGTTTTGCGACTCGTGCATTTCAGAACATAATTTACGGAACTCTGTTCACCGTGCCATTGGTAGATGTCCACAAAGATTTTGTGACAGTATATGTGCTTATACAGACTACATTTGGAACTGTAGTGCAATTTCTGTGATGTGTCGCTCATGGGTACTGACTTCAGTTGCATAAAAAGCCTACAATCGTCATGCACATGTTCTCTTTACATGTATTCTGCATTTATTTCAAGATAAGACGCATTTAGAACTAAACTCTAGATATGCGTTGATTGGTTGGAAGGAGCGCGCGAGACGGGTTGAAGGGCTTTAAATATCAAACATTTGCTAAGTGTCAGTCTTCCTGATTTGAACGGTAAGTGCAACATATAGGCCACAGTGTGAATGAACAAATCTTATGCTACTTGTGCAGTTACTGCACATGGGACTTTCGCCGCTTTTACCAGTTCCTGCGGAAAACGCTTCCACCATTATTCACATTTGGAAATAGAACGCGGACCTTTGCTTGGCGAGCCAACACTTTAACAACTTGGCCACCAATCTGCCAGATTTTTTCGATGTGTGTATAAATGGGTGTAACGATTAGAAAAGTTTATTTAACTCAATATCGTCACGTGCTTTAATTTAATTATGGATGTTCGGAGACAGGTTATTTTGGGTGTCAGGTAATGGATGGGGGACCGTGGATAATATCCTGTAGCCAGCAATGGACGATTTCAGTCATTCAGTGGGTTCTTATTAAGCCAAAGGCCGAGGTATGATTTGACACAATTTACCGGTACATTGTGTGAAACCCATTTTCTGGTTTTTAGATCGCGATATTGCATGAGTATTGCTGAAAGCGAATACAAAACCACTCACTCATTCAAGTTTTCGGAATGTATTTTTTTAATTTTATAAGTTTTATTGTATTGATTCAAGCAATAGAATCACAGATCTGTGACTTATTCTTTGAAATAAGAAATAATAAGCCACAAACAAAAATACTTTATTCATCATTTGATATTCTAAAATTTCATAATATCAATTTGTTTTTGTTCTATGATTTATTATCTCAGGCAGAAACAACTTCAACATGAACGTCGCTATCTTCCTCCTCTGTCTCCTGCCTCTGGCCTTTGCCGAGAAGAAAGCCCTGCTCGGAAACAGTATGTAACACGAAATCCTAGAAAATATATTTGACTGAATCAGATATTGACTTCAGTGAAACAAACACATCTTCCACAATTTCCGATACATGCTTGGGAGAATTACCCCGACGGTTTTGTTTGTGAAGAGAAACTGTGCATATGGATGATGATCCTTCTGGTGTGACAGTTTGCCTGCATATAAACTTGAATATTGTTGGCTGGTGTTAAATAATATTCACTAACCCACTCTGTACTGTAGTTCTTAACCACAACTTCAGAGTAGCAGTATTCAAATTGAAAGGCCAAATTTTGTTTTATAGTTCTGGACCGTGGCGAAATCCACAACCTGGTCCAATCAGTAGTGACAAAGTTTGGCAGCGACGCTACCGAACAAGAGTGTGAACAGGAGTGTTTGGTCCTCTTCACCAACGACATCCTCGACCTGGGCTGCGACTTCGCCTGCAGGGGGTAAGTCCGTGATTGTTAAGACAGGAAATAAATGGTTCAACCACAGGTTTTATGTTTAAGATTTCGCAGGGTATGTTGATTAAAATGAAGGATGATTCTCAGCGTCGTTGAAACATTGAATCATTGTGCCATAACATCGTATAACACCCCAGAGAAATATACTGTATAAAAGACCCGCGATGACACATGTTGCAATGGTTGGTAAGGCCCTGTTTCATATAACATATAACATTATTCCCTGTTGAAATGATCGATAGCCTCCTGTTACTATCATGGTGCCTTGAACTAAGTCATAAGATGGATGTACCCTTAGTCAGTATTTCACGCACTCTGTTTTATTTCAGAATCCAGAGCCTTATTCAAAGATTTCGACACGGCTCATCGACTACCGCTGCCACCAAATAAAGTATTTGTAACTGGTCATGAATAAAATCAAACTTCGCCACAATGCAATTTTTGTTGTTAAAAATGTAATATTGAAGCATTATCTACGGATATCCAGAAATCCACAGTCCACACATCTTTTCTAAACTTACCATGGACTATTAGTACGGGTCGGTGGGTAGCCTAGTGGTTAAGGCGTTAAGGCGTTTTCGATTCTCCTCACGGTTACAGCATGTGAGGCCATTTTCTGATTTCCCAACTCACAAGTTGCAAAGTGGGGTTAGGTGAAGTGAAATTGGGTTTAAACTCGCATTCAAAATTATTCCATTTACGTAACGACGTGTATGCACGTGTGTGTGTGTGTGTGTGTGTGTGTGTGTGTGTGTGTGTGTGTGTGTGTGTGTGTGTGTGTGTGTGTGTGTGTGTGTGTGTGTGTGTGTGTGTGTGTGGCTGCTTGTAGTAGTTTATAGCTAGTAGTAATACCGCATTTTTGTGCTAGCCCAGAGCGATACCATGGCGCACTTTAACAAGGATACCTCACTCAGACACAGCATACTGACTGCGAGCCGACAGTTCTTGTAATACACCTCAATGCCGAGCGGCGGCAGGGTAACAACGAGTACCATCTTTAACGTCTAATATGCCCGCACCAGCTTTCAGCATCCGCGTCTGCCAAAGGTCGGTATGAAAATGTAAGAAATCTGCATGTGCCCTGTTAGAATTGTGTACATGTCACCAGTCCAGTTCACAACGGTCGTCGCTGGTCGTCACAGTGTAGTAAAATCCTGTCACCCAACCTTTCGTCGGCCTAGGATACACTGAAGAAAACATGTGTCCCAAGATCTTGATGAGGTTGCAATAGGTAAGGAACGTGACGTCACGGAAGGTGAACGCGGGACATGTGGCGGCTCCCAGTCTATCCCAGCACCGAAGGTTAACATGGGGATTGTGACGTTATCTGTTAAGAGAAGCTCAGTCACTCCTTCACATCACGGCACACAGCTTATTACATACAGAAATAATGGTTCACCTACAAAGTCCTTGAGGACCGTCTATCTACCATTCTTGAGGAGGGACAGGGGGACAAAGAGACAACATATATTTCGTCATCAAGCTCCTCTAGATATACAATGGTTTACGTGAAAGAGTGAGCTGAACGGAACTTGTTCATAACCAAACGTGAATTGAACCAACATATTTTAGACATTAGAGCAATATGACATGTCGGAGACGTTAGGGGCATTGTGCCATATTTGGAATATTTTTCATTTCAGGGACTTATGGCATTTGGAATAAATTACCCGTCATTATTGTTCCGCGGAAGATGCCAATAGACGTATCTGTATTACAATCGGACAGCATGAACAGGACTTCCAAGTTAAACCATGGCAGTTTAAATAAGTACCTCCTTACAAATAAATCCCCTTACAAATGAAAACTGAAAAACAAAATGATAATCAACAATATTCAGAAAATAAATTATTTAGCATCTTTATTTATTTAGACTAGAATATACTTCTCAAAGAAATTAAAGAACACCCGATTTGTTCCCATTACTATAAGTCTTTGAAAGGCGTTTAGAAGTGATACACATAAGGAAGAGAAGTTATGGATGTCAACTTCTTTAGTATGAGGACCACGAACATGGTATTTCTCATAATAAAGAAGTTGATATCCATAAATACTCTTCCTCAAATTACTGTAGTTAATGTGTCTTGGCATGCCGTGAGGAGACTCACTACACTGACGTTGGCTGTTCGTTGGTTAGAAAGACTGCCAACGTCTTTTTTGTCATTACATTCCATATGACGTGGCATTCCAGTTTTGGTTTGTGAGTTCAATGTTGGAGGAAAGACCGAAGTGATGCAGGTCTCAGACATTTACCACTTTGGTGAAACCAACAAGCGCGGATGTGATGCTGACAAAACTCGGAATCTGTGATTTTGACACACCTGACGAATGCAAGTGGGCGAAAGTACATTTTGTGCCTAAGACGACTGGGCAAGAGCCTGATGCACAAAATGATATGTACACAGCTATTACCACATTTATCCGTATAATAACACTACACCTTCAGTTAACAGTGTCTATTAGAAAGTCACATGCGGACGGGACTACTTTAGATCATCAGCCAGCTGCTCATTCGAATGGGTGGGTTGGTGGTTGGATGGGTTGGTGAGATGGTGTCTGTGTGTGAGGGGGACTCTGTGTATGTATGTGTGTGTGTGTGTGTGTGGGGGGGGGGGGGGGGGGGGTGATGCTAGAGATGGGGGTGTTGGCGGCGGCGGTGTCCCTGACCAAATATTGGAGAGTCTACTTCTGTACTTTTTTTCAGACATTTCCAATTTTCTCCTTGGTTACATCGATAAGTCACCATGACATTCCGTGAGTTTTACAACTCGTGCATTTCAGATCAGTTTTGACAGAACTCTGTTCACCGTGCCTTGGTAGATGTCCACAAAGATTTCATGACAGTATATGTGCTTATACAGACTACATTTGGAACTGTAGTGCAATTTCTATGATGTGTCGCTCATGGGTACTGACATCAGTTGCATAAAAAGCCTCAATCGCAATGCACATGTTCACTTTACATGTATTCTGCATTTATTTCAAGATAAGACGCATTCAGAACTAAACTTTAGATATGCGTTGATTGGTTGGAAGGAGCGCGCGAGACGGGTTGAAGGGCTTTAAATATCAAACATTTGCTAAGTGTCAGTCTTCCTGATTTGAACGGTAAGTGCAATATACAGGCCACAGTGTGAATGAACAAATCTTATGCTACTTGTGCAGTTATTGCACATGGGACTTTCGCCGCTCTTAACAGTTTCTGCCAGGAAAGGCTTCCACCATTATTCCCATTTTGGAATAGAACGCGGACCTTTGCTTGGCGAGCCAACACTTTAACAACTTGGCTACCAATCCGCCCGATTTATTCGATGTGTGTATGAATGGGTGTAACGATTAGAAAAGTTTATTTAACTCAATATCGTCACGTGCTTTAACTTAATTATTGATGTTCGGAGACAGGTTATTTTGGTTGTCAGGTAATGGATGGGGGACCGTGGATGATATCCTGTAGCCAGCAATGGACGATTTCAGTCATTGAGTGGGTTTTTATTAAGCGAAAGGCCGAGGTTTGGTTTGACACAATTTACCGGTACATTGTGTGAAACCCATTTTCTGGTTTTTAGATCGCGATATTGCATGAGTATTGCTGAAAGCGGGAAAAAAACACTCACTCATTCAAGTTTTCGGAATGTATTTTTTTAATTTTATAAGTTTTATTGTATTGATTCAAGCAATGGAATCACAGATCTGTGACTTATTCTGTGAAATAAGAAATAATAAGCCACAAACAAAAATACTTTATTCATCATTTGATATTCTAAAATTTCATAATATCAATTTGTTTTTGTAAATTATATATGTCTTCCTACAAAGCTAAGATGCTTGGAAACAACGTGTCTATGATTTATTATCTCAGGCAGAAACAACTTCAACATGAAAGTCGCTATCTTCCTCCTCTGTCTCCTGCCTCTGGCCTTTGCCGAGAAGAAAGCCCTGCTCGGAAACAGTATGTAACACGAAATCCTCAAAAATATATTTGACTGAATCAGATATGGACTTCAGTGAAACAAACACATCTACCACGATTTCCGATACATGCTTGGGGGAATTACCCCGACGAACGGTTTTGTTTGTGAAGAGAACTGTGCATATGGACGATGACCCTTCTGGTGTGACAGTTTGCCTGCATATAAACTTGACTATTGTTGGCTGGTGTTACACAATATTCACTGACCCACTCTGTACTGTAGTTCTCAACCACAACGTCAGAGTAGCAGTATTCAAACTGAAAGGCCAAATTTTGTTTTATAGTTCTGGACCATGGCGAAATCCACAACCTCGTCCAATCAGTAGTTGAGAAGTTTGGCAGTGACGCTACCGAGAAGGATTGTGAACAGGAGTGTTTGGTCCTCTTCACCAACGACATCCTCGACCTTGGCTGCGACTTCGCCTGCAGGGGGTAAGTCCGTGATTGTTAAGACAGGAAATAAATGGTTCAACCACAGGTTTTATGCTTAAGATTTCACAGGGTTTGTTGATTAAAATGAAGGATGATTCTCAGCGTCGTTGAAACATTGAATCATTGTGCCATAACATCGTATAACATCCCAGAGAAATATACTGTATAAAAGACCCGCGATGACACATGTTGCAATGGTTGATAAGGCCCTGTTTCATATAACGTATAACATGTAACATTATTCCCTGTTGAAATGATCGATAGCCTCCTGTTACCATCATGTTGCCTTGAACTAAGTCATAAGATGGATGTACCCTTAGTCAGTATTTCACGCACTCTGTTTTATTTCAGAATCCAGAGCCTTATTCAAAGATTTCACCACGACTCATCGACTACCGCTGCCACCAAATAAAGTATTTGTAACTGGTCATGAATAAAATCTAACTTCGCCACAATGCAATTTTTGTTGTTAAAAAATGTAATATTGAAGCATTATCTACGGATATCCAGAAATCCACAGTCCACACATCTTTCCTAAACTTACCATGGACTATTAGTACGGGTCGGTGGGTAGCCTAGTGGTTAAGGCGTTAAGGCGTTTTCGATTCTCCTCACGGTTACAGCATGTGAGGCCATTTTCTGATTTCCCAACTCAAGTTGCAAAGTGGGGTTAGGTGAAGTGAAATTGGGTTTAAACTCGCATTCAAAATTATTCCATTTACGTAACGACATGTATGCACGTGTGTGTGTGTGTGTGTGTGTGTGTGTGTGTGTGTGTGTGTGTGTGTGTGTGTGTGTGTGTGTGTGTGTTTGGCTGCTTGTAGTAGTTTATAGCTTGTAGTAATACCGCATTTTTGTGCTAGCCCAGAGCGATACCATGGCGCACTTTAACATGGATACCTCACTCAGACACAGCATACTGACTGTGAGCCGACAGTTCTTGTAATACACCTCAATGCCGAGCGGCGGCAGGGTAACAACGAGTACCATCTTTAACGTCTAATATGCCCGCACCAGCTTTCAGCATCCGCGCCTGCCAAAGGTCGGTATGAAAATGTAAGAAATCTGCATGTGCCCTGTTAGAATTGTGTACATGTCACCAGTCGGTTCACAACGGTCGTCGCTGGTCGTCACAGTGTAGTAAAATCCTGTCACCCAACCTTTTGTCGGCCTAGGATAGACTGGAGAAAACATGTGTCCTAAGATCTTGATGAGGTCACAATAGTTGAGTGAGTGAGTGAGTATGGTTTTACGCCGCGTTTAGCAATATTCCAGCAATACACAAGAAATGAGCTTCACACATTGTTCCCATGTTGGAAATCGAACCCCCTTCTTTGGCGTGACGAGCGAACGCTTTAACCACTAGGCTACCCGACCGTAATAAGTGAGGAACGTGACACCATGGACCAGTCTATCCCAGCACCGAAGGTTAACATGGGGATAGTGACGCTTTGTGAAAATCACTGTCACTCCTTCACATGTAGGCACACAGCTTATTACATACAGAATTAATAGTTCACCTACAAAATTAGTTAGGAACGTCCAACTACATTCTTGGGGAGGGGGTAGGGAACCGAAGAGATGGGATATATGTTTCAGTCAGCACATCTGGGTATACAATGGTTTTCTCTTAAAGAGAAAGTCAGACAAAATTCATCGCAATAAGTTCATAATCGAAACGTAATTTAGAACCAACACAATTGAGGGACATTAGAGACATATGGCATGTTATTCGTCGTTTCCGTCAATAGTATCAAATAATGTTTTATATGATGATATTGAAGATATTACAAATGTCCTAAATGAATTTTTCACTGATCAAGCAAGAGTAAGAAACCCCGATTCTGACCTTCCATCCATTGGACCATATACAATCGACGATCCATTACTATCTGTGAATTTAAATCAAGAAGAAGTTCAAGATATTCTTCTTTCTGTAGATACAACTAAGGCAACAGGGCCAGATGGTATAGGTAACAAGTTACTTAACTTAACAGCGACTCGTCTAGCTCCAATCCTGACAAAATTATTTAACTTGTCGCTCAAAAACAAAACCTTCCCGTTAGTTTGGAAACAAGTATCAGTAACACCAATTCACAAAAAAGGCGATGTACATGAATGCTCAAACTATAGACCTGTAGCGCTTACATGTTGCTTAGCCAAAAATTTTGAAAAGTGTATATTCAAATATGTGTTTAACTTTTTCAGAGAAAACGAATTGTTGACAAATTTACAGTCGGGATTCGTGCCTGGCGATTCCACATCTTATCAACTCACTTACCTATATAATTTTATTGCTAGGGCATTAGACGAAGGTAAAGAAATCAGAGCTGTTTTTGTGATGTCAGCAAAGCCTTTGATATAGTATGGCACAAAGGAATTATTCATAAACTCAATACTTACGGTATCCAAGGTGATCTTTTGAAATGGTTTGAAAGTTACTTAGAACATAGAGTCCAAAAAGTAGTCATTAATGGTTATACCTCAGAATCAAAATTTGTACAAGCTGGGGTCCCCCAAGGGTCAGTCCTTGGACCACTGCTTTTTATTGTTTATATAAATGACATTGTCGAAGGTATCGAGAGTAATATACGCCTGTTCGCAGACGATACATCTATATATGTCATCATTGATGATCAAATCTCTGCAGCAAATTGTATCAACAATGATTTGGCAAAAATCTCAAACTGGGCCCAAACAAGTAGGTTTCACTCCCGATAAGACCAAAACTATAACATTCAGTCGCAAAGACAATTCTGGTTTTAGACCAAACTTATACATGGAGAGTACTGTTATTGAAGAAGTACAAAGTCATAAACATTTAGGAATTACACTTCAATCTGATTGTTCATGGAAAAAACACACGAACGAAATTATTAGAAAAATCAGTCCAATGATCAACTGCCTAAGGAGCTTTGAATACAGACTAACAAGAAATACGCTTAAAACTATGTACACATCTTTTGTTCCTACCAAACTTCGACTACTGCTGTCATATTTGGGACAACTGTACACACGATCAATCATTGTTACTCGAGAATTTACATTTGGACGCATTGAGAACTATTTGTGGGGCGGTTCGGGGTACCAGTCATGTTAAAATTTATAACGAAACAAACTTTCAGTCCTTAAAAGAACGACGACACCGCTTCAAATTGATTACATTTTACAAAATGAAAAACAGTATTTCACCTGTACATCTCAACGATCTCATTCCAAGTCCAGTCTCTGATAATAGCAATTATAACCTTATAAATAGATCTAACATACAAACAATCAGATGTAGAACCCAGACCTATGCTTAATCATTTCTTCAGGATACGATTAATCTGTGGAACGCTCTACCCAATGAAGTTACTAATTCTTGCTCGTTAAAAGAATTCAAATCCTTAATTAGTCGTTCTGATACAATTATTAATAATTTTGACCTAAAATACGGTCATAGATCATGCCGAATTGTCCACTGTCGCCTTAGGCTCGGCTGCAGTGACCTAAACGCTGATAAGTTTAGACGACATGTATCAGACATATCAGACTGTTCTTGTGGCTATCACTTTGAAGACGCAATTCACTTTTTCTATACCTGTCAAAAATACCATAATATCAGAAACGCTACGTACTTCTACACACATGGATATGATAAAAAAAGAATATTACATGGCAATAGTTCAGTTAGCAGTTCTACAAACATGACTATTCTTAAATCAGTTCACGATTTCATTGTCAAAAGCAAAAGATTCGAGTAGCTTAATTTTATGCATGTAGTAATGGAAAACTGCTATATCTTATTTCACAGACACCACTTGTATAGGCTTCATATATTTCATTTGTGCATTTAGTATGTGTATGTTTAGCACTATCTTACATATAATCTGATATATAACCAGTTGTTGTAAAGTTATTACCTGGAGAGGTATTTACATAAGCAAGTTTTGCTTGTTTACCGATCCAGATTTCTTTTGAAATAAAAATATGTTTAAACCATATGGCATGTTAGCGAAATATGGCATGTTAGAGATATATGGCACGCTAGAGATATATTGCATGTTAGAGATATGTGGCATGTTAGGGATATATGGTGTGTTAGAGATAAATGGCCATTTAGGGATATATCGCATGCTAGAGATATATGGCCTCTTAGGGATATATGGCATGTTAGGGGCGTATGGCATGTTAGAGGTATATGGCATGTTAGGGAAATGTGGCATTTTAGAGATATATGGCCTGTTAGGGATATATGGCATGTTAGAGGTATATGGTATGTTAGAGGTATATGGGATGTTTGAGGTATATAGCATGTTATAGGTATATGGCCTGTTAGGGATTTATGGCCTGTTAGGTATATGTGGCATGTTAGAGATAAATGGCCTGTTAGGGATATATGGCATGTGAGAGGTATATGGCATGTTGGGGGTGTATGGTATGTTGGAGATATATGACATGTTACCGACATATGGCATGTTAGGTATATATTGCATGTTAGGGATATATGGCATATTAGAGATAGATGGCCTCTTTGGGATATATGGCATGTTAGAGATATATGGCATGTTAGGGATATATGGCATGGCAAGGTTGTATGGTATGTTAGAGGTATATGGCATGTTAGGGATATATGGCATCTTAGAACTTTTTTTATATTCGTTGCCATCTCTGTCAACCACCAATTAGAATTTGACAGGAGAAATTGCTGTGAAATCTTAAAAAATGACAGATCACAAACATAAATAATCAAACTCTCGTATCATAAAAATGTCAGTTTATCTGCATCCTTTGTTGTTGAGTATTTTAGCCTCGGCACCGTTGGTTCCAGCGACCATGTAGTGCTGAGAAAAAGTTCAGAGGATAGGTTTAAATAGCGTCGCAATTGGTTACGTCATTCTTCTTATCTAAGACGGTAAGTGGAACTGACAGACGTGTAATCGTGAGATAGGTTTGTGTAACACCGTGTTCGTTATGATACATGGGGACAGTTAGATTTCAGTCAAATTCAACTGTTTAATTAGTTACCTTTTTATAATTTGAGGTGAGGTGATATGGGTTTCCCCTTTTCACGAAAACCTGATTTCTATTTGATAGTGATTCATAAACACATGCTCATGATATAGTCGGAAATCGTACAATCGACTCTGCTTTATGCAGAGATTTCTATTGGATGTGGAAAGGATTTTGTAGCTCTATTTTGTGATCCGTTCAGATGATTTTAGCTCTTATTTCTAGCTGCTATCGTTTTATATTTAACGGTGTGTTCAGGCTTATTGCACTTATATATGGGCGCGGATCCATTTGTGTTTCAGTACATACGGGTACGTGCACAGACAATGTGTCACGGTCTGTATATTATCATTACCGGTGAAGATAGCGAAGGGTGGCCCTGTCATCCGAGGCGTTGAACGTGGTTTGGTTTGGTTTGGCTGTTGTTTGCGCCGCAGTCAGCAATACTCCAGCAATATGGTGAAATGTGCTTCAATCATATCACGATGGGCATGCGCGCGCGCGTGCGTGTGTGGATACCCCACTCAGACACACTATTCTGACTCCGAGCCGAACAGTCCTTGTTTTAGCCCCTCAATGCCGAGCGCCAGGCAGGGTAGTCAGTACTTTCTGTTTACGTCTTTTTGTGTGACGCGGCAGGGAAATATGCTTCAGATGGATACATCTTTCAGATACAAGTGATCATTATTCCTTTGCATAATCGGGTGAGATCATGTATAATGTGTCAATTAACACATGAAGTGAATGTTTAAGTTTGCTTGTATGTTGCAAGTGGTATACTACATACTACGAGCTGCATCTATTGAATTAATAATAAAATGTGGCAACATATACGTTATGCTGTGGAGATACAATTGATCTCTAAAAACCTATGCTGATCAAAACAGGCGACTTGGATCAAGTGGTCAGACACAACGACCTTGTTTGATTGAGTTTCATTGTGCATTGTCGTTGCTCATATCATCAGCAAATGAGACTCCTACGAAGCCCTACCAAGTCTAACCCGCCCAGAACTTTTCGGAGAATGTGATCCCCAACACTGCAGCCTTCTTCATTACCCAGATTGTCAGAAGGGCTGTATTCCTAGTAGCAAACCCGGGTACTCTCCCAATGTCAGTCAACAGATTGGGAGGTACCAAACCTAAGGCACCGAGAACAATGGGTAGTCAGACCACTTGGTACTTGGGATGCAAGCGTGACGTCAATTCGAAAGCGATGTCTGCATATTTGCCATGTTTTTCCTGAATCTTGTCAATCACATTAGTGTCAAAAGGGACAAAAAAAATCAATAATATAAATGATTTCATTGGATTTATCAAAACGGACAACATTAGGTTTGTTGGCCTGGATACGTCTGAGGCTGTATACGGCCTGTTCCAAAGAATCTTGTATTTATCACATTCCATGACGCCCTCTACATATTCCGGGTCGTACCATGAATGGACCTCTGCGTCAAAACCACAAGCATTGTGAAGACGGTCATAATGATCGAGCCACTCCATCATGTCACTTAAGATACTGTGTTTGTGCCAAAGCTGGGCATCCACTGACAGTGTGTTGGACAATCTCATTAAATTCATTACATAATCTACATTTCGTATTGACATTTTGATGCAAAATCACACATTGATGGTTTCGGGTGGAAAGTGACTGGTCCTGAGCAGCATACAGAAAGCCTTCTGTTTCACTTTTCAGGCCAGACGACTTCATTCAAGCGGAAGAGTCTGCAGGGTTGTTGAACTTCTCAACACAATGCACATAAACTCGATGCAGTGGTCGTTCAGATAGCCTCTCCTTGAAAAACTTTGGGCCGATTTGATATGGCACTTCGCTTGGTCGAGATTCATTTCTGTACCGTCCAGCAGTACAGAACCATCAACAAAATCAACACTGACATTGAGATTATGTCCCACATCCTTGGCTCGTTTACGAAAACTGGGAAATGCCTTGTTTCCATCATGAGTCTAGACATGCTTCACAAGAGGATCATGAGACAAATAAATGTGCGCAAAAGTACACAAAACAATTCTATCATGAAGAGCCCCAAAATTTATCAAACCACGCCCTCCCATTATGATTGGTAAATATAAGCGATTGAGGGAAGAGCGTGGGTGGTAGAATTTATTAGTATTATTATTATTAGTATTAGTATTATTATTATTATTAGTAGTAGTAGTAGTAGTAGTATTTCCATCGTCGTCTTCGTCGCGATTGTTTAGTTTAATACATGTGTAAAATCGATCACTATCAGGTAACATAGGGACACACAATGTTGTGGCTCTTGGGTGCTCGTCTCCCAGATAGTACAAGACAGACATTGTGACACAGAGTATGTGTATCTCCAGATCGAACATGACACTATTGTGACATGCGTTGTGTTTGTCTCTAAGGTGAAAAACAACAACATGAAGGTAGCCATCTTCCTCCTCTGTCTCCTGCCTCTGGCCTTTGCTGAGAAAAGGGAACTGCTAGGAAACAGTAAGTGTCACGACACATGTACATGTACTATTGGGCATATACATGTACACATAAAACTAGAGTTTCATATTGTATTTGAATACACACACACAGTCATCACACAATGCATATACACTAACGCCAACCCCACCCTTCCCCACCCAACCCCACCGTCACACACGTTCTTTGACTGCCAAAATAACAAAAAGACGTCACAGTTTCATACAAGGAACGCCTTTGTTTGAAATGGACAGCATTAAACTAATCACAAGAATACACGATCAACGTCAATGTCACACAACTTCAATGTGGACGTATTCATATTTAAAGGCATAATTTTGTTTTTGAAGTTCTTAACGGCGGCCAAATTCAAAATCTCATCACCTCTGTGATTAAGAGGTATGGCATACATGCAAACGTGTGGCAGTGTGAGAAGGAGTGTCTGGAACTCTTCACCAACCACATCCTCGACCTCGGCTGCGACTTCACCTGCAAGGGGTAAGTCAATCGTTTAAAAGACAGAGAATGGTTCAATCACTGGTGTTATGCTTCCGAAACTGCAGAGTTTGTGATTAGAATGTAGGGTGATTCTCATCATCGTGTATTATGAATCATTGGACCACAATGCTCTGTAACATCCGGGATTCTTATACAGTTACACAGACCAGTGATGTCACAAGTCAAAATGGCTGATAGCGCCCTGTGACGTTAATGTAACATTAATTTCTTGTTGCAGTGATCTTTAGCCTTATACAGCAAACTATATGCATCCTTGTTGCAGTGATCGATAGTCTCTCATAGCGCACTTGCGGCATTTTTGTTGCATTGGTCAATAGCTTCTTATAGCACATTGTTGATTTCTTGATGCGATGATTGCCCAGGACTAAATCGTTATTTTCATTAACAAACTGTTTTTTTACAGAATCCAGAGCCTTATTCCGCACCAATTTCCCACGACCCATGGCGTACACCAAAAAATAACTACCCTTGGCGCTAACCACCACCCAACCACTCATGCTGCTGCCAAATAAAGTATCTGTAATCGTTCATGAATAAATGTAACTTTGCAACCATGTAATTTATGTTGTTTAAAATGAAATACTGAAGCACTATCTACGCATATGCGCTTCATACGCTGTCCGCAAAACGTTTCGAAAATTACAAAGGACAGGGAGGTGGGGGGTACTCACTGGTTACGTTGTTAAGGCGTTTTCGATTCTCCTCATAGTTACTGCACGTGAAGCGAAATCCTGATTTCCCCGAATCACCACATGCCGCTCTTTGTGCTAGCCATTGAGCAACCGTGCCTCAATTTAACATGGACACCTCACTCAGACAGTATACTGACTCCGAGCCGACCACCCCTTTAACGTCTGTATCTTTGACAAGGCCGGGGTTCGAACAGCTGACCTTCCGCTGTCCACCAGACGGTCACCACATGCAGGGTACGTCAACCTTGTAGGTGAAGCGTCACGCCTCAGTTGTAGCTCGATTTTAAGAACGAGATCTACAAGACGTAATAAGGAAATAACTTGACTTCAACATGGAGGCCCAGACTTCCAAGGCCAATCCCTTATGGTATGGATCAACCGATCATAAGTTCGAATCAGAGGTTCGCCCTGATTGTGATAATTGATTTGGCAGTACTAACATTCGGGCTTGTTAGTTTCACCAAAGCCGTAAACGTCTTTCTCATCAGTTTCCTCCACGTTTCGTTGACACGCACCAATGTAATGAAATACTGCCTAAAGTGGCCCCTTAACACAGTATTTGGAAAACAGGACCATTTGTGAGCATCTAATCCCTACTTGATGCAAATCTTGTCGCAAAAGGCCTAGAAACGCCCTGATGTCGCTCATATAGGCACAGCCAGGCGTCTAGAAACTGCTACCACTGACAATTACTATGTGTTCATGTATGACAGTCGCTGCTTCATACTACACTGGGGGCACGGGTGGCCAAGTCGTCTAAGCTCCGCGATTCGCTGTGCAGAGTTGCGTCCCTTGAGCGAGCCAGAAACCTATGTGTGTAGGTTCGAATCCCGGTTCGCCCCGATTATGTTTCTAGGTTTGTCAGCACCATACCCGTGTTCGTGTGTTTCACCGAAGTGGTAAACGTCTGAGACCTGCATCACTTCGGGCTTTCCTCCCACATTAAGCTGACACGCCGTGATATAGCTGTAATACTGTTAAAAGCGGCGTTATACACAACTCACTCACTCATCCATACTATACTCTCCTCCGTCAAGAGAAGAAAGTTTTAATCCAGTGAAAACTTTATGTAAAATGGACACGTTCATGGAAAAAGTTTACTTATTACTGTATTACTCCAAAAGAACACAAAATACATTCTACCAGCAGGATCATGAACACTGCATGAACATCTGTGTTCGGAGTAAATGAACTGACTCTAGACAGAACATCCGCCATCACGATGTCTTTTCGCATGGTACGTTTGATTTCAAGATTAAATCTTGCAAAGTCAAACGCCAATTCATCAATCTCTGATTTTTGTTCTTCATCTTATCACGAAAAGTCAGTGGATTGTGATGAAAGTAAACTTCAAAGGGATACACTATATAGTTTCCAAATACACGAAAACATGTATTTTTTCTCAGTGGCAAAGTAATCTTTCAGCTGCTTGTAAACTTCCTTTGAAAAGTAACAAATAGGGTGATGGATGTAACTTCCATTTTCTTGTAATAAAAGACCATCAGCACCGATGTCACTCGCAACAATTACCAGCCGAAATATTTTCCCGAAGTGCGGGTGCTTTCAAGACTGGAGAATGCATGATAATGGATTTTACTATTTCCAAAACTGCCTGGTTTTGACCGATAAGTTAGTCACTACATCAGAAAAATGCTCCAGTTTCTATAGTTACCAACCGTACCCGGAAACTTTATTAGTTCTTTTTTGTTTGGCAAAACTTTGAATTTGTAATAGCTTCTACTCTTGTACCTGAATCAAACAGGTGTTCAGTACAGGGTCAGTGCCCGGAAACAGGGACTTAATCTCAGCATGCACAAACAGCTTGAAACCTTCCAACAAAACCATATGCGTTACAACCCTCTAAAAGTGCAAGATAGGTGGACTAATCTCACATTTCTGGTCACATCAAAGTGATCTTGATCATTTTGAGATGAATTGGGGACTGTAATATATCACTAGTAATGTGATATATCTGACCTGCATCAAAAGTAGTGTGGTGTATCTCACCTACATCAAAAGTTCTGTGATATATCAGACCTACATCAAAAGTAATGGATATATCTGACCTACATCACTGGTACTGTAATACATCTGCCTGACATCAGTTGTACTGTGATATATCTGACCGGCATTGCTGGTAGTGTAATATATCTGACCAACTCTGCTATTACTGTAGTATATCTAACCCACTTCATTAGCACTGTAATATATCCACATCACCACATCACTAGTATTATGCTGTGTCTGGCACCACTGGTACTGGGATATTTCTAACACAAGTATGTTCACGCATCGTAACGATCCATGCAGTAGCGCCAGGTTAACACACATTCCCGTTCACACATTGTAACAACACGATCCACGCTGTAAGTAAGACCACGCTCAAGCCCGTCCACATATTGTAACAACACGATCCACGCTGTAAGTAAGACCACGCTCAAGCCCGTTCACACATTGTAACAACACGATCCACGCTGTAAGTAAGACCACGCTCAAGCCCGTTCACACATTGAAACAACGCGATCCACGCTGTAAGTAAGACCCCGCTCAAACCCGTCCACATATTGTAACAACACGATCCACGCTGTAAGTAAGACCCCGCTCAAGCCCGTTCACACATTGTAACAACACGATCCACGCTGTAAGTAAGACCACGCTCAAGCCCGTTCACACATTGAAACAACGCGATCCACGATGTAAGTAAGACCACGCTCAAGCCCGTCCACATATTGTAACAACACGATCCACGCTGTAAGTAAGACCACGCTCAAGCCCGTCCACATATTGTAACAACACGATCCACGCTGTAAGTAAGACCACGCTCAAGCCCGTTCACACATTGAAACAACGCGATCCACGATGTAAGTAAGACCACGCTCAAGCCCGTCCACATATTGTAACAACACGATCCACGCTGTAAGTAAGACCACGCTCAAGCCCGCTCACACATTGTAACAACACGATCCACGCTGTAAGACCACGCTCAAGCCCGTTCACACATTGTAACAACGCGATCCACGCTGTAAGACCACGCTCAAGCCCGTTCACACATTGTAACAACGCGATCCACGCTGTAAGACCACGCTCAAGCCCGTTCACACATTGTAACAACACGATCCACGCTGTAAGTAAGACCACGCTCAAGCCCGTCCACACATTGTAACAACACGATCCACGCTGTAAGTAAGACCCCGCTCAAACCCGTCCACATATTGTAACAACACGATCAACGCTGTAAGTAAGACCACGCTCAAGCCCGCTCATCATTGAAAAACAATACACGATGTTGAGGTTTCAGGTTTGTGGTGTCCGGCAGATTGTATGAGCGGCGGATGCTACCTGTAGGACAGGGCAAGCTTTTCCTGGTGTCATCTCTGATTTTCAGTGATCCATTCATAATAATTTTCACCGCTGTAGATGCAAGAAACACAAACTTCCAACACTCGCACCCACAGAGATTTTTTATTACATGATGTTGAGCGTTAATCACACTGTCCAGTACAAACGTTGAACAATATCCATTCAGATATAATCGTTGGTGAATATTGCAGTGACACGTGTGTTTGTATCTCAGCAAGAACAAGACACACAATGTTGTTACACATCTTGTAGTGATCTCCTTGATCGTACATGAAACGTTGGTGTGACAAATAGTGTGTTTGTCTCTAAGCTCGTACAAGACACACATTGTAGTGTCACCGTGTGATTGACTCCCAGATCGTAGATGGCTATTGTAGTGACGTATGTTGTGCTTGTCTCTCAGGTAGAAACAACATCACAATGAAAGTCGCCATCTTCCTCCTCTGTCTCCTGCCTCTGGCCTTTGCCGAGAAGAAAGCCCTGCTCGGAAACAGTGAGTGTCACGACACAGATACTACTCGACATATACACTTGTTGTATATACATATTGTATCAGAATATACACATAATGCATACGCACCACCACCAGACCCCATCCCACCCTTGCACACGTTCTTTGACTGCTAAAATAACCGTCATGATGACAGAGCAAGGTCAATGTAACACAACTTCAATGTAGTGGTATTCAAATTTAAAGTGAATGAGTGAATGAGTTGGGTTTAACACCGCTTTTAACAGTATTCCAGTTATATCGCGGCGTGTCAGCTTAATGTGGGAGGGAAGCCCGAACTGATGCAGGTCTCAGACATTTACAACTTCGGTGAAACCCACGAGCACGGGTATGGTGCTGACAAACCTAGAAACATAATTTCAATGTATTCAAAGCTCACATTTGTGTTTTAAGTTTTTGACGGCGTCGAACTCCACAATCTCGTCAATTCCGTGGTTGAGAAATTTGGCAGTGATGCTACCGAACAAGATTGTGAAAAGGAGTGCACCACCCTCTTCACCAACGACATCCTCGACCTCGGCTGCGACTTCGCCTACAAGGAGTAAGTTTTTCTTGCCAAATACTTTTTAAAGAAAATAAAGAAAGGGGTCAGTTAAAATGCAGCTTCGTTTAACCTTGAAAACATTGTTGCAAGACCCGTAACGTCATCTGTTGCATTGGTTGATCTGTAAAATATCTTGTTGCAATGTTTGATAGCCTTCAGTTACTATAATGGCGCCCTGAACTAAGTACCACCTGTATGGTCTAGTCTAGTGGACAGAGCGTCTGCCCGGAGAGTAGAAAGTCGGTTGTTCGATCCCCGTTAAAAATATACTTGTTATTTCCCTGTATGGCCCATGATATTAATAGTGAATGGTTTTTTTTCAGAATCCAGAGCCTTATTCAGAAGTTTCACAAGAACTAACCGACGTCCGCTACCACTCAATAAACTGTCTGTCACCGGTCATTAATAAAATGTAGCTTTGCCACCATGAACTTTGTTGTTGATAATAATGTAACAGTGAAACACGATTTATGCCAGGCCTTACATCGTTTAAAACATTGACTATACGAATAGGGCAGTGGTTAACGCGTTCGCTTGTCACGCCGAAGACCCGGGTTCGATTCCCGACATGGGTACAATGTGTGAAGCCCATTTCTGGTGTCCCCCGTTGTGATATTGCTGGAATATTGCTAAAAGCGGCGTTAAACCATGCTCACTCACTCACTCACTGTTGATAATAATATAACATTGAAACACTATTTATGCCAAGTCTTACATCGACTGTACGAATAGAGCGGTAGGGTAGCCTAGTGGTTAACGCGTTCGCTTGTCACGCCGAAGACCCGGGTTCGATTCCTTTTAGGGTACTGTATGTGACGCAAATTTCTGGTTTCTCAAGATAAAACTGGAATATTGCTAAAGGCGGCGAGCGAAATAATAATTCAGTCCCTTAGATCTACAAGATGCAACGTTGTTTTGTTTTGTTGTTGTTTTTGTTTTGTGGTTAACGCCGAACTCAGCAATATTCCAGCTAAATAATCGAGTCTACATCAGACAATACAGTGATTGACATCATGAGCATCGATCCACGTAAATGGGATACGATGACATGCATCACTCACGTAAGCGAGCCTGACCACCCGATCCCGTTAGTCGCCTCTTACGACAAGCGTGGGTGCTGAAGACCTATTCTAACCTAGATCTTCACGGGTGACATGCATGTACATTAACTTAACATGCACGGTGCCTTAACTTAAGATACAAGGTGCCTTAATCTAAGATACAAGGTGCCTTAATCTAAGATGCAAAGTGCCTTAACCTTAGATGCAAGGTGTCTTAACCTAAGATGCAAGGTGCCTTAACCTAAGATTCAAGGTGCCTTAACCTAAGAATGAATGAATGAATGAATTTCTTTATTTCCTCCCGAGTTGAATCCGAAGATTTTACATGGGCAAATACATTATTTACAATACATCAATGAAATTACTTGACTATATACAATGAAATCATGTTATACACCGCTATGAATAAATAATTTACAATGTACATTTTGAGAGTAGTAAGGTATCTAGTAGATATACATAAGGTGTTTCTTTAAATTCCATATGAAGTGGCAGAAAGACATTATGATGCTTTGCCAAGTATCGTAATCAAGTTCGTTAGTCAAGTCATGGACATCTGCACCGAGAAAGAATGAAAGCATATCATCATCGTCAAGCATATCTATTTTCACGTATACATCTACATCAAGTTTATCAATCAGGCATGAGAAGAAATTATTTCTGTCAGGCATAAACATTTCACAGTGCAAAATAATATGGCAATCATAGTCATAGCAATGTCTATTACAATGGTTACATTCTTTCGACACTTTTGCTCTTGATCCGATTTTAATACAAAGTTGCGGGGGTTGTCTTAAATGTGGATAGAGATACATTACATTATAAACAACATGCATTTGTAACCGTTTATGAATTTTATGGTATCGTGAAAGATCTGGTCTCTGTGCTAGTCTCTCTCTCTCCAAATGTACTGTTCATTCTCTGATAGACGTCTGATTACAAGAGCTCGCCAAGCCGATTTAGTTGGGAATGAACCGCTATCAGTATATTCCTTTATATAGTTATCTAAATGATATGTTTTAGCAGTATATAGAAGGATGTTGCATATGCTTACTGGACGGCTAATATTGACAATAGCGTTGGTAGCAATGTGAGCACAAAATAGGTCTTTTGTTATTGAGTTACAATCGTTATTGCAGAGCAGTCCTAATAATTGTAGTCTACATTTATCAATGCAGCCATTCATTGACCACATTCCCAAGTTAGAAATAGACGAATCTAAGGTGCAAGGTATGTTAATCTAAGATGCAAGGTGTCTTAACCCAAGATACAAGGTATCTTAACCTAAGAAGCAAGGTACGTAAACCTAAGATGCAAGGTGCCTCAACCTAACACGCAAGGTGCCTTAATCTAAGATGCAAGGTGCCTTAATCTAAGATGCAAGGTGCCTTAACCTAAGATGCAAGGTGCCTTAACCTTGTGGTAAAGCTTCACGTCGGAATTCACGTTACGTTTCAGTAACACAGACAGGTACAATGCTACAAAGACAGACACAGTATTACACAGACGCAGATTTGGTGCAATGGTACAATGACTCAGATTTGCTGCAATGTTACACAGACTCAGATTTGCTGCAATGTTACACAGACTCAGATTTGCTGCAATGTTACACAGACTCAGATTTGCTGCAATGTTACACAGACTCAGATTTGCTGCAATGTTACACAGACTCAGATTTGCTGCAATGTTACACAGACTCAGATTTAGTGCAATGCTACACAGACTCAGATTTGCTGCAATGTTACACAGACTCAGATTTGCTGCAATGTTACACTGACTCAGATTTGCTGCAATGTTACACAGACTCAGATTCGTCCAATGTTACACAGACTCAGATTTGCTGCAATGTTACATTGACTCAGATTTGCTGCAATGCCACACTGACTCAGATTTGCTGCAATGTTACACAGACTCGGATTTGCTGCAATGTTACACAAACTCAGATTTGCTGCAATGTTACACAGACTCAGATTTGCTGCAATGTTACATAGATTCAGATTTGCTGCAATGTTACACAAACTCAGATTAGGTGCAATGTTACACAGACGCAGATTTGCTGCAATGCTACACGGAAGGGTGTAATGTCGGATAACTGATCAACTGGCTGAGTCATTGCAGCTAGGGAATGCTGTATAAACTTGGAAGGGATGTTTAGAAATTCAAAGAGTACAAAGAAACAATTTCAAGAGTCAGATATCTCCGTACTGCTGTGCGACGTTAAGAACAAACAAACGATTACTTTATGTAGCGGGTTCTACCGGTAGAGCAGGTCTTGCTAACCTTGCCATCACTGATATTTTCTGAACTGAGTCGAAGTTTTGGGGGATGGCGTCTCCGAGTTTCATCACAATCTCAGCAGCATCTGTAACTTATGCTGAGTAAACTTCAAAAACATCTTTGGGTTGAGACATTAAAATAATTTAATAATATAAAATAATATAATTTTCACAACTATTTTGCATTTTTGCAAAATGGAGTCTGTTTGGGCGGATAATCGAGACTGATTATTCCCTGGCGTTGACTTTGTATATTTGTAGATGCTCCACCAATGCTTTTAAATAGAAGCCACAAAAACCCTTTCCATATCCATAAGAAATATCGATTGTACGATTCCGACTTTATGCTGAGCATGTGTAGATACCAGGTGTTCTAGAAAACCCAAGTTCATCACGATTGCATGTATATACGAGGAGTGTAGGAACCGTTCTGCGTCTGACTATGATGGACTGCGTAGATGAGTTGATTGTTAATTGTTTGTCAACATCCTCCCCTCGAAGGTACGCATGTCTGTCAACGATGCTGGAGTGCGTGAACAGCGAAAATAACGTCATCATCATTTGCATAGTGCTTCTCAACGTTTTTCTTCAATTTAGGAAGAGGTTATGGCAGTGCCAAATCTGGTGAATAAGTAGGCTGTTCAATTAGGTCAAATCCACAGGAATGCATTGCGGGTTACAGATTGGCGCACAGTTACATGGTCCGGCTGAACAACACACATTTGGTGAGTTTTCCACGACGTTCAACCTTGATAATCTCACGATAATCCCAAGGCAAAGTTGCATCATGTTGGCCATCGATGGTATGTTTCAGGAGGTAGTCCGCCAGTAAGATACCTTTGTACCCCTCCCCTCTCCTCCCCAAATTCAACGCAGAAAGGAATAAAGAAAACAAACAAAAAGACCGAAGCCATAACCTTGCTAGGTTCTTCTGGAGCAAATATACTCAACAACAAAAGTTCCTGTGACACCAATATTTTAGTGTATATTTCAAACAAGTCAAGTTTGGTTTTCAATATTGTAGTACATGTATGGAATCAAGTCACAAAAACGTAACTGCTACAGAAAAGCATGCATTCCATGCAAAAGTTGACTTTTAGGCAAGCCCGATGCATTTCACTACCCAAGAATGGGTATAAAAACATGTGCTTTAACGGGATTTATTTTTTAGCATCTTGCTGACAACAACCACTCAGCAAAACAACAAAATTACGCAATTATTGAACATTACGAAATGCCACGCCTGTCCGAAAATGAGCGTCTGTGGGCCATTGGTATGCTTGAACCAGGATGATGTTGCAAGAAAATTTAACGTCCACATGCAGTCAGAGACCATCCTCGGAGTGGCAGGCCACGTGTAACCAATAATCGACAAGACAACTGGATTCGAACAACACACCTACGAAATAGATTCTAGCCAGCAACAGTGACTGCAAGAAGCATCCCTTGCCTTCGACGAATATCTTCACAAACAGTACGTCGCCGCCTCAGATGTGCAGCGATTGTCGCCAGAAGAGCCGCAAGACGTCCCATTTTGACAGGAAATCACCGTCAAGCACGTCTACAGTGGTGCAGACAGCGTCTACGCTGGATGGCCATGCAGTGGGGACAAGTTCTATTCACTGACGAGTATCGTTTTCACCTCAGCCACAGCGATGGACGGATTCGAGTGTACCGACGTCGAGGTGAACGTTACGTCAATCATTGTGTCATGGTAGAAGATCGGTTGGGGGGCGGCAGCGTTATGGTATGGGATGGGATTACAGCAAGACAGAGGACCCGTTTGATAGTAGTAGAGGGAAATCTCAATGGACAGCGCTACCGCGACGAGATCATCGGCCCTGTTGTTCTACGGTTTTTGCGTCGTCATGGCCCAGGCATTACCCATCAGACAACGCCCGGCCTCATATTGCTCGACTTGTTCAGGATCTCTTCAACAAATCGAGCACATGTGGGATGAGATGGATCGGCCCCTTTGACGTCAACCACGTGTTCCACAGACAATCCAGGAACTTCGAAACATGCTCCAGCAGATATGGACAGATATCCCACAGGACTTTGTGCGACGCCTGGTCCATTCCATGAGACGAAGATGTGTTGCTTGCATTGGAACCAGAGGTGGATACACATGCTATAGATTTGTAAATTGACATTTTGGTATGTTCATGGTTTTTTTTATGAAATCACGCATTTTCTGAAGTCAGTATGGCAAATTAAACCATTTGAACACTTTCAGGAGTCTGTTATCTGTTGCAAACCGAAATTGTTTCAGATTTGGTAAAAAACATAACTTTGCATTGAATCGTATTCAATGTCACAGGAACTTTTGTTGTTCAGTATAGATCAGCGTGCTGAAACCCTATGTCATGCCAAGTTCATTCATCAGAATATTTTCAACCCTCTCATGGGAGAAACCTATTGTATCGGCTATGTGACGTATGGTGTGTCGTCGATCATTGATAATCAAATCATGTATTTTATAAACATTTTCCATTCTGATGACGGTTGAAGGTCTTCCTCATCTTAGATCATTTCCGGGGCTTTCTCTTACCCTCTGAAACTCCGCTGCCCACTTCCTCACAGTCGCACAGGAAGAAGCATCGTTCATTCAAGCAGATTTAGTCGTTTCACGGGAAAAACTTGGTGACAGAGCAGTAGATAATTTTGTCCCGTTTCATCAAAAGAATACCCAGTCATTTTAAAGTGTGCAGAAATATGCTGCCTGGTTGTGAATTTGGTTCAAATGCAGCCCGTAAGCCTGGAACGTGTTGTAAAGAGTGTCTTATCCATCCTTCGAAGTTAGTTACTGTCCAAAGTGGGTAAAACTTAGACAGAGCAAATAAAACTTGAAACATATCCTTGAAGCCTCACTTTCAATTCCCTTCGTATGAACAAGAAATGAACGAGACAGGTGGAACAAGATTCAGAGTGACAAAAAACTCTCCAAGAGACTGTATGAAAAAAGAGATGACTTCAACTTTCCCTTTCTGTCGAGCAATATTCCATCAGCTCCAGCCTACATTTCAGAACCTTTGAGATACAATCGAGCATGCTCTTTCTACGAACGTTTTGAAGAGCGCCATTCGGCTCTTGCTGAATAGTTGTTTGATCAGGGATACAACACTCAAGGCCTCAATAACGTTTTAAAGTAGCTTGTGGAGGACGCTTCAAAATGTGACGTATCACTTACCACAAAAACAAATCCATGTTTTACGTGTACCATATGGTGTGGGTTTATTTTAGGTAAATATTTGACTTGCCGTTGTATGTCTTTCTGCGTGTGCCGACGGTGGGGCAGGATAGGCTTACCTGTTTCCGAACACCTCGTATCGTCACTATTTAATAGTGATTCATAAATATATGTTATTTGTATATTCAGAATCGTTTAAAGGAAATTTCTTATGGTCCCATGTAACAGCGACGTAGTTTTAGTGTTGGAATCGCACTTTGGACTCTTTACGTTTAGCCAAATTTCTCATGATTATGTAAAGGGATTGTTGCTTTTTATTAAAAAGTCTACTCCAGAGATATTTAACCGAGTTCTTACTTTTTCGTATGTTTCATAATCTAGTAGCGTGACACATGTTTTTTCTTGTTCGTTTCCCACAATATCGGCCTATTCACCCGATAACGCATGGAATTTTTTATCTTGACGTCCATTGGTTGCAGTGGTCACGTTATGCAAAGAAAAAACTATATAAAAAGCGTAATAGTTTGTAAACTCATTCTCCTTGTCTCAAACGGTAAGTGGAACTGCTGGATAGTGACTGTCGCGTATGGGCGTCATAAATGTTAGCATAACGCCATTGTGGTTACGACAAATTGTACAGTAAGGTGACAGTGAAATGTTTTAATTAGTCATATGTCCATCTTGTATGACACGCTTAAGAGGGGATGTGAAATAGGTTTTAAGGTCGCGTTCACGATACTTTCACTTCCATTGAGACATGCAGACATGTGTGCGCGTGGCTGCTTGTACTAGCCCGGACGTATGCCTGTTTGATAGTGCCAGAACCAGAGATACCATGCCGCAGTTTAACATTGAAACCCACTAAGACACACTGTGTTAACTTGTAGCTGGCCAGTCCTTGTTTTACCTTCTTAAGGCCCACCGCTAGACAAGGTAACAACGAATACCATCGTCTAAGGTCTTGTGTGACGTTGCCAGGAAAATATGCTTTAATTTGGAAACATCTTTCACACACAACGTAATCATAACGCCTGTGCATACGTGTCCTATTATACATGTCAATTAACATATGGAATAGTTGTTTTAAGTTTGTTGCATGTTTAAATGATGTACTGTAAATAAAACTACACTCGCATTAATTTGGTGACGCATTAATTTCACGAGTAGCATGCTTCATGTTGCAGAGGTCGTTTGATTGAATCACGGCTAGCTACTTCGCATTCATGTTCGAATTAACGCTCCACGTTCATGTGGATGTTTCTGAATCCTATACCTGCAACAGGCTATAGGCTTATTTGGTGGAAAGATTTACAATTTCGTGATATAGCATTAGGCTCGTTGTACGATTCGGACTACACCATAAGCATATGTTAATGACTCACTGTCAGTTAGTGAGGTTATCAGGTGTTCGCTAAATGTCTTCTGTCACACCGGTGGCATCTGTAACCAACACATGCAAAGGCAAGTCAAATGTTCACCCGCACACAATAGTGAATTGCATCGGACAAGATTTGGAAATGTCCTTTACATGTCTGGTATAAAACAGCCCAGTCTCCAGTTAAACATTTCACTTACCTACCGTTTTGTTAAGACCAATGTGCTTATGGTCATTATGACATTCATCATATTATGTTTTAGAGGCACATTGCGAAAGATTGACCGCTTTTCGTGTGGGGATTGAAAGTTGAATCATGTAACTGTGTTCATGTTTACACAGCAGTTTGTCATACTCTCGAATCCAATGATGTCACCTTAAAATGCGATGACTTCAGGATACAATGAATGACGTCACTTGCTTCCGAGACAAATCAATGCGTCGTCGTCCCGATCGATACTGATAGGAAAGTAACACTCCATTGAGATTGCCAAAAAGAACTCATATGTAGTAAAAAGCCCGAAAGATTTTCGGGTTTCGAAACACGTTTAGTTTTCCAAAATAGACGTAGAAAGGATACAGCAAACGTTGCACTCTCTGACTGAGCCTAATACGCAGTTATTACATCACGCTAATCTGGAGCACCTGGGCAGTGGTTCGTCGTAAGCTCAGAAGGAAAATTAAGACAACAATTGATGTGATCACAGTCAACTTTCCCAGTAAGGTCGAGCTATATTCCTGCAGCTCCAGCCTTTGGTCTTTTCAATTAACAACTTTGAGGTGAAAAAGAGCATGCTCTTTCTGTAAGATTTCAAAGAGCGTCATACGACTCTTGCTTAGAAGTTGTTTGATCAAGGTTACAACATTCAAGGCCCCAGTAAAGCTTTCAAAACTTTTTATGGTAGGCATATGGAGGACATTTCCAAACTTAACGCATCAGTGACAAAAAAAGATGTCCGATACAAGTCCCTTTTATGATTTGTACCATATCTTGTGGTGTTTCGGCATGTGAATGAATGGACTTGCCTTTGCGTGTGTTTGTGACCGGAGGGCAGGATAAGCTCACCTTTTCGCGACTACCTTGTATCATAACTATTTGACAGTGATTCATAAACATGCTGCTGATGGGGTTGAAATCGCTTAATGGACTCTGCTTTTGGCGGAGACTTCTTATGGAGATGTAAATTGTAGTGACGTGTCTTGTGTTGTTGTTTTTCAGGTAGAACATAAACCACACATCACAATGAAGGTCGCCATCTTCCTCCTCTGTCTCCTGCCTCTGGCCTTTGCCGAGAAGAAAGCCCTGCTCGGAAACAGTGAGTGTCGTGACTCTGATACTATTGGCCATGTGCACTGTTATTTACAGTTTCATATTATATTGGAATTACACACACACTCACACGCACACACACGAGCTGGCACACACACACGCACACGCACGCACACACACACACACACACACATACATACATACATACACACACACACACACACACACACACACAGACATACATACATACATACATACATACATACATACATACATACATACATACATACATACATACATACATACATACATACATACATACATAAAATGCAAAATAATGTCTTATTCTCACAGTTTTCTCTTTTTCATACAAGGAACTCATTACAACAACAGCCCCCAAGATCACAGGAATACACGAGCATGTTCAATGTCAAATTTAAATTATTTTGTCTTTTAAGTTCTGGACGGAGGCGAAATTCACAAACTCGTCAGTTCCGTAATTGAGAAGTTCGGCAGTGATGCTACCGAGGCACAGTGTGAAAAGGAGTGCACCACCCTCTTCACCAACGATATCATCGACCTCGGCTGCGACTTCGCCTGCAAGGGGTAAGTCATAGTTTTGCATTTATTTTACAGAATGAATGAATGGGTGAACCAAAGGGGGCATGCCTAGGTTTGGGATTCAAACCTAGGATGATTCTCAACGTGGTGTAACCTTGTGCTATAAAAACATATGAGGCTGCACGGTGTTACAATAGCCCTCAGAATCACATGTTGCAATGGTTGATAGAGTTTGATAACATTCACGATGCTATCTGTTGTTTCAATGACCATGTGTCATCTGCCGCAGTTGTTAACACTGCTCAGTAACACCTAACGAGGGGGGCACGGGTGGCCCAGTCGTCTAAGGCGACGCAATTCGCTGAGTTGCGTCCCTTGAACACGCAAGAAACCTAGGATTGTGGGTTCGAATCCCGGTTCGCCCCGATTATGGTTCTAGGTTTGTCAGCATCATACCCGTGCTCGTGGGTTTCACCGAAGTGGCAAACGTCTGAGACCTGCATCACTTCGGGCTTTCCTCCCACATTAGGCTGACATGCCGTGATATAACTGGAATAATGTTCAAAGCGGCGTTAAACCCAACTCACTCACTCAGTTACACCTACGATGATATAGGTTGTTGCGTGTTGTGTGTCATAAATTTCATTAGCCTCCTGTAGTGCTACATATTGTTGCTCTTTTGTTGCAATGACCTAAGATGGAACTTCATGTTGCAATGATCGATAACCTTCTTATACAACTTTATGTTGCCTTGAACTTAATAATTATTGCTGTACATTTAGGTTTATAACTTAACAAACCGCTTTTGAAAAAGTGACTATTTTGTTACAGAATCCAAGGCCTTATTCAGAAGTTTCATCACAACTCTGCCCCTGCCACCAACTAGAGCATCTGAAACCAGTCATGAATAAAGTGTAACTCCCATAGCAAGTCTCTTTTTACATTGCTATGGCATACTGAAGCATAAGACAGTCACAGTCCATAAAACGTGTTATCAACTTGCACAGGGCTACTATAACGGGGTGGTGGGATAGCCTAGAGGTTAAAGTGTTCGCTTATGACATGGACTGACTTTGAGCGATTCCAGATACTATGTGAGAAGCCCGTGTTCAGACTGTACAGCACGGAAAGGTTACATACGTGTGACCTTCGCGTCTGGAATACTGAAACAAGGCGACATAAAATATTTCACCCTGTCACTAGTTACTGGTATCCGTTTAGAACAACTAGATATGCATGCATGAGTCGGTGCAAGATAGTATCGCCCACCTCACTCACTCACTCACTCACTCACTCACTCACTCACTCACTCACTCACTCACTCACTCACTCACTCACTCACGATGGAAATTAAAAAAAATATATATCTTTATTTAAATATTTTTCCTGGACCGAGATCCTGGTCCTTGTCTTTACAAGATCCACGTGTGATCAACTCCACTTGTCTCATATATTCTCGGAAAGTATTTAATTTAGCTTTATTGTTGTCAGAATTATTGTTGGTAGTGTTGATAAGGATTTGATGGTACATTTCCTGGACCTTACAAATTAATGTATCTTAGGAATATATGGATTCTTAATAAGAATGCAGTTATAAAAACACCAGAGGATAAATTTCATTATCTGCCGAACCGGACTCCGTTGTTCGCAAAAGGCAAAACAGTGATGAGAGCAATATATGTTTGGATCACCGAAAACTATTGATGACACCAGGTGTTCGCGAAAATGACAGGTACGTCCAGCTCTACTGGTAACTCTCGCCACAATTTGCATAAACAGTAAGCGTCTGTTGCCTTACGTCGTTCCAAGCAATAATCCTGATGTACATCGGCGTCCTGTAAACATTGAAGTCTGGACCAGAGTTTCAGGTAATAGTGAGTGGGGGCCAAACACTGTAGTGCCACGATAGTGTATTCGGGTGGAATGGAATACTCCTCACGTGTTATAGAAATTCAACGATTACCTTGAAACAATTCATGATAGTCACATATTTCCTTCTTCGGACAAAGAACTGGATTTTGTACGTTGGGTTAGTAGATATCCATCACAGTACCTTGTACAGATAGTTCATGACGATAGTATCCATATTTGATTGTTTGTTTGCTGTTTAACGCCCCACTCAGCAATATTACAGCTTTATGACGGCGGTCTGTAAATAATCGAGCCTGGACCTGGCAATCTAGTGATTGACATCATGAGCATTGAGCCACGCAATTCGGATACGATAACATGCATCAACCAAGTCATCGTGCCTAACCCCCCGATCCCGTTCGTCGCCTCGTACGACAAGCACACCTTTTATGGCAAGCATGGGTTGCTGAAGACCTATTCTACCCCGGATCTTCACGGGTCTAGTATCCATATACGAGGGTTGGCTGAAAAGACTGTGTTGGACTGTGTTCATGGAGTTGGCAATCCCATTACAATCAGATCTCAGTTCTCACTACCGCTAAACAAAGATGTCAGGACATCCGGGAGATAGTCCGCAGTAGGACTTACTTGGAACCCCAGAAAACCGGTATCTTAGGAAGAGGAGGCGTTTGATTATTCCACTGTTTCGTTGGTTTCCATGGTTTCTGTCTGATAGTGTCTGACATGCTCTCTCTCCCTCTCTCTCTCTCTCTCTCTGTCTCTCTCTGTCTCTCTCTCTCTCTCTCTCTCTCATGAGAGACGCCTCTGTATTTGCATGTGGTGTGTTGCAAGACGTCGATCATCCATACTGATATCCTGTAAGTTATCAACACTTTCTTAATGGTGGCATTTGAAGGTCTTCCTGATCTTGGATCATCTTATAGACTCTCTGGCGCGGTCGGTTAGCCTAGTGGTTAAAGCGTTCGCTCGTCACTCCGAAGATCCGGGTTCGATTCGCGACAGAGGTACAATGCGGAAAGTCCATTTCTGGTGTCCCCCGCCGTGATTTTGCTGGAATATTGCTAAAATCGGCGTAAAACCATTCTCACTCACTCACTTATACACTCCCTTGAACACCAATGCCTATCTTGCAAAGGATGGAACATCATCCCCTAAAGTTGACATCATGTTCCCATGAATGGCTGTTGGACTTGTACGAGGGGTGTTCATTAAAGATTTCCCCTAAACCACTTAGGGTTATCATATTTGGTTGAAATTTCACATGTGTAATGATACATGTATCTATGGGTTATGTCTGAATTTGCAGCACCGAACTATTAATCTTATCACTTTAACAGGTGTTATGATCGAGTAGGGTGTGACAATGGAGCCAGTAGAATACCGAGCAGTGATTAGGTTTTTATATTTGAAAGGTCGCACACCAAAAGAAACTTTCGATGAAATGAAAGCAACTAATGGGGAAGATGCCCCATCATATAACACTGTTTAACTCTGGCATCGCCAGTTCAAGTGTGGTCGGACATCTGTGGAAACAGCTGCCATTCCTGGTCGCCCCCATTCAGCCATTGATGAGGACACTATCCATCAAGTGGAGACCGCATTTTGGCAGATCGACGTATAACTGTTCGCCAGTTAGAAAAAAGATGTCAAGATCAGTGTAGGGTCTGTGGAAAAAATCATCCATGACAATTTGAAAATGCATAAGGTGTCTGCACGATGGATTCCCAGGTTGCTCACACTTTTCCAAAAGCAGGAATGAGTCAATTGCTCAAAGGATCTTTTGGACATGTGCCAAAAAAACCCAGGCAAACTTTTTTGACAGACTTATCACACAGGGTGAAACATGGGTCCATCACTATGATCCTGAGACTAAAGTTCAGTCGATGCAATGGAAGTATGTGGAGTAACCACCCCCAAAGAAGGCACGTGTCCAACCCTCTGCAGGCAAGGTCATGCTCACGGTGTTTTGAGACCAGCACGGAGTAGTGATGATGGATTTCTTGGCAAAGGGTATCACAATTACAGGAGCTTAATATGCTTCACTGCTGCGGAAATTGCGGGACGCTTTCAAGCTTAAGATGCGTGGCATGCTGACCAAGGGTGTCTGTCTCCTGCAAGACAATGCTCCAGTACACAACTCTCATGTTGCCCAGACAGAAGCGCGGTCCTGTGGCTATGAAATCCTTCCACATCCTCCTTACTCTCCTGACCTTGCACCATCTGACTTCCACCTCTTTCTAATCATGAAGTCATATTTTAAGGGAAAACGTTTCACAAAGTCAAGTCCAGGTTTGAGACGCAAAATGAGGGCTTTTACAAGCGTGTCCATAGTTGCACAAAACGATGGGAGAAGTGTGTAACTTTTGGTGGTTCCTATGTGGAGAAAGACTAATACCTATGCCAATTGTCATTCCACTAGGTCCATCGGAAGTGGGTCAGGGGAAATCTTCAATGAACACCCCTCGTATTTCAGTTGGAGATATTTGATGACGGCGCAGAAGCCAGTCTCATCAACAGAGTCGACCTTGTCACTTTGATGCCTGCATATATATGCAACCGTAAGGTAAGGCACTAAGTACATGCAACCTGTAGCGGATGCACTATACAACTCCTTCCTCTTGGATTCACATATATAGAGATATTAGTGGACACCGTCTGCATGGTTGTCTGCATCTCTTGTATTTATTATTCATAAATACTAGTATTAATTTGCTCTCACCACATCACCCTCTTCCCATACCCATCAAAGTCAGATCAGTAATGGAGGATGAGTTTAAAGAAGGAAACTTTACTTCAAGCTATAAACGTGGTTTTAATTGGAATCGCACTATGGACTGTGATTATGAAAGGGATTGTTGCTTGTATTAAAAAATCTGCTTCAGAGATATTTAACCGAGCATTATTTTGTATGTTTCACGATCTCGTTGCGTTGCACATGTGTTTACTTGTTCGTTTCCCACAAGATCGTGCTTTTCTCCAGATAACGCATGGAATTTATAAACTAAGTGTCCATTGGTTGCAGCGACCATGTGATGCTGTGAAAAAGTTCAGAGGATAGGTGTATATAGCTTCACACTGTGTTAAGTCATTCTTCTTATCTAAGACGGTAAGTGGAACTGATAGACGTTTAATCGTGTAAGAGGTGTGAGTGTTATACCGTGGTGGTTATGACATATGGGGGAGACTTAGATTTCATTGAAATTCTACAGTTAAACTGAAATCAGCTTCCTAAGGTACCCAAGTATCTCGAGTATCGAGCATCTTCACACTTATATGGGGTCGCGGATCCATTTGTGTTTCGGTACATACGGGTACGTGCACTGACAATGTGCCACGGTCTGTATATTATCATTACCGGTGAAGATAGCGAAGGGTGGCCCTGTCATCCGAGGCGTTGAACGTGGTTTGGTTGGGTTGTTGTTTGCGCCGCAGTCAGCAATACTCCAGCAATATGGTGAACTGTGCTTGAACGTCGCCTTTAAGATTCCTCGCTCATGTATATGTCTCACTGTTTCTGTAGTGTGTTTGTCTCCCATTTAGTACAAGCCACGCCGTAGTGGAACACACCACGTTCCACTGCAGCTTGGCTTGTACCAGTTGAGAAAAAAGTCACCACGTTCCACTACAGCGTGGCTTCTACTAGCTGGGAGACAACGCTGTAGTGGAACGTGGTGTGTTTGTCTCCCAGCTTGTACAAGCCATGCTGTAGTGAAACATGGTGTGTTTGTCTCCCAGCTAGTACAAGCCAAGCTGTAGTGGAACGTGGTGTGTGTGTGTGTGTGTGTGTGTGTGTGTGTGTGTGTGTGTGTGTCTCCAAGCTAGTACAAGCCATGCTGTAGTGGAACGTGGTTTGTGTGTGTGTGTGTGTGTCTCCCTGCTAGTACAAGCCATGCTGTAGTGGAACGTGGTGTGTTTGTCTCCCAGTTAGTACAAGCCATGCTGTAGTGGAACGTTGTGTGTTTGTCTCCCAGCTAGTACAAGCCATGCTGTAGTGGAACGAGGTGTGTTTGTCTCCCAGCTGGTACAAGCCATGCTGTAGTGGAACGTGGTGTGTGTGTGTGTGTGTGTGTGTGTGTGTGTGTGTGTGTGTGTGTGTGTGTGTGTGTGTGTGTGTGTGTGTGTGTGTGTGTGTGTGTGTGTGTGTGTGTGTGTGTGTGTGTGTGTGTGTGTGTGTGTGTGTGTGTGTGTGTGTGTGTGTGTGTGTGTGTGTGTGTGTCCCAGCTAGTACAAGCCATGCTGTAGTGGCACGTGGTGTGTTTGTTTCCCAGCTAGTACAAGCCATGCTGTAGTGGAACGTGGTTTGTGTGTGTGTGTGTGTGTCTCCCAGCTAGTACAAGCCACGCAGTAGTGGAACGTGGTGGGTTTGTTTCTCAGCTAGTACAAGCCATGCTGTAGTGGAACGTGGTGTGTTTGTCTCCCAGCTAGTACAAGCCACGCTGTAGTGGAACGTGGTGTGTTTGTCTCCCAGCTAGTACAAGCCACGCAGTAGTGGAACGTGGTGTGTTTGTCTCCAAGCTAGTACAAGCCACGCAGTAGTGGAACGTGGTGTGTGTGTTTGTGTGTCTCCCAGCTAGTACAAGCCATGCTGTAGTGGAACGTGGTGTGTTTCTTTCTCAGCTAGTACAAGCCATGCTGTAGTGGAACGTGGTGTGTGTGTGTGTGTGTGTGTGTGTGTGTGTCTCCCAGCTAGTACAAGCCATGCTGTAGTGGAACGTGGTGTGTTTGTCTCCCAGCTAGTACAAGCCACGCAGTAGTGGAACGTGGTGTGTTTGTCTCCAAGCTAGTACAAGCCACGCAGTAGTGGAACGTGGTGTGTGTGTTTGTGTGTCTCCAAGCTAGTACAAGCCATGCTGTAGTGGAACGTGGTGTGTTTGTTTCTCAGCTAGTACAAGCCATGCTGTAGTGGAACGTGGTGTGTGTGTGTGTGTGTGTGTGTGTGTGTCTCCCAGCTAGTACAAGCCATGCTGTAGTGGAACGTGGTGTGTTTGTCTCCCAGCTAGTACAAGCCATGCTGTAGTGGAACGTGGTTTGTGTGTGTGTGTGTGTCTCCCAGCTAGTACAAGCCATGTTGTAGTGGAACGTGGTGTGTTTGTCTCCCAGCTAGTACAAGCCATGCTGTAGTGGGACGTTGTGTGTTTGTCTCCCAGCTAGTACAAGCCATGCTGTAGTGGAACGTTGTGTGTTTGTCTCCCAGCTAGTACAAGCCATGCTGTAGTGTAACGTGGTGTGTTTGTCTCCCAGCTAGTACAAGCCATGCTGTAGTGGAACGTGGTGTGTGTGTGTGTGTGTGTGTGTGTGTGTGTGTGTGTGTGTGTGTGTGTGTGTGTGTGTGTGTGTGTGTGTGTGTGTGTGTGTGTGTGTGTGTGTGTGTGTGTGTGTGTGTGTGTGTGTGTGTGTGTGTCTCCCAGCTAGTACAAGCCATGCTGTAGTGGAACGTGGTGTGTGTGTGTGTGTGTGTGTGTGTGTGTGTGTGTGTGTGTCTCCCAGCTAGTACAAGCCATGCTGTAGTGGAACGTGGTGTGTGTGTCTCCCAGCTGGTACAAGCCATGCTGTAGTGGAACGTGGTGTGTTTGTCTCTCAGCTAGTACAAGCCATGCTATAGTGGAACGTTGTGTGTTTGTCTCCCAGCTAGTACAAGCCACGCAGTAGTGGAACGTGGTGTGTGTGTGTGTGTGTCCCAGCTAGTACAAGCCATGCAGTAGTGGAACGTGGTGTGTGTGTGTGTGTGTCTCCCAGCTAGTACAAGCCACGCAGTAGTGGAACGTGGTGTGTGTGTGTGTGTGTGTGTCCCAGCTAGTACAAGCCACGCTGTAGTGGAACGTGGTGTGTGTGTGTGTGTGTGTGTGTGTGTCTGTGTCTGTGTGTGTGTGTGTGTGTGTGTGTGTGTGTGTGTGTGTGTGTGTGTGTGTGTGTGTGTGTGTGTGTGTGTGTGTGTGTGTGTGTGTGTCTGTGTGTGTGTGTGTGTGTGTGTCCCAGCTAGTACAAGCCATGCTGTAGTGGAACGTGGTGTGTGTGTGTGTGTGTCTCCCAGCTAGTACAAGCCATGCTGTAGTGGAACGTGGTGTGTTTGTCTCCCAGCTAGTACAAGCCACGCAGTAGTGGAACATGGTGTGTGTGTTTGTGTGTCTCCCAGCTAGTACAAGCCATGCTGTAGTGGAACGTTGTGTGTTTGTCTCCCAGCTAGTACAAGCCATGCTGTAGTGGAACGTGGTGTGTTTGTCTCCCAGCTAGTACAAGCCATGCTGTAGTGGAACGTGGTGTGTGTGTGTGTGTGTGTGTGTGTGTGTGTGTGTGTGTGTGTGTGTGTGTGTGTGTGTGTGTGTGTGTGTGTGTGTGTGTGTGTGTGTGTGTGTGTGTGTGTCTCCCAGCTAGTACAAGCCATGCTGTAGTGGAACGTGGTGTGTGTGTGTGTGTGTGTGTGTGTGTGTGTGTGTGTGTGTGTGTGTGTGTGTGTGTGTGTGTGTGTGTGTGTGTGTGTGTGTGTGTGTGTGTGTGTGTGTGTGTGTGTGTGTGTGTGTGTGTCTCCCAGCTATTACAAGCCATGCTGTAGTGGAACGTTGTGTGTTTGTCTCCCAGCTAGTACAAGCCATGCTGTAGTGGAACGTGGTGTGTTTGTCTCCCAGCTAGTACAAGCCATGCTGTAGTGGAACGTGGTGTGTGTGTGTGTGTGTGTGTGTGTGTGTGTGTGTGTGTGTGTGTGTGTGTGTGTGTGTGTGTGTGTGTGTGTGTGTGTGTGTGTGTGTGTGTGTGTGTGTGTGTGTGTGTGTGTGTGTGTGTGTTGTGTGTGTCTCCCAGCTAGTACAAGCCATGCTGTAGTGGAACGTGGTGTGTGTGTGTGTGTGTCTCCCAGCTAGTACAAGCCACGCAGTAATGGAACGTTGTGTTTGTTTCTTACCTAGTACAAGCCATGCTGTAGTGGAACGTTGTGCGTTTGTCTCCCAAGGTAGTACAAGCCATGCTGTAGTGGAACGTGGTGTGTTTGTCTCCCAGCTAGTACAAGCCATGCTGTAGTGGAACGTGGTGTGTGTGTGTGTGTGTGTGTGTGTGTGTGTGTGTGTGTGTGTGTGTGTGTGTGTGTGTGTGTGTGTGTGTGTGTGTGTGTGTGTGTGTGTGTGTCTCCCAGCTAGTACAAGCCATGCTGTAGTGGAACGTGGTGTGTGTGTGTGTGTGTGTGTCTCCCAGCTAGTACAAGCCACGCAGTAATGGAACGTGGTGTGTTTGTTTCTCAGCTAGTACAAGCCATGCTGTAGTGGAACGTTGTGTGTGTTGTCTCCCAGCTAGTACAAGCCATGCTGTAGTGGAACGTGGTGTGTTTGTCTCCCAGCTAGTACAAGCCATGCTGTAGTGGAACGTGGTGTGTGTGTGTGTGTGTGTGTGTGTGTGTGTGTGTGTGTGTGTGTGTGTGTGTGTGTGTGTGTGTGTGTGTGTGTGTGTGTGTGTGTGTGTGTGTGTGTGTGTGTGTGTGTGTGTGTGTGTGTGTGTCTCCCAGCTAGTACAAGCCATGCTGTAGTGGAACGTGGTGCGTGTGTGTGTGTGTGTGTCTCCCAGCTAGTACAAGCCATGCTGTAGTGGAACGTGGTGTGTTTGTCTCCCAGCTAGTACAAGCCACGCAGTAGTGGAACGTGGTGTGTGTGTTTGTGTGTCTCCCAGCTAGTACAAGCCATGCTGTAGTGGAACGTTGTGTGTTTGTCTCCCAGCTAGTACAAGCCATGCTGTAGTGGAACGTGGTGTGTTTGTCTCCCAGCTAGTACAAGCCATGCTGTAGTGGAACGTGGTGTGTGTGTGTGTGTGTGTGTGTGTGTGTGTGTGTGTGTGTGTGTGTGTGTGTGTGTGTGTGTGTGTGTGTGTGTGTGTGTGTGTGTGTGTGTGTGTGTGTGTGTGTCTCCCAGCTAGTACAAGCCATGCTGTAGTGGAACGTGGTGTGTGTGTGTGTGTGTGTGTCTCCCAGCTAGTACAAGCCACGCAGTAATGGAACGTGGTGTGTTTGTTTCTCAGCTAGTACAAGCCATGCTGTAGTGGAACGTTGTGTGTGTTGTCTCCCAGCTAGTACAAGACATGCTGTAGTGGAACGTGGTGTGTTTGTCTCCCAGCTAGTACAAGCCATGCTGTAGTGGAACGTGGTGTGTGTGTGTGTGTGTGTGTGTGTGTGTGTGTCTCCCAGCTAGTACAAGCCATGCTGTAGTGGAACGTGGTGTGTGTGTGTGTGTGTGTGTGTGTGTGTGTGTCTCCCAGCTAGTACAAGCCATGCTGTAGTGGAACGTGGTGTGTTTGTCTCCCAGCTGGTACAAGCCATGCTGTAGTGGAACGTGGTGTGTTTGTCTCCCAGCTAGTACAAGCCATGCTGTAGTGCAACGTGGTGTGTTTGTTTCTCAGCTAGTACAAGCCATGCTATAGTGGAACGTTGTGTGTTTGTCTCCAAGCTAGTACAAGCCATGCAGTAGTGGAACGTGATGTGTGTGTGTGTGTGTCCCAGCTAGTACAAGCCATGCAGTAGTGGAACGTGGTGTGTGTGTGTGTGTGTCTCCCAGCTAGTACAAGCCACGCAGTAGTGGAACGTGGTGTGTGTGTGTGTGTCCCAGCTAGTACAAGCCACGCTGTAGTGGAACGTGGTGTGTTTGTCTCCCAGCTAGTACAAGCCACGCAGTAGTGGAACGTGGTGTGTGTGTCTCCCAGCTGGTACAAGCCATGCTGTAGTGGAACGTGGTGTGTTTGTCTCCCAGTTAGTACAAGCCACGCTGTAGTGGAACGTGGTGTGTTTGTCTCCAAGCTAGTACAAGCCACGCAGTAGTGGAACGTGGTGTGTGTGTGTGTGTGTCTCCCAGCTAGTACAAGCCATGCTGTAGTGGAACGTGGTGTGTGTGTGTGTGTGTGTGTGTGTCTCCCAGCTGGTACAAGCCATGCTGTAGTGGAACGTGGTGTGTTTGTCTCCCAGCTGGTACAAGCCATGCTGTAGTGGAACGTGGTGTGTTTGTCTCCCAGCTGGTACAAGCCATGCTGTAGTGGAACGTGGTGTGTTTGTCTCCCAGCTAGCTATATATATATAGTACAAGCCATGCTGTAGTGGAACGTGGTGTGTTTGTTTCTCAGCTAGTACAAGCCATGCTATAGTGGAACGTGGTGTGTTTGTCTCCCAGTTAGTACAAGCCACGCTGTAGTGGAACGTGGTGTGTTTGTCTCCAAGCTAGTACAAGCCACGCAGTAGTGGAACGTGGTGTGTGTGTTTGTGTGTCTCCCAGCTTGTACAAGCCATGCTGTAGTGGAACGTGGTGTGTTTGTCTCCCAGCTGGTACAAGCAACGCTGTAGTGGAACGTGGTGTGTTGTCTCCCAGCTAGTACAAGCCATGCTGTAGTGGAACGTGGTGTGTTTGTCTCCCAGCTGGTACAAGCAACGCTGTAGTGGAACGTGGTGTGTTTGTCTCCAAGCTAGTACAAGCCATGCAGTAGTGGAACGTGGTGTGTGTGTGTGTGTGTGTGTGTGTGTGTGTGTGTGTGTGTGTGTGTGTGTGTGTGTGTGTGTGTGTGTGTGTGTGTGTGTGTGTGTGTGTGTGTGTGTGTGTGTGTGTGTGTGTGTGTGTGTGTGTGTGTGTGTGTGTGTGTGTGTGTGTCCCAGTTAGTACAAGCCATGCAGTAGTGGAACGTGGTGTGTTTGTCTCCCAGCTAGTACAAGCCACGCAGTAGTGGAACGTGGTGTGTTTGTTTCCCAGCTAGTACAAGCCACGCAGTAGTGGAACGTGGTCTGTTTGTCTCCCAGCTAGTACAAGCCACTCAGTAGTGGAACCTGGTGTGTGTGTGTGTCTCCCAGCTAGTACAAGCCACGCAGTAGTGGAACGTAGTCTGTTTGTCTCCCAGTTAGTACAAGCCACGCAGTAGTGGAACGTGGTGTGTTTGTCTCCCAGCTAGTACAAGCCACGCTGTAGTGGAACGTGGTGTATTTGTCTTCCAGTTAGTACAAGCCACGCAGTAGTGGAACGTGGTGTGTTTGTCTTCCAGTTAGTACAAGTCACGCTGTAGTGGAACGTGGTGTGTTTGTCTTCCAGTTAGTACAAGCCACTATGTAGTAGAACGTTTCCCAGCTAGTACAACCCACGCAGTAGTTGAACGTTGTGTGTCTGTCTCCCAGCTAGTACAAGCCACGTAGTAGTTGAACGTTGTGTGTCTGTCTCCCAGGTAGTACAAGCCACGTAGTAGTGGAACGTGGTGTGTCTGTCTCCCAGGTAGTACAAGCCACGCAGTAGTTGAACGTTGTGTGTCTGTCTCCCAGGTAGTACAAGCCACGTAGTAGTTGAACGTTGTGTGTCTGTCTCCCAGGTAGTACAAGCCACGTAGTAGTGGAACGTGGTGTGTCTGTCTCCCAGGTAGTACAAGCCACGCAGTAGTTGAACGTTGTGTGTCTGTCTCCCAGCTAGTACAAGCCACGTAGTAGTTGAACGTTGTGTGTCTGTCTCCCAGCTAGTACAAGCCACGCTGTAGTGGAACGTTGTGTGTCTGTCTCCCAGCTAGTACAAGCCACGTAGTAGTGGAACGTTGTGTGTCTGTCTCCCAGCTAGTACAAGCCACGTAGTAGTGGAACGTGGTGTGTCTGTTTCCCAGGTAGTACAAGCCACGTAGTAGTGGAACGTGGTGTGTCTGTTTCCCAGGTAGTACAAGCCACGCAGTAGTTGAACGTTGTGTGTCTGTCTCCCAGGTAGTACAAGCCACGCAGCAGTTGAACGTTGTGTGTCTGTCTCCCAGGTAGTACAAGCCACGTAGTAGTGGAACGTGGTGTGTTTGTCTCCCAGCTAGTACAAGCCACGTAGTAGTGGAACGTGGTGTGTCTGTCTCCCAGGTAGTACAAGCCACGTAGTAGTGGAACGTTGTGTGTCTGTCTCCCAGGTAGTACAAGCCACGTAGTAGTGGAACGTGGTGTGTTTTATCTAGTGGTACATGGATACACATATAAGTTAAACGCAGTGTTTGTCTGAGGTTGCACAGGACACTCGTTGTAGTGTGTTAATCTCCCTGGTCGGTCGTGACACATGTGTTTGTCTCTGAGGCAGAAAGAACATCAACATGAAGGTCGCCATCTTCCTCCTCTGTCTCCTGCCTCTGGCCTTTGCCGAGAAGAAAGCCCTGCTCGGAAACAGTAAGTGTCATGACACAGAAACAATTCGGCACATTCGCTGCCATGTAAAGTTTCATAATGTAATTGAATACACACATAAACACACAAACACAGTCACACACACACAGAGTCATCACACACACAGACACACACACCACATATACACACAGACATCGGCCCCACACAAGCACCCACCCCCACACACTCACACACATACACACAAATACACACACACACACACTCACACACACATACAAACACACGCACACACACACATACACACATATGCAAACACGCATGCACACACACACATACACACACTTACGAACACGCACGTACGCACGCACGCACGTACGCACACACACGAACATACGTTGACACCTTCTTTTTTTTAAATGGGTAATATTTCCCTGATCAGACGACACCACAATCACCTTCAAAGCCAGACACACCTTTAGAGTATAAGTATTCAATTTCAAGACACGATTGTGTTTTTAAAGTCTTGGACACCAGCGAAATCCTCAATCTCGTCAAATCAGTGGTTGAGAAGTTTGGCAGTGACGCAACAGAGAAGGATTGTGAACAGGAGTGTTTGATCCTCTTCACCAACGACATCCTCGACCTGGGCTGCGACTTCGCCTGCAGGGGGTAAGTCAGTGATTGTAAAGACAGGAAATAAATGGTTCAAGCAGGTTACATGTATATACTTAGGATACTGCACAATTGTTATTAATATGTAGGATGATTCTCAGCATCGTATAACCTTGAATCATTGTGCCGATAGTCTCTTATAGCACACTGTTGATTCCTTCTTGTGATGATCGATAGCCTCTTTTAGCACAATGACGATTCCTTCTTATGATGATCGATAGTCTCTTATAGCACATTGTTGATTCCTTCTTGTGATGATCGATAGTTTCTTATAGCACATTGCTGATTCCTTCTCGTGATGATAGATAGTCTCTTATAGCACAATGACGATTCCTTCTTATGATGATCGATAGTATCTTATAGCACATTGCTGATTCCTTCTCGTGATGATCGATAGTCTCTTATAGCACTTTGTTGATTCCTTTCATGATGATCGATAGTTTGTTATAGCACACTGTTGATTCCTTCTTGTGATGATCGATAGTCTCTTATATCACATTGCTGATTCCTTCTTATGATGATCGATAGTCTCATATAGCACATTGTTGATTCCTTCTTGTGATGATCGATAGTCTCTTATAGCACTTTGTTGATTCCTTCTTGTGATGATCGATAGTTTCTTATAGCACACTGTTGATTCCTTCTTGTGATGATCGATAGTCTCTTATATCACATTGCTGATTCCGTCTTATGATGATCGATAGTCTCATATAGCACATTGCTGATTCCTTCTTGTGATGATCGATAGTTTCTTATAGCACATTGTTGATTCCTTCTTGTGATGATCGATAGTTTCTTATAGCACATTGTTGATTCCTTCTTGTGATGATCGATAGTTTCTTATAGCACACTGTTGATTCCTTCTTGTGATGATCGATAGTTTCTTATATCACATTGCTGATTCCTTCTTATGATGATCGATAGTTTCATATAGCACACTGTTGATTCCTTCTTGTGATGATCGATAGTTTCTTATATCACATTGCTGATTCCTTCTTATGATGATCGATAGTCTCATATAGCACATTGTTGATTCCTTCTTGTGATGATCGATAGTCTCTTATAGCACATTGTTGATTCCTTCTTGTGATGATCGATAGACAGCTGCTACTACCAGTGATGTACATTTAAAAAAAGTGATGTACATTAAATTTCAACTTCTCAAACTGTGTTTTATTACAGAATCCAGAGCCTTATTCAAAAGTTGCCCCACTAACCGACAGCCGCTGCCACAAAATAAAGCATTGGAAACTGATCATGAATAAAACGTAACTTGACCACCATTAAAGTTTTGTTGTTCATAATGTAATATTGAAGCACTGTCTACGCATATACGCTATACATATACAGTCCATAAAACGTTTCAATTCTTGCAAAGGACAGTTAGTACGCAGCGATGTGTAGGCTAGTGGTAAAGGCGTAAGGGCGTTTACGATTCTCCTCATGGTTACTGTACATAAAGCAAAACTCACCCGATGCATAAATGGGGAAAAAAACCGTAATGAATTATTAGTATCATCAACCAAGCCATTTGATATCTCAAAATGAGCCGACGCATCTTATGATGAGATTCACATAACTTTTGTGATTTAAAAAAAATTGATAACATGTTATAACATGTTATCTGCCCCACCCCCCTCCCACCCCAAATGTGCATCTTTTTATTCACATTGTCAATTTCATTAATAATAGATTATACAACACATAACTATCACTGTTTGCAAGTACCTTTTCTATATAGGATATTATTAAAGGTTTGCCTAACATCAATGATTATTTAAACCACGAGGAGGTACATTTGTAGGTCAATGTCACTTTGATCACCAAGTTCTAAATTAATATATAAACAGTATTTAATAAATGCTACAAATGGACATACAATTATCATTAATGTTTCTGGGTATGCTTGGTTAAACCATATAGAATATACGAAGAAACAAACAATGTGCACAGCAAGATCAAAATAACTGCTTCCCCTCACCTAGACAAGCAGATGATACTGTGGACTCAATCGCAACACACAGAAAGGTATAAGGAAATAAGGTCAACATCTTTATTATGAGGAATACAACGCTTCAGCGCCAATTAACTGTTGGCTTCCCTTGTGAAGTTATTACTTTTATTGTTCCTACAGGTCCATGTTTTCTGCTTCAAAGCATTATTTCACCTGCTGAAGAAATAACTATATACTTCGAAATGTTGTGGTCCTCATAATAAAGAAGTTGATTTCAATAAACTCTCTTCTTTATGTATATCACTTCTAAATGCCATTCAAAGACTACATAAAGGTACCTTAACCTCATAATCTGACATATAAATAAGATATTTATGAATACACTATTGCTCTCAATACCCAAGGAGTGTACTATGGTGATTACATGTGTAATTACATACATGATTCTTCATAAGAGAAAGTCACTTAAACCACAAAACGCGTACAGTTCGGTATGACTAGACTGTCAAAAGTAGTCAAAAGTAACAACAAATAAATATGATCGAGATATAACAGAGAACTAAATATCTTTACTTATGGCATAAACACAATATTGTGGCTATGCTGCGTTCCAAACACACTTCTGCACTGGTACACGGCAGACGTAATTCAAATTTATCGATTTTTAGTTTCCGCAAAAAGAAGTAAATGCACAATGGTGTCACTGGACTTCCTGCCTGGTCCATTACTTTATTCTCTGGTCTCTTTAAAGACAACCGTGGCATGGAAGGCAACACACAGCGCTTATTGTTCATGCAAATTGTGTGAGTGGCATATGTTGCCGGTATTTTTCAGTGATCTATTCATATACTTTTCACGTCTACTTTGCTGTTACGCCATATGGAAACTGTATTGACGGACAATCGAGGCTGGTTGTTCTCTGGTGTTGACATATTATAACTTTTAAACAAATAGTTTGTTCTGTTATCTGTTGCAATACTGAATCTTAAGGGTCGTGTCTATAACATGTTACCACATTGTAATATGGGTAATGGTACAAAACAGGTTTTAAACTTACTTGGCTGTAAACAGGCTTTGGATTTATGTCGCTAAAAGGAACAAAGTCTTTTTGTGTTTCAACTCTACACGTTAATGACATGTAATACATGTCAGGGACTTAATATCCTGCTTTGAACGTAACGTAACATGTCCATGAAAAATTGTGGAATATTGAATATAGGTATTGGTGCCATTCATTAGTTACCCCCTCCTGCTCACGAGTCACCACGGTGTACGTGTACATATATCTACTGTCGTAACAATCATAATATCACGAGTCTAGAAGATGTTCCACGCTACAATGTTCCACCTATAGAAGATGCTTTCAAGCAACACATGTTGAGAGCAATGTTTCAGACGACAATATCTCATCTGCACTGACAGATCATATATCATATGAACCTGAAGGCTTGAGTCACAGCGGCAGTGTTGGCAGAGAGTGAATTATCTTACCGTATTGGAGAAAAATAGTGGATTTGGTTTTGAGTTACTGAAAATATTGAAGCAGTAGCATATAAGTGCTTCACATTGACACTTCAAAGTAAGTCAATATGATTAGCAATTATAGTACATAACAGAGGCGATAATTATCTTAAATATGACAAAAAGACGATAGATGGAGATCCTAGTCGAAACCTAAATTTTGACAATTAAATTTCTCATACATTCCGAAGTTAAGACGAAATATTGTCATTTTACTGTATTTGCGGCCATCTTACAGGCCATTTTGTCCGCCATATTGGATTAATCAAATTTCTCGAGCTCACATTTGTAAGATACTTAAACGATTCATGTGTTCAAATAAAACACACTGGTGTACAAGAATGTTAGTGTTGTCATTGTATTTTTTAAATATGTTATTAATATATATTTGTTGTTTCCTTGACAGGATGGGGTGGGTGGGATCACATTTACTAAATTTTCATGCATTATATCTACATTAATTGTGGATCTTTTCGTAAGTTCCTAAAGAATTCAGGCAGATTTTGAGATATCACGCGACATGATTGAAACTATGGAGATTACATTATCTTTAGTTTTGTAATACTTTGAAAATGAAAATTGAGTGATTTTGTCCTGTTTTTGACACATTTTTGCCCATTACTCGACTTAAACAATTTTGCTAATTGTTTATTTGTTCCATTGTATGTTTCCTAAGTCAGCACACTGATTTATTTATAAAATGAGCATTGAAATATGCAAACTGACTTGTTTAGAGCCATTTATTTGATTTACTTAATTCTGACACACAAGTGTGCATTTTACCACCAAAACATATGTCTGCCACCAAAAGAAATCACCACAACCATCGTTTTCGAATGCATAAATGACATCTTGTGGAGAAAAATGTGGTTGTGCTTTGTTCTTCTGTGGGGAGGGGTTACTCCTTAAATAAGCCTCTTTCAGGGTTGGCCGCTAATATATAATTGTTTAAAGTGGCATTTAGCCACTTTCACGCACTCACTATAATTGTCGGCACAATCGTAAAATATCTTACTTCAACCACAGTTTCCAGCTTTTGGTGCCACTATGAGATCAGTGGAGACATTCAGATATTGTTAAAATTACATCCGCAACTTTGTGAGTGTGTATTTTTAGATAACCATGAACTATACTCCCTTATAAGAGTTACCGCCGAAATGCAAAGCATACTGTATGTTTAGTCCCATAGTCTTACACGTCAATTATTCACGCTGTCCTACACAGACACTTTGTCAGTGTTTCCCGCCCTTCCCCGTGACAAACATTGCCTCCCTTCGGTCTGTCCGGGACAACAGAAACCTATTTTACTTATATAAAGACTTTTCACAAAAAAAGTGCGTATATAGCAGTGTATTATAATGTATAACAATGATTGTAACGGGGTTACATTGTTTCTGTTGAGACTCGGTAGACGCTCGTTGCATGGTATTTCGGTAATGTAAGCAGTCGTCAGAAAGTTACTATTTTTCGATGCTAGTGCAGTGTGTATACTTCCGGTCCGTGAGTGAGAGTATGTTATAGAAACATATGGAAATTTCTGTAATGTTCTATGTTGTGAGCACTGCATGAGAACCTTCCAGTGGCTTGGCAGGTTGTATATAAGGGGGCAGTGACGTGTTTGTGGGACACAAACGCAATTTCATCACGTCAAGAGCAGCCTTCATGTGAGGATCGCTCATCATCCCTAATTCCCTGCCTAGCACGTCACGGAAGCTTGACCAGTGTCGCCGCTGGGTCAATATATATATATATGTGCTGATTTGTAAACTTTGTTAATTTTGTAATACATTTGTTGATTGTATACCACTTGTTGGTTGTTTGTTGGTTTCACACCGGGCTCTTTTACGTACAGATTTTAGGATTTACACATTGTCTCAATTGGTTAATCGACACGTAACAGTAAGAATACATCGATCCATATCGATCCATTGAAGATGGCTGCCGAAAACCCATCGTTCGATATCGGATCGCTTACGAATGTTTTTGGCGACGATTTTGACAGGGGTTGTTAACCCTGACTAGTTTCATGATGAGATGATAATGGATGAGATTGGTACAAACATTAATTGGATACAAATTGTAACGTTTATGGGGACATGTTTGGTAATTCTCACATTGGAAAAAATCACAATAAACTACGTACAAAACAAGCAAACATATTAGAAAAATGTATGAAAAGCTTCAAACATGACAATATATTGTTACTTGTTTTCGGTATATGTAAACTTGACCTACGGTGTAATTACAGCACATTAAGGCCCGATACAAGCGGCAGGGCTTACACTGGCTAGCGAAGGAATGACGTCTGCTGCTTCTGGTGACTCTCACCCTCTTCATCACCCTCGGCACTGATGAGATCAGGGCCCCGTTCCTAAAAGTGATCTTAGCACTAAGGTGATTGTAAGTCCCATACTTTAACATAGGCTTACGATCAACGTAGCACTAGGATCGCTTTGAGGAACGGGGCCCAGGTCAATAGTGATAAACACGGAACGCACAAAACTTGATTAAGATATTCAAACGTGGAGAAGAAATATATTTAATAATCATACTGATGACTTATGTATATAACAAAGAAAACGTGTCGGCATTGAATGAGTTGACTTTGCCTCGCGTAACCTACCGTATGAAATGCAAAAATATCATTGATATTTTCAAGAAAACTCACAAGAACAGATCCCGACTCCCACTGGCATGGTACACCGCACAAGCACTTGGCCGAAACAGTTTGTTAAAAATGATGAAATCAATTTCTGAAGAGGCAAATTTAAGCAAAGTATACACATAGCACTTTGTCAGGGCCACAACAGTCACACTTCTTTCGTATGCTGGCGTGGGATGCCGCGACATCATGAAATTGACAGGGCACTGAAACTGTCACTCATGTCTTCGGCTCATAAAAGGCTCAGCCAAGCTCCAGGGTGATAGCAACGTCATGCCAGCAGGGATAGTTAGTCAACAAGTTGATGTTGAACAGCATCACACTCACAGTACTGGGTTGTCTTCTGGTTTCCTGCAATTCTTGAACAGCTCTGTTACTGTTATCAATTTCTTTGGCAGCCATAACTGAGAGTGCAGCGCAGTCACAACCGCGACAAGTTAGGACAGTTCTCAATTCAGGGTGGGGTGGTATAATTTTTAGTTTGTTTAATTTACTGGGGTGGGGGTGTTTCCTGAACGCCTAAGTTTAGTCAATATATCCGAAATTAAAACATATATCTTCGGAGTATTATCAGACAAATACTTATGAAAAACTTAATTGATTTGAATCGTTATTTTGAACAATGAGAATTTTAATGTTGCACTTTAGTAATATTTGTTACATTTACAATTACCGGTGACCCCTTCACAGAATGGTGTAATATTTCCCTTTCTGTCGAGCAATATTCCTTGGCACAACTTTTGAGGTACAATAGAGCATGCTCTTTCTACGAATATTTCAAAGGGCGTCTTGAGACTCAAGAGCACAAACGTTGTTTAAACAAGGTAACAACATTCACGGCCTCAGTAAACCATTTAAAACGTTGTAAGGTAGACATGTGGAGGACATTTCCAAATTTAACGCGTCAGTGACAAGAATGATGTCAGATGCAATTCCCTATTTTGACTTGTACCATATGTTCCCGTGTTTTGGGGGTGAACAATGGACTTGCCTTTGCATGTGTTTGTGACGGGTGTCAGCAGTGGGCCGAGACATGCTCATCTAGTCGCGAACACCTGGTATCATCATTATTTGTTAGTGATTCGAATCTTACAATCAACTCGTGTGAAATAGAATATAAATATAAATATTATATACATATATACCATGCACCTGGGTACACGGGTGACCCACCTGACAAAGGAGCCGCACTTCTCCTTGCAGTGTTGCGGCCTTCATACTAGGCGTGTCAGGCGTGTTCGAATCCCGCTTCATCCTGTCTGTGTAACTTTTGACGCTCTGTCCCCATGCTCGAGGGTTTCCCCAAAGCGGTAAACTAATATGACATGATTCGCTTTGGGCTTTATACCCACATCAAGCTAACACGCCGTGATATGACAGAAATACTGTTTAAAGAGGCTCTGAACTAAACTAACTCACTCACTCATTTCCATGCGCTATGAACCCTGTTAAAATTATTACCAGCAATGTGTGCTCTCTTAATGAGGCGATGAAATGGTCAGGTTAGGTATTAGTTTATTGCATTGATCGAACTCCGACGGCGTAGGTAATGATATTTGCTCATAATATGAATAACTGGATTGTCTAGTCCACACTCGATTATTTACAGGCCGACGTCATATGGAACATTGCCCAAAACAAATAATCATGCTCTGTGAACGTTTGTACATGCACGTATCATGGGTCTGTGGCCTTCTACAAATAAATATGTCTGTCTAAACACTTTATGTTAATAATTACCTCGACTGAACATGGCCTAGATGTTCAGGCGAGTTTGTTATATCTCAGTCATGTGCAAACTTTATATGTTTATCTAAGGTTAAAACGTTCAACATCGCCTTGCTCCGAGTCTCTACTGAAGGATAAATCTATGTATGTTTAGTAATCTTTTCCTTATAATTGGCAAGTCTAGATACGCCGACCATACAAGGACGCCAGTCTTTTATAGGGACAACGTGTTCTTATCATTTATAGTATCTAGAGATTATTATTTAAAATAATAATCATTGCCTTAAAATATTTTGAAAATCTACTTTAAACCCATTGCATTGATTTCGCCCCGCGGTTTTAGACTCACTGCGTATCTGCTGAATTCGTCTTCGCAACTCAGACGGAAGTACCGTATTTGATGTCTTATAACGTCCGGGTGTACGGGGTTTTACGATTCGAATGGGCTTGTAACCATGGGTATTAATGTATAAAATTAATTTCTAAAATCCTTGATCAAGATACCACGTAGATCTATCATGTCCGTTAATATCGTAATAATTATTTTTGTAATTAAATACATTTTTTATCTGATTGAGATTACCAGTTTACTCACGTCAGAAAATATTAATATATATATAAATGAGGTGGAATTAAGTCGCAATAGCCCTTAATTATTTCGTTAACAGAATTCCCTACCTGCGTCTATTTTGCATGCAGACATTTGAAACAGATCGTTATAACCGTCAGTACGTTATATCCGTGTCGGTTATAACCATGCTCTACTGAAGCTTAAGTCTCGTTAATCTAAAATGGAAAAGGGAATTTTAATCATCGCACGTCAACAACAAAAAAGCGCCTGGGCGATTACTCCACTGAATACGGTATGACGGGCAGGGTCTCCAGCCGCGATGGCGTGTTGGGCGTCGCCCTAACAACACAACTGGAAATTTCATCTGACAAAAAATAACAGTTACACAGCGTCACGTGATCAGAAAATATGCCGTAGAGCGAAGACCGGGGGGCTAGGCTATCAGTTGACGAGAGTTTATAGCGTGGGAGAAGGGACCGTTCAATAGTTAACAAGGGGAATAGGATCGCCAGGTCGTCGTCAGTCCGAAAGTTTAGGTGCCTAGTTTACTGTAGACGGAGCCTGGCTTGGTGTGAGAGTCACTTGAAGGTAAGCAAGCCTTCTTTATGCAGTCATCATTTATTCACATATCGTCCTTCGTATTTCATGATAGTTCCAATGTAAACTTGTTAGATTCACTTTTGCTGGTATTTAAAAACAAAACAATCTTTTGACACATATTTATTCCTGCGAAAGTGAACTGACGCCCATTAAATCGAACCCGTGAAGATCCTGGTCAGAATAGGTCTTCAGCAACCCATGCTTGCCGTAAAACGTGACTATGCTTGTCGTAAGAGGCGACTATGCTTGTCGTAAGAGGCGACCAACGGGATCGGTTGGTCAGGCTCGCTGACTTGGTTGATGCATGTCTTCGTATCCCAACTGCATGGATCAATGCTCATGATATCAATCACTGGATTTTCAGGTCCAGACTCGATTATGTACAGACCGCCATCATATAGCTGGAATAATGCTGAATGCGGTGTTTAACAACAAACAAACAAACAAACGGAATATATAGGTGGTGTGAATGGGGCTTAACGGCGCATTGTAGATTAGTTCACTCATATTGCGACATGTATATATACGCGCGCGTGCGTGCGTGCGTGCGTGCGTGCGTGCGTGTGTTTGTGGCTAATTGTACGAGGGGGGACTTATGCCACTTTATAGTACTCGCTCCTAGATATACTATTTCGAAGTTTAATATGAATACCCAACACTGATACCGTATACTGTCTCCGCACCGCCGGTCCTTGTTTCATCTCCCTGATGCCGGACGCCAGGAAGGGAAACAACAAGAAGCGTCTATTTACGTCTTTTGGTGTGACGCTGCCGTGGATTGAACCCCGGACCTTCCACTCGCCGGGCAGACGCTCTTTCTACTAAACATATATTCATGATCAGGAAGTATTATACACTAACATAACAATATAATATATCCATGTTATTCGTATCTCAATTGCGTGGATCGATGCTCCTGATGTCAATCACTGGATTGTCTTGTCAAGACTATTTACAGATTATTTACAGACCGCCGTCATGTAGCTGGTATATCGCTGAGTATGGCGTTAAACAACAAACAGAATATTGAAAAATGTGAGAACAATCCGACATTTAGTATGACAACGGACCCGGTCATAATTGTATGAAATCTTTATGATATCAGTCGGTATGCTTTCGTGATGAAACCATGTGTATTGCCATGGAATGCTAGATATTACTGTTCATAAATCATAAATAACTGTATAGATGCTTATATATATATACTACTAAAAAAAAGATCACCCGATTCTTTCATATTACTGTAGTTAATCTGCCATGACTTCTTTTGAGTAGCATGTAATAAAAAATCACTACGTTGTATAAACATTAACCTACGCACCGAAATCACAGAGTCCAACGTCCAGTATTATCTTGAAGTGCCATGTCCTTCAACTTCAGCTTCATATAGTCGTTATCTCAGTTTTCCACTCTGCATGCTTCATCACTTCAGGCTCTTAAAAATTACCGTAATGAGATCCATGAAAATCGTTGAAAGCAAAGTACAGGCTTTGAGAAAATATGCCCGTGTTGATTTTACTTGTAACGATGTTTGTAATTGGTGATGTTGTTCAACAGTTTACAGCAGTACCCTGTACTTCTTTTTTTTAAGCCGCCTTGCGATAACTCATTATTGTGTCGAATATCACAGCCCGTTCTTTATCAGACAACACGTCAAATACCTCGTCGCGTACCCCGACAGAGCAAACCTCAAACCAGGAACTACTTCTTGAAATGTTATCCAGAATATGTCCTGGCAATCTAACCTTTCGATGCATCAGTACGTGGGTATGGTTTTACGCTTTTAGCAGTTTTCAGGCAATATCACAAGTGGAGACACCAGAAATGGGCTTCACACATTGTACCCATATGGGGAATCGAACCCGGGTCTTCGGCGTGACAACCGAACGCTTTAACCACTAGGCTACCCCACCGCGTCCCCTTTTTGAGTACATGACTGACACGTAATAACTATTTACCCTTTATCCTGTGGGGGGCTTCTCGACCTTACTTCCCACGTTTGGCTTTACAATCCCAATGCCGTGTGTTTTATGCAGCGTACAAAAAAATAAGTGTCAATGAAATATTTCAGTAAACACCAGAATCAATAATGGAGTTTTTTGTCTTTATACAGAAGTAAATTCCGTTTAAAAAAAGTATACACCCATGTTTGATGGTGGATTAAAATGAAACAAACAGAAAATGTTTTTTCGATGGTGATGTATTTTATACGGGTGTCTAGTTATGTCTTGGACCTTACAGTGTTTCGGCGACTGTTTTCAGCCTAGTAACGTTTGGATAACGTTTATAATATTTTGGTCAAATCCAATTTTCGAGTCTTTGCTTTCTTTTCCCCGGCAGATTAGATTCGACTCATGTCGCACATGTAACGCACAAGCTTCTTGTTGAAACCAGCTGCAGGCATAAAATTAAATCTTTATTAACTCAGATGTAATTGTACATATTAGTTCTGTCTTCTTTATCAAAACAAAAAAAACCACATTTTTATTACTCGAAATAATAATTTACCGAAATATTGCCTGCATACCAACGCCCTTCCTTTAATTTTGGAAATATTAAAGTGAAACATAATATCTCGAAAACAACATTGTGCCTATTCGTTTATTTATTAATCAGATCTTTATTTAGAGGTAGCGAGAACTTTAAAACTCGAAGCATGGTGTACATTTCGGAATAATTCAATAGAGTCAACACGAGGCAGGGGTTCAGGCGGTGCTAGTCGACATTTACTTGACATGGTTGAGGTCGAGCCTAGACAGAGGTGATGTGTGTCGATGATCGCATACTGTCTATAATAAGTTGCTGGATGAATGGACCTGTTATTATGTACACTATGTCCCACCCTTTAGGTGGAGCCGAAGCATATGGTAAGCACAATGGAGATTGCTTTTAGCACAGTATACTTATGATTATGAAATTTATTTCGTCGTTTAGATTTTTAAGTGGCGGCGAAATGACATCACTACAGGGCGCGTCACACACCTGGGGGTCACTGCTATGTCGCGATGTCTGTGGGTGGGTACCTTGCAAGTACTCTGGGGGAATTGGTGAGGCGTGGGTGGTTTTGTTTTGTTTATTTGTTGTTTAACGCCGCACTCTGCAATATTCCTGCTATAGACTGGCCCAGACAATCCAGTGATTGACATCATGAGCATCGATCTACATGTAAGCAATTGGGATACAATGACATCCATCAACCAAGTCAGCGAGCTTGACCACCTGATCCTGTTAGTCGCCTCTTACGACAAGCGTAGTCGTATGAGGTGACTAACGGGATCAAGTGGTCAGGCTCGCTGACTTGGTTGATGCATGTCATTGTATCCCAATTGCGTGGATCGATGCTATATCGATGATCGGATATCGTTCAATGACCATCAAATAGCCAATTCCCTTCCACTGACCTGACCACCCTATGCCGTTAGTCGCCTCATACGACAAGCATAGTCGCCTTTTACGGCAAGCCTGGATGCTGAAGACCTATTCTACCCCGGATGTTCACGGGTGAGACGTTGGTGGTGCCAGGATTATGAACTACGACCTGCTCCGTTTGATGACTTTTCCCTCTTCTTCTTTTGACACTGAATAGTTTTGTAGCACTGAAGCTGGAACTTGATACTTTTATACCTTAGTTTCATGCATGACGTCATCATTTCAGGCACGTGCAAGCAGCAGAGCCCGGATGAAGCCATCATGTCGCGTCTTAAAGTTGCATTTGGTGAGAGAAAAGTCGCAATGACCATTGTTTCTTACACTTACACGTGCATGCACATTAACACCTACTTTGGGGCATCCGTGTTAAACTGCAGCATGGTATCTCCGGACTCTTGACTCCGGACTCCGGTCACACACGTGAATGTACGTCGCTATATGAGTGAAATAATCTTAAACGCGACGTTAAGTTCTTTTCACCTCACCTATTTACCGGTGCACGAGTGAGTGAGTGAGTATGGTTTTACGCCTCATTTAGCAATATTCCAGCAACATCACGGCGGGGGACACCAGAAATGGGCTTCACACATTGTCGGGAATCGAACCCGGGTCTTCGGCGTGACGAGCGAACGCTTTAACCACTAGGCTACCCGACCGCCCATACCGGTGCACGAACACATATGGGAACGCGCTCATTGACTTGTACCTGTACACTTACATTGACCTGTTTGATTACACGAGTAAGCGTACGCAACATGGCGGAAATTATGCCTACGTGACTTCAACATGATTTACTCACAAACGAGTAAATGTAAATGTACAATAATGTGGCAAACTATAGCATGAAATGTTCACCTGCTGCAGAAAACGATAACAGGTTAAATAAACGAGCATTTGATGGATTTCTAATTCTATAGTATGCATGAACATACTTTAATCCTTCAATATCACACATCCTTTTCCATTAGGACATTGAATCCACCCCAAAGACTCGAATGGGTTGTAGCAGGTCATTTTCTGAGGGTGGCCACTCCCCTTTCTTTACATCTGATGAGGTTTTGTATGCGCATTTCCTGCCATGATAACATAATGGTTGTTAAATTAAAAGTATTAATAATGGCTTACATATAGTGTACATACACTGAAGTTACAAAGGACCAAAGAGGAAACACACATACACACACTGAAGTTACAAAGGGCCCAAGTGTAAACACACACACACTCTCTCTCTCTCGCTCTCTCTCTCTCTCTCTCTCTCTCTCTTCTCTCTCTCTCTCTCTCTCACACACACACACACACTAACACAATTTTTAAAATCTGGATCTGCTCCTGCATTTAACAAAAAAATATTGTTTAAAAAGGTTGACTATACAAGAGTTTAGTTATACATTTTTACTACCTTTAAGAAGTCATTTCGTGTTTTTAAAACGGATTTCAACATTTTGATTCCACAAACGGTTAATGCAGCGAATACAGATTTCCTAATTGCAATTACCTTCAATGTTTGTTTGAAAGGTTCGTCAAGGACTATCACTTATACAGTTTTCAGTGGTATTACTTGGTTTCGCGTGTGCTGTTGGCTTACTCTTTATCGGGGAGGCAAGAAGAACCACAAGCAGACACGTTAAGAAGCTGAGTATGTAGAATTAGTAAAATAAACTGCCGGGCAAAAGAAAGTATACCCTTAAAAAATACCTTTTACTAAAATATTACGAGGCTGAAACAGTCGCATGTAAATGCTAATTTAACACAATTATGATCCCCGTATCAAAAAGATCCCCATCGAATAACTACTAAGTATTTCTTGTTTGTTTCATAATTAGCAGCCATCAACCATGGGTGTTTACTTTCTTTTGCCCTGGAGTGTATATTGAAGATGTTTGCTGGTCTTTGTTATGAATAAAAAGAATTCGAAGTAATTTATTTCTACAAACACATAATATTTCATCTAACAGTCCAATTGAAATCAAAGAAGTCTAGTTTGCATTGTATTGGCGCACTTGGTAACTACGTATACAGGGCCAAATTTTGATTTTACTTGAGCATATACGTGCAGGCACATAGGGAACTCCTTCACTGTTCATAGTTTCTCATAAAAGTATGATTAATAGTATATAGTGTTTCAAATATTATTTGTTTGTTGTACGCTGCACAATATTCCAGCTTTTTGACGGCGGACTGTATATATTCGTATATGGACCAGACAATCCAGTGATTGACATCATGAGCATCGATCAGAGCAATTGGGATACGATGACATGCATCAATCAAGTCAGCGAGCCTGACCACCCGATCCCGATTGTCGCCTCTTACGACAAGCATCGGTTCCTGAAGACCTATTCTACCCCGGATCTTCACGGGTCTGTTTCAAATAAGTCAAACAGATATGGGTGCAACGTTTATCTTTAAAAACACCCTGATTTAGTGTGTTCTTTTTTCACATATCGGTAAAAACTTGCTCATTTACGTATTTGACTCAATGTCTAATCTGCAGCGATATTTCATTCATGACGTCAGATAGTGCTATGACATCACGAAGATACAATGCAATGACGTCATAGTATACAGAACGTTGCGGCACTTCTCTCATTCATGTCATAAATTAATTCCCAAGTTGTTTGATATCCATATCGGCGATACTTGACTTTCCTTTCATCTTTAGAACACCCAAAAGTTTGAGTTGTACAGTGTTCACAAAACCATACCTTAGTGAAATTAGAAATGTTCAACTTCTCTGTGTCAACCACTTCATGTACGATATACACTACATCTCAAAAGTAGATTACCTCCTGTTTCGAGACGAACGACCTCTCCATCCGGGTGGTGCGTGATGGGTTGCATGACCTTCACGTGACGACCCGTTGTTTCGTGAACAGGATATGTGGTTGTCCCTCGCCGTGATATTGCTGGAATATTATTAAAAGCAGCATAAAACTATACTCACTGACTCATGCGTGAAGAACATGCGAACACCGAGTGTTGTCGCTGTCATTCTAGTCGGTAGGTGTAGATTCTTGAATTTGAAGTGAAGGGGAACTGGTTCTTATGGCAGATACGAATACCGCTTAGTTAAATGCATTAGGTGAATTACATTTGAGTTGTACTGTACATTGAATAATGTACATATTATTCTAGGTATGTTTACTTAAGGTGAAATGCGCAAACCAATTTGTATTAAAGTCTCGCCAGATATTACTTTGTATTTTTAGAACCCAAGTATCGACATGGGCCTGGTCCGACCTTCAGGCATGACATGGAGAAGTTAGATGGTAAATATATTCAAATATTTCCTTGACATTTTATACCAATTTATTATATACTGGGTATACGGGTGCCCCTTTTTGCCGAAGATGCCGCACTTCGCTGTACAGAGTGTGCCAGGATCCAGTGATCATGTATATATATATCACAGATTCATCCTGATTATGACCCTTGTTTTATCACTAAAATCAGATCTTAGTTCTCGCTACCTCTAAATAAAGATCTGAGGACATCCCATTACGCGTCACGTCAGAACGACCTTTCATCCGACCAATCAGAACGTCGCTTACCAGATGTGTTTTCTGATAATGCAACCTCGAAATTGATAAGTATTGTGAACGACAGTTACAGGCCTGAATCCGTATCTTCCACAGTTCGTGGGAAGTACTGCAATACAATCTCGATCATCTATCAGACATTCCAGGATGTTCTTTTGTTCAATTTTTTTATCCGTATTTTTCCAAGCCTGGAAGGGAAGTCGTCATTTTTAAACAAGTACCGTGTATCTCGAGAAAACCGCTTTCTGATAATGGTTAATGTCGAATTTTTGTTGGTTGTTTAATTAGTCGGTAAACGTTCGCGAAGGGTCATTCTGACGTGACGTGTAATGGGATGTCCTCAGATCTTTGCTTAGATCTGATTCTAATGAGCATGTGTCTACGTAGGGGCAAACCATTGAATATTCTGTGTTGCGCTGTTTGAAAAAAACATTTGTACAAGAAAATTCTGAAAAAGTATTTATCACAAGTTTTATCCAAACATAGCTCGCCAGACATACTGAATAATGTGAACAAAATAATTTCGAACAAAATTGTGTATCTCAGAGCAATGACCGAAAGATAATAATGCCGTATTCCAACACAAATTTAAGAAGACCTGAGGAACAGATTAAATTTTCTTCATGAAATGCTTGCGTTTTCACTGATTTTCAATGTTATTATAGACAGGCAGCTTGTGGCCGAAATCGATGTGGAGGACGACGTCAATCAGTTAGTTGACATATTCCGGCAAAAAGTAGCAAGTAAGATTCCATTATTTTGTTAATTCACTGTGAACAGATAGGAGCCATTACTATATTTTATTCTATAAACAGACGCGTTAAGTAATAATAGCGATAAACAAGCCATGGAACTGTCTCATAGGCATATGTTAAAAGCATTATGAAATGGTGATTATACCAGGTGATCTCGAAAAGGTGAGCGTCGTCCGCCCCATCGGTGGTACCTGTTTCAAAAAGGCGACACAACCATTTCCATATTCACACAAAAAATCTCTGCTAAAAGCGTAGTCGACTGTCCGATTCCGTCTATATCATGGGCTTGTGTTTAAGAATCACTACAAATTGTGATGACACCAGATGTTCGCGAAGATATGAGCGTATCATGCCCCACCGGTAGCACCCGTCACAAACACACGCAAAGGCAAGTCAGTTGTTTACTTGAAGAACACGGGAACATGTGGTGCAAAAATAGGGAATCCCATTCCATGGATGGATGTTCATGATGTCAATCACTGGATTGTCTTGTCCAGAGACTATTATACACGGACGCCGTTATATAGCTGGAATATGCTGAAATGGGCGTTAAACAAACACAGATACAAAACACACGATGGCACAGCTTTCGCTGTTATATTCAAGCTATTGTGGTTGACTGATAGAAAACACTAAGTCAAGTGAACGCAGTCTTGCAAATGTCCGTATGTCAGATTTAGTAAACAAACATAATAACGAGAAATTTATGTTTACCTACACTGCTATCACTGATCAATAAATGTTTAACACAATTTTAAATCAATAAATAAAACATTGAGATTCACTATTCATACCCTTTCAGCGCTGAAGCAGCAGAATATTTGGTCAGAGTTGCCGCCCTTTTCACGGTGCACAGGCAAGGAAAAGAAAGCATGTAAGCTTAATGTAATTTCGAATCCAGGATTATCGGCATAAAATACAGACAATTACGAACGTCTTGATCAGTACACACTGAGTGAGTGAGTGAATGAGTTGGATTTAACGCCGCTTTTAACAGTATTCCAGTTTATCACGGCGTGTCAGCTTAATGTGGGAGGAAAGCCCGAAGTGATGCAGGTCTTAGACGTTAACCACTTCGTTGAAACCCACGAGTACGGGTATGGTGCTGACAAACCTAGAAACATAATCGGGGCGAACCGGGATTCGAACCCACAATCATAGGTTTCTGGCTCGCCAAGGGACGCAGCTCTGCACAGCGAATCACCCGTGCCCCCAGTATACAATGAAGATATCCAAGTGCCTGCTGTTATTGAACGTCAATGTCAAGTTTATGTAAATAACAACGTAACCATCGTCGTGGTGTACATGTATGTGATAGAACGTCTGCCCGGAGAGCATCTCCGTGGTGTATTTGATAGAACGTCTGCCCGGAGAGCTCCTCCGTAGTGTATTTGATAGAACGTCTGCCCGGAGACCATCTCCGTGGTGTATTTGATAGAACGTCTGCCCGGAGACCACCTCCGTGGTGTATTTGATAGAACGTCTGCCCGGAGAGCATCTCCGTAGTGTATATGATAGAACGTCTGCCCGGAGACCATCTCCGTGGTGTATTTGATAGAACGTCTGCCCGGAGACCACCTCCGTGGTGTATTTAATAGAACGTCTGCCCGGAGAGCATCCCCGTGGTGTATTTGATAGAACGTCTGCCCGGAGAGCTCCTCCGTAGTGTATTTGATAGAACGTCTCCCCGGAGAGCTCCTCCGTAGTGTATTTGATAGAACGTCTGCCCGGAGACCACCTCCGTGGTGTATTTGATAGAACGTCTACCCGGAGACCACCTCCGTGGTGTATTTGATAGAACGTCTGCCTGGAGACCACCTCCGTGGTGTATTTGATGGAACGTCTACCCGGAGATCATCTCCGTGGTGTATTTGATAAAACGTCTGCCCGGAGACCACCTCCGTGGTGTATTTGATAGAACGTCTGCCCGGAGACCACCTCCGTGGTGTATTTGATAGAACGTCTGCCCGGAGACCACCTCCGTGGTGTATTTGATAGAACGTCTGCCCGGAGACCACCTCCGTGGTGTATTTGATAATACGTCTGCCTGGAGACCACCTCCGTGGTGTATTTGATAGAACGTCTGCCTGGAGACCATCTCCGTGGTGTATTTGATAGAACGTCTGCCCGGAGACCACCTCCGTGGTATATTTGATAATACGTCTGCCTGGAGACCACCTCCGTAGTGTATTTGATAGAACGTCTGCCTGGAGACCATCTCCGTGGTGTATTTGATAGAACGTCTGCCCGGAGACCACCTCCGTGGTATATTTGATAGAACGTCTGCCCAGAGACCACCTCCGTGGTGTATTTGATAGAACGTCTGCCCGGAGACCACCTCCGTGGTGTATTTGATAATACGTCTGCCCGGAGACCACCTCCGTGGTATATTTGATAATACGTCTGCCCGGAGACCATCTCCGTGGTGTATTTGATAGAACGTCTGCCTGGAGACCACCTCCGTGGTGTATTTGATAATACGTCTGCCCGGAGACCACCTCCGTGGTGTATTTGATAGAACGTCTGCCCGGAGACCACCTCCGTGGTATATTTGTTAGAACGTCTGCCCAGAGACCACCTCCGTGGTGTATTTGATAGAACGTCTGCCCGGAGACCACCTCCGTGGTGTATTTGATAGAACGTCTGCCCGGAGACCACCTCCGTGGTGTATTTGATAGAACGTCTGCCCGGAGACCACCTCCGTGGTGTATTTGATACAACGTCTGCCCGGAGACCACCTCCGTGGTGTATTTGATACAACGTCTGCCCGGAGAGCATCTCCGTGGTATATTTGATAGAACGTCTGCCCGACACCGACTCAATAGTTTATTTTACAGAGCGTTTGCCCGGAGAGCCGACTATAGGTGGTACCTTTGCAGCGTCGTACCAACCGACGTTACGAGATGGTACTTATTGTTACCCTGCCTGGCGCTCAGGCACACACACATGCACCCACTCCTCCCCTTATTTGTTTATGATTTTTGCGCTGGGAGGTGTGTTCCAAAAATGATCACCTCTTTAACTTGATATAACATGTTTGGCAGTAAAGGGTGCCAGGCTTGACATAGTCCTTAGCACTCTATTACTGTCGCACTGACGATTAAAATAGAACGGGTAGTCAGACCTGGTTCATACGTTGCTGAGGCCCTCGATCGATTTTTTAAAGTCATAAAATACATAACAATAGCAGACATGAAGCAAAATACACAACCTGCACGTGCCTTACTACTTCTCCGCTGTTTGCTGCAGCACTAAGTGGATTTTTATGAACGTTTCAGTGGACATGTGCAATGACACAGCTGCCTGCAAACACCCACTTCCGGCGGCTGACAGCCAAGAAAACATCCGCAATATTCTTACACCTGTAACCAAACTCAAAGAGGGGGCACTGGGAAGGATAAAGGATGTTTTCAACATACAGGAGAGGAGGAAATATGCTTTTGTCACGGCAGCGTCAGCGGATCACTTTGATGAATCCCAGGAGATGATCATGACTCTGGACAAATACATTTTCCCTCATTTGAGCAACTACTCCTTCTATTATTACGACATGGGGCTGAACAGAAGTCAGGTCAAACTGGTAAGCTATGACTTTATGATAGTATCAATGATATAAATACACGCAGTAGCAGCTAAGTTCATCAGTAGTAATATCATTAGTAGTATAAGGTAAACATAATAATAAACAGCATTGGCGGACATAGTAGTAGTAGTAGTAGTAGTAGTAGTAGTAGTAGTAGTAGTAGTGGATATAAGAGTAGTATTCCTTTATCCCTCATTTTATCCAAAATATTTAGTAGTAGGGGTGGTGGTTGATATTCTCAATATCCCATAAGCACTTAAGACAACTATATATAAAGACATAAGCAGATACGACAGCTTCTGTTATATAACTATGTCTATTGTTATTTCAACTATGTTGCAGCTTCAGAAATATGGAAGGGCTGAAATAAAACGCTACCCGTTTGATTTGCTGCCTGATCGGTTTTCCTACTTGAAGTGTTACTCGTGGAAGCCCTTGGTGATACAGGTACAGTAAAGGAAATTAATCAGTTTTAGGCACCCACCATCTGCACTCGCTCACGCACATGCATACACACAGGCAAACGCAAACAAGTGCATCAATGATGCTTGTAAAACACGTGTGTTACGCAGTCCCACAAAGGTTTTGTCTGAGTTTGCCCGCTGCCCGACTTTCATTTGTAACCACGTGGTTTTCGCACATATCAAAAGTCAAGGTCATATTCTCAAGTTTATAGCCTAAGTAGTGTTCAACTCGGAAATGATTTACTTCAGATCAGTTATCATTGGTAATGTCTTCCCGAGGGCGGGGGCCGATGTTAGAAAGTATATTGTCTTATTCACTATGATTAACCTGAAGATCCGGGTTACTTGACCTTCAGCGATCCTAGCTTGTCACAAGGCGACTAAGGGGATCGCATGGTCAGGCTAGCTGATTTGGGTGATGCATGTCATCGTATCCAAATTGCTTGGATCAGTGCTCATGAGTTCAATCACTGGATTGTCTGGTGTAGCTGGACTATTGCTGAATGCGGCGTTAAGCAACCAACAAACTACACGATTAGCATGCTTCAAAATCGGGAAAAGTGTATTTGGGAATGAATATCCATCTCAGTCAATTATTCCTACATTGTCAAAAACTTGTTCCTAGTGTGATACCCAGTTGGACAGGTTGAACAGCTTTGTGCATCTGTACGCCTTTAAACCCCTCCTACTCACTTATCCATTCATAAATAATTATTACGTATTATTATTTTCAGGCTCATTTTGACAATGCGGAGTACACATTTTGGTTGGACGCCTCTGGACGGTTCGACAAGGGCAACCTGCGTGAAATGTTCGACATGCTGAAAGAAACAGGTGTGCTTTTGTCACCATGGCCAAAATATCCTTTTGCACAACATTGTTCAAAGCACATGTTTTCCTACTTCAACACTGAACCATGCCACTTTTCAGTTTATCACGAATCTGAAGCCAATGTGATAATGCTACACAACCAGCCATTCACAAGACGTCTTATAATGGACCCGTGGGTGTCCTGCGCAGTGGACCCAAACTGTTTGTGTCATCCAGGCGCAACCAAATTGTACTTTTGTTCATTCGGCACCAGGAAGTATGGGAAATGTCACCGGTATGACCAATCAGCCCTCAATTTGATTCTTCTACAGATGTTCAGAAGGAATATAGATTCTATACAATATAAGAAAAAGAAATACGCACATGTCTCCCGAAAAATAGGACAATTGTACCTCAGTGAAACGTACAATAAAGTGTTATGATATCACTGTGTCTGTACGCTAACACGTGGTTATTTGAATGTGGATACCTCAGCATGCTTGTGTACGCGCAAGAGAGAGTGCATAATTGTGTGTGTTTGTTGTTGAACGAGACACTCAAAAATATTTCTTTATGGACCAGACGAAAGGGTGATGGTTGTAAACAAGTATCAATGTCATCGGTGCAGGGGGCACGGGTGGCCCAGTCGTCTAAGGCGCCGCGATTCGCTGTGCAGAGTTGCGTCCCTTGGGCACGCCAGAAACTTATGATTGTGGGTTCGAATCCCGGTTCGCCCCGATTATGTTTCTAGGTTTGTTGGCACCATACCCGTGCTCGTGGGTTTCACCGATGTGGTAAACGTCTGAGACCTGCATCACTTCGGGCTTTCCTCCCACATTAAGATGACATGCCGTGATATAACTGGAAAACTGTTAACAGAGGCGTTAAAACCCAACTCACTCACTCACTCACTCACGCACTCACGCATCGGTGTACGATCACACACAATCAAATAAAACTAATATTGATGGTTTATATCAAGATTGGAACAGAGGCACGGTTCAGACCATACACAGAGACGTGCATGTCGGGTTAACTTCGTGAGTCATACCAAAAGACGTTAAAAGATGGTACTTGTTGTTACCCTGCCTGGCGCTCGGCATTAAACTTTGACTGGTCGGCTTGGAGTCCGTATACTGTGTCTGAGTGGGGTGTTCATGTTAAACTGCGACATTTTATCTCAGTGGGCTGGCACTCTAAAATCGGCATTAGTCCGGACAAGTACAGGCACACACACACACACACACACACACACACACACACACACACACACGTGTACGGACCTCTCTATATAAGTGCAGTTATTTTGAACGCGACGTAACACCCCATTTCCCCTCACTTCAGTCTATCATCCTACATGCTAATTAGTACTATGTGTAATCTCAAAAACTCAAAGGATTTTCTTGAAGTCTTGCAATCTCAGAAATGAACCATGTTCAATTTTGTCAAAACATTTAATTTGTACATTACCATCCCACACAAAAAGTCCAAGGAAAACTTCATTCTTTGATCCATGGGGCCTTGCTGCTAAACGTTGTGACCACAGAGGATATTATAGTTCCATCTCTATCTTCAGAGTTTCAAAAATGAAAGCACATGTCATCTGAAGTTTACTGAGAAAATAATACGTCCTCATTGATAACATCTGTGCAAAATTTGGAGGCAACACATTTTGCTATGCATAGCCCAAGAGCACTGTATGACAAGGAAGATTCCTTCAACTTTCAAATTGGTCAACTTTTCCTTTATGTCGAGCACCATTCCAGCAGCTCCAGCCTTTGGGGTACATATTTGCCAACCTTTGAGGTCCAATCAAGCATACAATCAAGAGATGTTTGATGAGGACTACGACATTCAAGGCCTTAGTAATGGTTTTAAAAAGTTCTATAGTGAGCATGGGTTGAACATTTCGCATCGGTGACCAATATAATGTCTGATGCAATTTCCTAATTTGACTTGTACTAATGTTCAAATTTTCAAATTTAATGCTTAGAGCAAAATCGAATGTGCGTAGGGTTGAAACGCACCTTTAACCTTGTTGCGTGCTGTCATAAATATATATGTATTATGGCGTCATCTATAGAACGTCTAGGTAAACGTAAACACAACTCAAAAATTGAGAAATACCCAATGTGCAAACATTATATATAATTTTTGCTAATGTAACGGGGCCCTTTCCATTTAGGTTAAACGAATCAAAAACAATAAATACTATTAATGAAAGTTTCTTGCAAATATATTGACAGGGTGATTTTCTTCCCTTTTCCTGTTCAGTGAAGTAGGATTTTGGAGTGGTTGCAAAGTGCAGCAAACTAAAGACAATGCATGGTTTATTCCTTCTTATTTCATTTGAAGTTAGATATAATCATTATTGTAAAGTCTGATGTGGCAGTGATTTTGATTGTAAGTGACAGTGTTCCCCCTGGTGTGGAGAGCAACGCTGTGAGAACCTGTGTAGAGATGTCGATTCACTGCATGATTCGTAACGCTTCGAGGTTGCACTTTCTAGAAGGATGTCTGTAACTATACATGAGGGAGACGATGTCGATTTGGGGCCTCCTTCTACAACTTGATATGCAACTTACATTTTCTATCACCTTCTTGAAAGTGTAGACCTTTTGGCCTGCTTCTCAACACTGATTCCTAGATCGATTTTTGGTTTGTTGGTTTGTTGTTTAACGCCGCACTCAGCAATATTCTAGCTATATGACGGCGGTCTGTAAATAATCGAGTCTGGACCAGACAATCCAGTGATTAATATAAGCATCGATCCACGCAATTGGGATCGGTGACATGCATCAACCAAGTCAGCGAGTCACCCGATCCCGTTCGTCGCCCTTTACGACAAGCATAGTCGCCTTTTGCGGCAAGCATGGGTTGCTGAAGACCTATTCTACAACGGAATCTTCACGGGTCTAAAAACAGCACCTGCTTCACCCATTCAAGACATTCGATGGTGACAACTGCTTAAGATAGGGTCTGATATTTATTGCTGCCGTCACATATTTGGCACATTGTATTGCCGTTTATTATCGAAAAACTAATCATTTGTTTCATTCCTATTTGTGGATTCTTCATTGATATTGTGGGGTTATTTACTGATTTCTCAATTTAGTTCTGTACATGTCGATTTCTGGATTAACCACTCGTTTCAATTTGGAAATCATCACATAACGAAAGTTAAATATTGAGAAGAGACATCTTTTAGCTTCTAAGCCTATTTAAATAATTGCACAGTGCTTATTTATCAATTATTGTAGAGGTAAAACATGGAGCTGACTGAAATTATTTCTAATGATGTCCGAATAACTAAATATACTTTGTTGTTTCCAAATCCATGGACATACACACATGAATCGTAGAAATGATACACTAGACTGTTTATAAGAAATATGGTTTATGGAGTTCGTATTGAGATTGTAATTATATACATGTGACTCATGCAGTGAAACTCCAACAGCAAGCAATGTGATCATCAGCGTAATACTGTTCTAATTTAAATAATTCCGTTATTGAATTGAGGAAAACATAGGAAGCCATTTCCTTCCCACATTAAGCTGACACGCCGTGATGTAACTGAAATAAGGTTCCTATTGAATTCACTGATTTCAGCATGTTCAATTCAACTAACTGATTTGTCCAATCGACCCGTGAAGATCCAGGGTAGAATAGGTCTTCAGCAACCCATGCTTGCCGTAAAAGGTGACTATGCTTGTAAAAGGCGACTGACGGGATTGGGTGGTCAGGTTCGTTGATGCATGTCATCGTATCCCAATTGCGTCAAGTGATGCTTCTGATGTCAAGAACTGGATTGTCTGGTCCAGATTCAATTATTTACAGACCGCCGCCATACAGTTGGAATATTGCTGAGTACGACGTTAAACAACAAAACAGTAAACAAAAACAGATTGGTCCAAACTGGAACTCATGTTGTCACAAATTTCTTAATGAAGAAGAATTAGACTTTTAATTGTTTTATTACTAAATATCAAGAAGGGGCTTTAACATTGAATACATTCATTCAGTGAGAGTATATCTTATAAGCGATTTTATGAATACCTCAACCAACTTAAATTGAAAATATACATAATGATATCAAAGTAAAAACATCCCATCTGAAAAATAAGTGTTGTGAAAAGGTATCGTTAGAAGATACATCAATATCATCAATCGAATAATAAAGAAATCTGTTACAAAGCTTATAGAGAACTTGGAAAAAAAGCTCCTTCCATGCTTTGCATTTGTACAGTCAGCATTAATGAGATTATTTTCAGTAATATTCGAGCTATTTGACGGCAGCCAGTAAAATAATCGACACAATCAGCACTATTCCAGGTTTATGACGTGTAAAAACTCGCAGTTATGCCAGACAATTCGGTGATCGATTGTGAACAATGATGCACGGCGTCGAGGGACGAAGACACGCAATTAACCAAGTCATCGAGTCTGATCACCCAATACATTTGGTGCCTTCATACAACTAGCATAGGAGGCTTGGTTTATAAATCTAACCCAGAATCCCTGAACAGGCCAGTGGTTGATACTGCGATCAACGATTCAACCATGCCACAAAGCTTGACCCAATCCAAACATACAGACAAGTCACTCGGACCTATTCTAATTCAGAATCCACTTTGGGCATTTGGAAATACTGCACTATGTAGTGAGGAAGTATGTATGCGCCTCTAGTAATATATTAACGACCAAAATGGGAAATATGATAGAAAATGTTGCCATTGGCAAAACTGACTATGAAAAAATCAATATCTAGGAACCTCAATATTTATTCCCTCAGGGTTTGCTACAACAAAATGGATATGAATGATACCCGGAAAGAAAATTATGTTGTGAAAATACAATCCCCCCCAAAATATATGGTCGAACCCCTATACGTATATACCGTGTTTGCTAATGCTAACTGATTGTGATGACCAGTGAGTTGACATATGTAAGCAATGGACCCCGGGCGTGTATCAGCCAACCACCATCCAAGCCAGACATTTATCCAGAACAACAAACGCATTTCCGAGGGATATCTACAACTACATGAAAAAGGTGCTGTGATGACATAAAAAAACTGAGCGAAATGAGGTTTATGTCCGAGTAAGTTGGCAAAATATACGCTATAATAGGTAACTATGCACCTCTCAACTGTAAAAGCCACGCTTGATTGACGCAGCCATAAGAAATTAGGTAAAAGTAAGATTTCATAAGGTACAAGGGGTGCGCAAGCTCAACAAATCCTACACACACACACACACACCCCACCCCCCACACCCCACCCATCCATCCCCCTAACAAATCAATTCCCATTATCACAACCACCACACACACGTTAAAAAATAGAAGTATCGTTAAAGTGAAAAACACTCCAAAATCAACATTATCATTATGCAGTGTATGTGTTTCAAAACATGTGTGCTGTCATGTTCGACTTAATGGTAACACAAGGACACACGGGTTGGTTGACCAAGTGGTGTCGGTGACGCAACTCGCTGTATCTGCACTAGTACACCGCTTGAAGAAATAGATCCTCCCTGACATGACCTTTGGTCCGAGATATAGGGTATGCATGTACTGGCACATTGACGCACATACCGGAACACATACACATCATAGTGATTTATTGTTCAATTCATTGAGGTACAGTCGTCCTTTTTTCCGCGAGACATGTGCGTATTTCTTTTTCTTATATTGTATGGAATCTATATTCCTTCTGAACATCTGTAGAAGAATCAAATTGAGGGCTGATTGGTCATACCGGTGACATTTCCCATACTTCCTGTTGCGAAATGAACACCAGAACATTTTGGTTGCGCCTGGGTGACACAAACAGTTTGGGTCCACTGCGCAGGACACCCACGGGTCCATTATAAGACGTCTTGTGAATGGCTGGTTGTGTAGCATTATCACATTGGCTTCAGATTCGTGATAAACTGAAAAGTGGCATGGTTCAGTGTTGAAGTAGGAAAACATGTGCTTTGAACAATGTTGTGCAAATGGGTATGGCCATGGTGACAAAAGCACACCGGTTACTTTCAGCAAGTCGAACATTTCACGCAGGTTGCCTTTATCGAATCGTGCAGAGGCGTCCATCCAAAATGTGTACTCCGCATTGTCAAAATGAGCCTGAAAGAACAACGATTGACTGATAACTGACAGAAAGGAGTAAGTGAGTGATTGTTTGTTGTTTAGCACCGCACAGCAATATTCCAGCTGTATGAAGGTGGTCTGAAAATAATCCAGTCTGTGCCAGACAAACCAGGTGTTGACATCAGGAGCATCACTTGACGCAGTTGGGATACGATGACATACAAGCAACGACGTTACCATACCTTTTGCCTCTTTGTTTGTGGTTTAACGCCGCACTCAGCAATATTCCAGCTATGTGACGGCGGTCTGAAATAATCGAGTCTGGACCATCAATCCAGTGATTGACATTATAAGCATCCGATCGCAAATGGGATCACCCAATCCCGTTAGTCGCCCCTTACGACAAGCATAGTCACTTTTTACAACGAGCATGGGTTGTTGAAGACCTATTCTACCCAGGATCTTCACGGGTTAGTCACCGTACCTGATCACCCGATCCAGTAAACCGTCAATTACAACCAGCATAAACTGCTGGGGACCAATTCTAAGTCCAAACAGGACCCATGGAAATGATCCTACAAGTGCAGTATATTTTTTAAATGACTCTGTGAGCTAGAATAGGTAAGTTTCGTGTAGATGCATTTGTGCGTGTGCGTGTGCGTGTGCGTGTGCGTGTGCGTTACAGATATCTCTGCGCGCATGTGCAGATATCTAGGTGCGCATAATACCTGTATCACGACGGGTTTCCACGTGTAACACTTCAAGTAGGAAAACCGATCAGGCAGCAAATCAAACGGGTACCGTTTTATCTCGGCCCTTCCATATTTCTGAAGCTGCAACATATACGATAAAAAACGGGTTATATATAAATACTTTAATTTAAGAAGTATAGGAGATAACAGGCCTCCGAGGTTTTGGTTGAAAATGTAAACACGAGGGAGAAGGATTTTCGGGACTCCCGAGTTGTTAACATTTTCAACCTAAACCGAGGGGTTGTATTTTCTCTGGCTTTTAAACGTTCTAAATGCAAGAAATTCCAGACAAAACATCGTGATACCTTACAGTGGAACGATATGTCAGGGTAAAAGCTAATTCGATCGAAGCGTGCGAGAGAAAGACCACACGCAGCAAGCACACATTTGAAGTCATGACATGTAACATTGAACAATAGTTATCACCTGCTCAGTGGGAAAACAGTAGGTTACAAAACTTAACATAATATGTGAGACTGCAGGTTCGATTCCCGTCATCCATAACGAAAATATTTCATGTCTTAGAACATTGGACGTTTGAAACACAAAGTCCAAATTTCATCTACTACTCAAATCATCAGGTCTAACAAGGAAAAAGTAAAACCTCAGACCCGGGATAAGGTCGTACCAGGAAAAAGAAAAACCACGCAAGGAGTTATTACGAGATAGGAATATACCAACAATACAACAGTCAAAAGTGGCTGTAGGTTTAGAAGCTGGGGTATCTGTTTATCCATGTGTAAATACTTGTATTACTTATACTTAGAAGCTGGGGTATCTGCTTGTCCCATATCACTGAATCATAAATTGTGAATAAAACAAGGAGTGAGTGGGTTGGGTTTAACGCCAGTTTGAAACGTATTCACGGCGTGTCAGCTTGATGTGGGAGGAAAGCCCGAAGTGATGCAGGTCTCAGACGTTTACCACTCTGGTGAAACCGACGAGTAGGGATATGGTGCTGCCAATCTAGAAACATAATCGGGCGAACCGGGACTCGAACCAACAATCATAGGTTTCTGACGTGCCTTTCTGCACAGCGAATTGCGGCGCCTGAGACGATTGGGGCCACCCGTCACCAAAAAAATCAATGACTTCATAATAGGACATATGAATTATAAGGTGCTATCTGCGATAACACGCAATCAACGAAATCACCGAGTCTGAGTAACTGACACAGTAAGCCGCCTCTTAGAATGAGTAAAAGATTGCTTGGGTACACGGAATTCCTACGCGAAAGTTAGCGTGTTGATTTTAACGATTCTCGGCTATATATCAGTGATCTGAACGTTGCCGTTGCAGTTTTCATGGAAATAGCTTACCAGTTTGACCTGACTTCTGTTCAGTCCCATGTCGTAATAATAGAAGGAGTAGTTGCTCAAATGAGGGAAAATGTATTTGTCCAGAGTCATGATCATCTCCTGGGATTCATCAAAGTGATCCGCTGACGCTGCCGTGACAAAAGCATATTTCCTCCTCTCCTGTATGTTGAAAACATCCTTTATCCTTCCCAGTGCCCCCTCTTTGAGTTTGGTTACAGGTGTAAGAATATTGCGGATGTTTTCTTGGCTGTCAGCCGCCGGAAGTGGGTGTTTGCAGGCAGCTGTATCATTGCACATGTCCACTGAAAAGAGGCAGGGAGGGTTGTTTTCATGGTCCAAACTTGATTATGTAAGGGCCGTCATACTTTAGCTATAATATTACTTATGGAGAGATAAAGAAGAAATTATTTTAACCTTACATGCTTTCTTTTCCTTGCCTGTACACCGAGGAGAAGGGGGTAACTCTGACCATACCTTCTTCTGTTTCAGAGCTACAACATAGAACGAAATTGGTGAAATAGTTGATCTTTTTGAAACATTCTAGATCTAACATTTAGCAGTGGAACCCAGGTAGGTATCAACGAAACCTACAACTATGTGAAGCCAGCGATTTATCCAGAACAATTATGAGAGTAGAAGGGTGCTGTGACTATATAGAAAAGTGAGTGAAAATGAGGGATATGTCTGTGAAAGGTAGCACAGTAAACTATATAAGCGGTAACTCTGCACCTAGGAAACCGTCGGTTGTAGAAGTGTCATGTAAGTGAAATCCATCATCAGCACCACCACACACCCCTTAAAGGAAAATAGAGGTATCGTTAAAGTGAAAATATTGTTTTTATGCAATGTATGTTATGCATGTCTTAATGATACCAAGAGGACACACGGGAAGATTTGGTTGCCCAAGTGGTGTCAGGTGATGCAATTCCCTCTATCTGCAGCAATGCATCACTTGAAGCAACAGATGTTCCCTGAACATGACCTTTGGTCCAAGATATTGGGTATGCGTTAGCCAAAATGTTAGGAATAATAATAATTAAAAACAAATAGAAGTGTTGGATTAGAACATGATGTACATGAGTATAATAATACACTTTTACTCTGTCTGAAAATGTGCTTTTGGTGGTTATGATATTTTCTCGTTATTAATTAACCGTTTCTTAATTAAAATCGATGAGCTCATGAAATCTTACTTGCTACTTTCTGACGAAACAGGTCCACCAAGAGTGTGACCTCGTCTCTGGAATGGACAAGCTGGTTGTCTGAAATCAAGAGCACATACACATGTGTGTACTCATACGTTATACATGTGCGTACATAATGAAAAAAAACACAAAGTCACTAGGAGGCACGGGTGGCCCTGTCGTCCAAGGCGCCGCGATTCGCTGTGCAGAGTTGCGTCCCTTGGGCAGGCCAGAAACCTATGATTGTGGGTTCGAATCCCGGTTCGCCCCGAATATGCGTCTAGGTTTGTCAGGGCTTTCCTCCCAAATTAAGCTGACACGCTGTGATATGACTGGAATACTGTTAAAAGCGGCGTTAAACCCAACTCACTCACTCACTCATAAGTGTATGAAGTATTATTGAAATGACGTAAACTACTTCCACATTTCTTGGGAAACTCTTGGGAATGACTACATACAGAAGCGTTGTGCGTGACCATTAAGATCCTTTAGATCCCCCCCATACACTTATGAACGTGAGTTTCTTGGACATATGGCCGACCACACGTTCAATGGAAAAGCTGTATGTCGTGTACACTTTACATTCAAAATTATATGTACATAAATATATATGTGTCTGTGTGTCTGTCTGTGCTTGCGTGCGCGCGTGTGTGTATTAAGTGCATATGTATAATGAACTGTAGATAAAACTGGAAATATAGGAGAGCAGTTCGTGTCGCGTGATTAATTTCTGAATGTCACTGGCACCAATTGTGCTCCCCTTTTTGTGGATCTGTTTCTTAATGCATATGAATCGGAATATCTGCTCGGATTGGCAAAGTCACAACAAGGTAATGTGGCCAAGAAGGTTAACTTAAGCTTCAGGTTTATCGATGATTTGATATTGTTCAATAACAATCAAATAGCCAATTCCCTTCCTCTGATTTACCAACCTGAACCTGAAATATAGGAGACCAGTGAGACCGCCTCAACTGTTTCATATTTAGATCTATGTATAAAGATTCAGAGTGACAAAACTCTCCACAAGACCGGGTGACAAGAGGGATGACTTCAACTTTCCAATAGACAACTTTCCTTTCTTGTCTAGCAATATTTCAACAACACCAGCCTTTGGTGTTTAAATTTCGCAACGTTTGAGATAAAATCGAGACTGCTCTTTCTACCAAGATTTCGAAAAGCGTCATTGCTCAGAAGTTGTTTGATCAAGGGTACAACATTCAAGGCATCAGTAAAGCTTTCAAACGTTTTATGTAGACATGTGGAGGACATTTCTAATTTTGACGCATCAGTGACTAAAATGATGTCTTATGCAATTCCCTATTTTGACTTGAACCATATGTTCCCTTGTTTTTTTTCAGGTAAACAGTTGACTTGCCTTTGCATGTGTTTTTGACGGGTGCCACCGGGAGGGCAGGATACGCTCACCTTTTCGAGAACACCTGGTATGATCACTATTTGATAGTGATTCATAAACACATGCTCACTGATATAGTCGGAATCGCACAATCGACTCTGCTTTATGAAGAGCTTTCTCATAAATATGGAAAGGGGTTTGTCGCTTTAGTAATATATTTGGTGCTGTACACAACTGAATTCACCTCTTTATATCAGGGGACCGTCACCTCTAACAATGGTGGATGAATTTGTAAATTTCACTATTCAACAACCCTTTACCATTAAGTCTCTGTATCTCCCTGGTGACTGCACGTTCAGTCGTTGTTTGAAGATACACGTGCTCAGTATCTGAAAATGCAATGAACGAGCATACAGCAATGGCCTAACCATATTGGTTATCGTCTAAGACCTGCATCACGAGGTTTCGTCCCACATCAAGCTGTGATATAACTGACATACTGTTCAACGCAGCGTGTTCAAAGCGTGTCCAAACTCACTCACTCACTCACCCCCTAACCATCTTCGAAACAAATGCATCCCTACGCAAAAGTAAACAAGCTGACTTTTCTCGACTCTTCGGATTGTGAATATAGCTGGTAAACACCATTCTAATTTAGCATATTTTTGTCACTTACACTTATACATAAATAACATGCAAAAGCTACATCGGCTAGTGCGAGAATGTCAGTTTTGCGAGAAAGACAATTTTAAAGTTTGCGAGCATGAACAAGTTGATACCTGATACTCCGACATCTACTGGATGATGGATGGATGGATCGTTATTGAATATTTATTAAGTTGAATCTATATGTTCGGAATCAGAATAAAGAATTATCTGACGTCTCATTCTATATCAGCTCGAGGATAATAGACTGAAAGAACGACCGAATGAAAATTCGCACCGGCGACCAATGAAAAGCCGAGTTATTTATAGAAAAATGGGTAATTCCCAAGGGCATTACTGAACATATTACGACATCATCCATTTTCCCGTATGGGTAAGAAATACCAATAAACCCAAAAGTTAATTAAACATATAAGAATCAGGAGGCTGTGACTATGGTGAATATATGTGGCTGTGAATTTCAATGTTTGAAAACCCTTACCATTTAGTCTCTGTGTTTCCTTGATGACTGTATGGTCATACTTTGTTTGAAGACACAAGTGCTTAGTATCTGAAAATACATTGGACCAAAACTTACTTCGGGCTCATGAACATAAATTAGCTTAGAGGGTACATCAACCCATGTCCCACTCGATACCCGTGGACACTGCATAATACTCCTCAAACCACACAATATCTATTGCTTGTTTCTTATCACTATCTTTAAGAAATGGATCGATATGTAAAATCTCGATTTCCTAACCATACAACCCGTATTTCCTCATTGCTTAATGTAAACTAGAAATATAAAAATGCTGATTTGCAAAATTTTGAACAGCTAGTTCGTCAGATAGTTTTACATCCAAAGGTGCACGGAAATAAACAAACAAAATGCAGAACAAAATTTAAAGTGCCTGTATATTTGTTAGATGATGATGGTAAACAGGTTTGTGATCTCGCACTCTTTATGTGATAAAGGAGTGGTTTGTTTATTTCTGAAATTTGCAAACAGAATGAAGCAAGTGTCCACTAGCAGTTGGTTAACTTCACATGGCTATTGGTAATGTTAGACATGACTGATGACACGATCATAACATGAGGGAGTCAAGATGGATACATGCATATCGTATAGACTCTTGGTTATCTCGGTCATAATATTTATATGAACAGCTATGAAAATATGTCATCCACATATGTCAAATGCATTGCGATAAACAACATTCACAACAAACTGTAAGTACATACGGCTCTTGTCATGACGACTCCACTTTCAACAGTATTTCGGTCACCTCACAGTGTGTCAGCTTCACATGGAGGAGTTAAGTTATTTTTTTATTTTTTTATTTTTTAATTTTTTATCGCTTCAGCAATATTGCAGCCATATCGCGGACATGGAGGAAGGTTGAATTAGAAGTTGATCACAGACGTTTGGTGGACAACAGGAAGGATCATAAACAGTGCGAATCTGGGATTCGAACCGATGAACAGCGGATCCTGGCTCGACTATGGTACGCAACTATGCAAAATTGTATATGAATAATTACATGACTTACTCAACACATTCGGGGTCCTTGTGACCATCACTAGCAGACCAAAGGGATACAAAGTGCCAAGAAATATCACTGAAACTGACATTCAAAAGATTATGTATTTTGTTTATTTGTTGTTTAACGCCGCACTCAGCAATATTCCAGCTATTTGACTGGGGTCTGTAAAATAATCGAGTCTCGGCCAGACAAACCCATGATTGACATCATGAGCATCGATGCACGCTATTGTGATCGATGACAAGTCAGCGAGCCTGACCACCCGATCCCGTTAGTCGCCTTTCACGACAAGCAGAGTCGCCTTTTACGGCAAATGTAGGTTGCTGAAGACCTATTCTGCCCCGGAATCTTCGCGGGTCTAATAGATTGTGTGTGAGGGGGTGTAAATATTAAACGTCAACGCAAGTGAATAACAAGTATCGATTATCCGCCGATACAGATTCCGTTAGGTGTAAAAGGCAAAATAGCGGTGAAACTTGAATGAATGGATCACTGAAAGTCGGTGATGGTAAGCATGTCCTGCCCAACTGGTAGCACTCACCACTCAAACAATTTGTATCAAATCGGAAGTTTATGTTTACTGCCTAACGCCGGACAGTAGTATTTCTGCCGTGCAATGTGCGTAAAAGGCAAAATAGTGATGAAAATGATATGAATGGATCACTGGAAATCAGTGTTGACACCAGATTTAGGCAAAAACTATAAATTTGGACACTGTCATTTGTTTGGGAGTGGATTCCCACTAACAGAATCCACAAAACCAAAAGGTCGCATGTTCCTGTATTTGACATTTGCAAACAAGGGAATTGATGCTTATTATTCTGTTTCCCTAAATGTCTCACAATATTTCAAATTTCTGCAGACCGCTAATATTTCATTTTCCAAACGAACACCATTTCACCTTAGTTGTTCACTTGTTGGGACTTGTTACAGAACGTGAGTTTGGCAGCTCATGATGGAATTGACAGGACGTATCTTGGACAGAAAAAGTATTTCTCCCTATTAATTACATATTACAATTATTATTTATTTCAAAGGTTAAATTTATTTAATAATTTACAACCGATTTGGGTATAGAGAAATAAAACACTTTGAAATTAATTATAGGGGTTTAATTGAGGCAGTGATATGCAGGAAATAATTATTTCTCCTCTGATGTCATTATTATTATTATTTAATGTTGCTGAGTAAACAAACAAACCAAACAGAACAAACATCTCTTTTGTCTTTTGTTTTTAAGGGGCGGTCGGGTAGCCTAGTGGTTAAAGCGTTCTTTCGTCACGCCGAAGACCCAGGTTTGATTCCCGACATGGGTACAATGCGTGAAGCCCATTTCTGGTGTCCCCCGCCGTGATGTTGCTGGAATATTGCTAAAAGCGGCGTAAAACCAAACTCACTCTCACTTTTGTTTTTAATACATAATCTTTTGGGGTAAATATTCAAACATGCATCAGGTCATTCGTTCAATCATTTAATAACTTGAAGTTCATTGATTGTATGCATTCAAGTAAGCGTATACTCAACAAATGCGCAAACACTCCATCTTCTCACATTCGTCGTCTAGCCGCCATTTTGGGAGAGAGGGAGTGTTCAATTTTTTGTGTTTTTTTTGTTACTTATTTACATAACGTAAAACAAACATTTGGATTAAGTCTACAACCCCCAAATATTAAAAAAACTTACTTCCCCTACAACGACCTAGTGACCGTTTCAGCAGGATCTTTTACAACTATTTTGGTAAGTGTTCAAAACACCTTCTGCACTATATTTCAAACTGGAACCAAACTTTGAATTTAACAAGGATGTCTCTTGCTTTCATCACAAACTTCCACGGGACTCATATACTGTACCCATCCTACAAGACGAGAATTATATGATTTGATAATACTCATGATATATATATATAGCCTATTAACAATCTGTCTTGAAAGTGGGATATGTGTATATATTACATTGCTTATGAATTATCCATGACTGATTATATGTACCATATCATACATGTAATATGATGATTCATGATGAGAAAATCTGAGTTTCGAAGGAAGTTTTGAAATTTTGTCATTGTAATATACCAATAAAATGGTCTTTCAGAGTGGGTTAGGTCAGTGCGCAATGTTGGCATTGGGGGAATGCAGAAACAGAAAACATGGAAACATCTTTGGAATAAACCCATTCTGTTCCAGCCAGCTGCCATCCAAAGTCTGGCTGCCCTACATGAACAGTTTGTACTTGTTTCCACTGACAAGGCCTCAAATAACATAACCATGATATGTAAGCATCACTACATTAATTGTTTGATCAAAGAACTTGGTATTAATGACGTTTCAATGTTGCCACATATAGAGCCCAATCTGCCCAAACCACGCCTCAGCACTTGACGCTAAAACCTTAAGGCATCTCTCTTTTGTACTGGATTCCCAAGCTCTAAAACAACCGTACAAAGAGAGCGAGTGAATTGGGTTTAACGCCGCTTTTAACAGTATTCCAGTTATATCGCGGTGTGTCAGCTTAATGTAGGAGGAAAGCCCGAAGTGATGCAGGTCTCAGACGTTTACCACTTCGGTGAAACCCACGAGTACGGGTATGGTGCTGACAAACCTAGAAACATAATCGGGGCGAACCGGGATTCGAACCCATAACCATAGGTTTCTGGCGTGCCCAGCGAACCGCGGCGCCTTAGACGAGTGGACGACTGGGCCACCCGTGCCCCCTGCTGACATTTGAAACAACATTTCCCAGGCCGTTTTCAATCATCTGGTATCTCTGTGCGCTGCCAAAACCCTGTGTGAGTCAAATGGTGGCCCAACCCGACATTGACATTGTTAGTTGAGTTGTTACACCACCCTCTGTTAGGGCACCCCTCTTTTAGGTCACCCCTCTTTTAGGGCACCCCTCTTTTAGGGCACCCCTCTGTCTCCTGTTACCAGGCATGGGTTTTGTCAATTAATTTTTCATGATAACCATGACAAGATATCGCTCTACATGAAGCACAAACTACAGTTATAACGAACTCAAAGGGACCTCTAATTTCAGTTCGTTATAACCGTAGTTCATTATAAGCATACATACAGGATGTAAACAGCAAATGCCCTGGACAAAAAATACGTTATATCCGTCAGTTCGTTAAAAGCGTTTTCGTTATAATTGTAGTTTACTGTATAACAGTTGATAGTCTGATTCATGTTGCAAATGTCTTTCAAACTGTTCTCGATTAAGTTTATTCAAAGTGAAAAAAAACAAAAGATTTAGAGACGCCTACAAAGGCATAATGGGGCCACTGGGTTTTACGGATGGGGCGAGCTATAACCACTCAATTATGAATTTACCAGTGAAAATGGCGTCAGTGTGGTCTCTCAACGACGGCTAATACAATTGTTTGACATTTCAACAATCCAAAGCCATTCATATAAAATTTAATAAGAATATATTGAGCTGTCAATCTTCACACCCTCAATGCTCAAAGACTCAACCAAAGAAATATTTGATCCGAGACGTCAAAACTGCTCTTCATTGTGTAACAAGACGAAAACATTTCTTAGTTTTTTAAACAATAATCTTAATTCATAACAAACATCTCATTTTTTTAGAGTCAACTGGATATTCTGGTCCATTATTTGATTTGTTTGTTTACAGGCCGCCGTCGCATGCCAGGAGTACTGCAGTGCGGCGGCAGGCAACAGACACTGACGTTGTCGTACACATGGTGTGAGTGGCAGGATATACCTGTAGGACAGGTCATGTTTACTCCTTTGCCGAACACCTTGTGTCATCTCTGTTTTTTAGTAATCAATTCATATAATTTTCACCGCATTTTGCCTTTTACGCCCATTTCGGCGAATAAACGAGAGTTGTTATTACCTGGTGGTGACGTTAGATGTTAACAGCGATCGAATTAGAGGGTAAAACCGGCGGCAGAAAATATTGACATATGCTAAATGTAGGTAAGTGTAGATATATGACGTACTTAAGGCGTACTTTAGACAGGGTGAGTGTAGATAGGTGATGTGCTTTAAGGCAGGGTGAGTGTAGATATTATGACATACTTAAGGCATACTTTAAACAGGGTGAGTGTAGATAGGTGATGTGCTTCAGGCAGGGTGAGTGTAGATATATGGCATGTGCTTTAGGCAGGGAGATATATATATATATACTGAACCGCAAAAGAAACGTCAACCCCAAGTAACATTGCCTAAAAAGTTGTCATTTAAATTTTTGGGTATTTTTTGTCAACGTTACTAAAACTTAACATTACCTTGTTCGGAAAAATGAAATTTGATGATAAAAACACAAAACAGATGACAATAAAACCGATCGCCCAAACGCATCACGGCAACGGCCATGGAAACCCGATGCACGTGAGTTCCGTGCAAACTGAAATGCACATGCGTTCCCCCATTTCTTGCTCAACAAAAATCCATCCAGATCGGATAATATTCATTCGTCATTGAATTGCTACCACGTGCCGGGATTGACAAGAAATCAGCGACACCAAGTCCTTGGACGATTGCAAACTGGACAAGCCCCCCCCCCCCCCCCCCCCACACAACACACACACACACACACACACACACCACACACGCACCACACACACACACCGTCACGATCGTCAGATTGTGCGACAGCATCTTCAAGATCGCTTTTTGCGTCGACGATTGGCGAGCAGACACCTCCACTGTCACAGGCCAAACCGAGGACCCATTCTGACACCACGTCATCGCCGGGGTTGTCTTCAGTGGGCAATACAGTACCAGCATTGGCGCCACCAGCAGTGGAGAAGAGTCCTTTTCTCAGACGAGAGCCGTTACTGTATCTCAACAGCAGATGGCCGAGAGAGTCTGGCGACGCCGTGGGGAACGTTATTCGGATGCTTATGTTGTTGAGAGAGACTCGTGGGGTGGTCCGAGCATCATGGTGTAGGGTGGAATTGGTCTTGCACAGAGGGTCGGCCCTGTGGTCTTCCAGAACATCGGTCCAGGGAGAGGCCATAGTGTCACAGCAGCTCGGTACATCAAGCCTTGAGACCACACGCCATACCTCATTTGGCACGTCACCGCAACCACGAGTTTCAGCATGATAACGCCCATGCCCACACTGCGAGACCAACAAGAGACTTCCTCCAGCAGAATGGCATCAGAACCATGCATTGGCCTGCCCTCAGTCCCGATTTAAATCCCATTGAGCACCTGTGGGACGAAATTTAAAGACGGCTGAACGACGTCCGACCAAGGCCGACAACTGCAGCTGAACTGCGTCAGGCGTTCCTCAGAGTGCGGGATCAAGTGTCTATGGCCCTCATCCAACTCCCTCATCTATTCCATCTATCGACATTGCACGGCAGTCATCAATGCACATGGCGGACACACGAGATAGTGACTTGTGATGCCAGTTTCTCAGAGACTTTAATTTCAACCTTGATGATCAGTTTTGCCAAGTTTCATCGTTTTAATTTGTCTCAAAGTTTGTTTACGGTGTTTGGACAAATAAGGTTTCTCATCGATCTCTCTATGGTGACGTTTCTTTTGCGGTTCAGTATATATATACTGCATATATATAGACTGCAAATTTCAATTTTGCCAAGATAAACTATTTACTGTTAAAAACAACATGAACTGTCGCAGTAAAGATGTTATATATGTTTTAACATGTGCTGGATGTGGTGAGCATTATATTGGAGAAACTGGTATGCAACTGAAAGACCGAATCACTGTACACAGACAACAAATTCGAGATCCAAATGTACGTTGTATAAATGTAAGCAAACACATTGATGAATGCGGGAGTGGTCATTTTACTGTCTTTCCGTTTTATAAATTGTTTAATAATGACAAACATTTATGAATGGAAAAAGAACAGATGTTCATTAGGCTTTTGAAACCTAAACTTAATTCAAAAGTATAATTTTCAAAACCTCCCCATGTAGGTCAATGTGTATTTGTGCACTCACACCATAATGTATTCATGCCTCCCACTATTATCACTAGCTATGACGTCATATGCTTTATGACGTTAAAAGCATAAGGTTGGCTGTTGCCTAGGACTACGTTTTACTTCTCCCTCTATTGTCACTTTTACATCATAGGCATTATGACGCCACAAATACTACTGTTATGCGTCGCCTAGGACTACAAAGTAGTGAGTGAGTGAGTTGGTTTTAACGCCGCTTTTAACACTATTCCAGTTATATCGCGGCGTGTCAGCTTAATGTGGGAGGAAAGCCCGAAGTGATGCAGGTCTCAGACGTTTACCACTTCGGTGAAACCCACGAGCACGGGTATGGTGCTGACAAACCTAGAAACATAATCGGGGCGAACCTGGATTCGAACCCACAATCATAGGTTTCTGGCGTGCCCAAGGGACGCAACTCTGCACAGCGAATCGCGGCGCCTTAGACGACTGGGCCACCCATGCCCTCAGGACTACAATGTAGGTTCATTACACCATAAGAGCCGTTGAACGCCGAAAGATCTTGTGTGGATAAAGGAGTTTTGACAAGCACGAATATCTGGACTCTGTTTTTTTCTATATTTAATACTTATACACCTGAAGAAATCACTTGTTTATATATATACCACGCACCCACAAATCACACCAACCACACACACATACGCGCCGTACACAAACACACCAAACAGAACTGCACACACACACAGACCACGCACAGAAACACACATGCACACACACAACACATGCACACACACAACACACACACACACATGTTTATGGAAATAGTTTTGTCGCCTTTATTTGACCTAATGTGTTACATACCAAAGACAATCATCGGGAGACGTCGCTTCGCCATCTTGGGTCTTCTCCTTTCAAACGGCGAACCTGGAGAAAGGTGATGAAAGTCTCAAACACTGCAGGCACTATAGTAAAGTGTGAACAAACTATATTAGTGCCTATTTAGTCATATTGTGATGTTTGTAATCTGCTGGTGGTCATGACTGGTGTCGTCTGAGCATGGCTTTTTGTATCTGAGCCCTTGGACTTTGACAATAGGCGTAATGCTTGTCAAATGTTTCAATGTCAGCTTAACAAGTTATAATAAGAGTACACGCTCATGATCCCGGATCAACAGATGATTTACCTGCTTCCCTGTAAACTGTCACTACAGGGATTTATCTAGTCATGCTCAGAGTCCGATGTCCCGACCAAGTCTGCACTAAATGTCAATACAAATTCCAAATTTGGAACCATACATTTCCCTATTCAGCTTTTGAATAATACCGATAATGCAATTGTTTTGGGGTTTTTTTATGCCATGGGGTATGAAAAGAAGGAATCAATCGTCAGACCATGATTTAAAACCACACTTCAACTATAAATGTATTTACTACAAACGTGAGAGAGAACCACGTCTCCGAGTTTAGAAATCCTGCAACAGAAATTATTGAGGCGTTGTGTTTTCCGGAAATCTCTCGTGGTGAGGCTCGCTGACTTGATTGATGCATGTCATCGTATCCCAACTGCGTGGATGGATGCTCATGATATAATCACTCGATTGTCTGGTCCACACTCGATTATTTACAGACCGCCGTAAAGGTGTTATGACATGCAGTTACAAGCGTCTGATAATGGCAAAAAATAGGTTCCAAAATGCAAATATATCCTGTTCTTCGGCTTCGGATATATCTGGGAACAGCAGTATTTTCTCCATTCAATGTATTAATCTGAATTCATTTCAGGACTAAAGTATATCTATAAACAGGATTGGCATAGCATGTTTCAAAACGGTACAAAAAAATTGTCATATTTAATGTGTAAAGTTGCTTTTGGAACAGAGGTGTACGTCAATTATTTATCTGTCAAGACGTTTATAATGGCCCCATCACAATTTCGATGTTTTTCATATCAATAGCGTATTGAAGATTTATTCATATACTACAAAGAGATCACATATAACATAGAATATAACATCCTAGCTGTTTGCGCTCCATATTAACATATATTTATCTCAATAAGAATACAGTTTATCTTTTAATGATCATAAGAAGTGGACCCGTAAAAATCCGGGTAGTAATAGGTCTTCAGCAACCCATGCTTGCTGTAACAGGCGACTATGCTTGTCGTAAGAGGCGACGAATGGGATCGAGTGGTCAGGCTCGCTGACTTGGTTTCATGCATGTAATCGATCCCAATTGCGTGGATCGATGCTCATGATATTAGTCACTGGGTTGTCTGGTCCAGACTCAATTATTAACAGACTGCCGTCATATAGCTAGAATATTGCTGAGTGTGGCGATAAACAACAAACAAACAAACACATCATAAGAAGTGGTAGGTGTACTCGAAATCTAGCGATCTACATGTTGGAACCAAGTGTTCAGCGTCAATTAAATATCAGCAACCGATGACGACAACGAAACATTAAGAAGATAATGAGAAAGTAACCACAATAGCTGAAGTAAATCTTACCTCATTCACAAACATACAATCTTACAAGATGACGAATCTAGACCAGCCAGCGGGAGATTGGTTATCGGCCTCCAATGTACCGGGTAAGACGCGTTATGCTTGTCAGTCAACCCTTGCAGCGTAGCGCTTGGCATGTATTCATGTTTTCAGCGGGTGTCTTTGAAAAGCTTTACCTCTTTGTTATATATCTAAAGGCGCATTCGCATAACACTCAAAGTCTCAACGCTTTAAGCTGCACAGAATGATTTGATATTTGTGTACGTTTGAGACGGTGCCGGTAACACTCACAGGTGTTGCACTATCGGGTTTAGTATGGCGATTCCCTCACTTTCTTCTCCCGTATGAATATATTAAACATTGAGTAAGTGAGTTGGGTTAAACGCCGATTTTAACATCATCATTTACGAACTCACCACTCACACAATTTGCATAATAAAGTCAGTGTTTGGATTTGTTTTGTTTTGTAAAACTAATGTGAAACCTTTCGAAAAATACTTGTAAATTAAATAACTTTATCCTCCAGCTACAAAGCTTCTGTGATCATTACGTAGATTTTTTCTATATTTATAATTTCCATTTTGATCCGCGGTACAGGCACAGCATGATCATGTCATGGTGGTGTTACATAAGTCTGTGACCCGTGAAGATTCCGGGGTAGAATAGGTCTTCAGCAACCCATGCTTGCTGTAAAAGGCGACTATGCTTGTCTTAAAAGGCGATCGGGTGGTCAGGCTCGCTGACTTGGTTGATGCATGTCATCGATCCCAATTTCGTGGATCGATGCTCATGATATCAATCACTGGATTGTCGGGTCCAGACTCGATTATTTACAGACCGCCGTCATATAGCTGGAATATTGCTGAGTGCGGCGTTAAACAAAAAAACAAACAACCAACATTAGTCCGTGGTGTTCCAGTTATTATATATTGTAACATACAATACTCCATCAATTTGGCGGATTTCTACCACACTGCCCCCCGTCCGGGGAGATAACTCTATTTCTGGACACTGAACACTGATTAGAGTACCACTAGTTGCTACTCGTGACCTGAAAGTCAAACTGGAATGTTACATTTCTCAACTAATTCAAACAATTTGAACGTTCATTTTTATTAACTCGTATAGGTTTCGTACACAATGTGGATTTGATCGGTGGGGTTTCCTCATTCTGCATCTGAGGAGTTTTCGTGGGTATTCTTGGACTTTCTGGATTTACGGTTTTACCTGTTTTGGGTGGTCGCGGGTTGTTTTGTCGATGTTTGTAGTGTACTTGTACTTCGAGAGTTTCATAGTAGGTTTTCCTGTTCTTTACTCCCTACGTTTTGTGGACAGATGACCTCAGCGGAGACTTTTTAAAAGTATGAGGAGTTTCTGGTTGTAACAAGATCTCCTGAGGAGGCAGTTATCATATTTCCGTTGCGAGTGATGACTGTATGTGGCGTTGGTTTGAATGTCGATGTCAATTAGTTGGTTTTATTGTCATGTTTGACAAGAACCTTGTCACCTATTCTCAGTTTACAATGTTCAACATGGTTATACTTGTCAGCGTATTTCTTCATAGACCATGTCGTTGTGTCTGGCTTTGTTGGCGATGACAATGTCTTGGTTTGGTGAGATTGACAGATCTAGCAGTCTGGTCCTTGCTTTTCGTTCAAAGAGAAGTCGGCATGGTGTGAAGCCTCTGGGTGGGTGCATGGCTCAGCGGTATTGGCGACGGAACTTTCCAAGCCTTACCTTCGACATGTGCGATACGAATTGCCTTCATTAGTGGCATGTTGAAAGCTTCAGCTTGTGCATTAGCTCCAGGCCATCTGGCAGTGATACACCGATGCTTCAAACAACTGTAATCGGCAAACTGAGTAAATGCAGAGGAGTTGAAAGGGCTTCCGTTGTCATTTGTATGGTTTGGGTATATCCGAAGTGAGAGAGAAAGTTGACTTGATGTCTGGGTGTTTGGAATATTCATCTGTTATCACAATAACCTGATGGAATGGGATCACAGAAATCTTCACTGAGGTTCTACAATGGTGCTTTGGGCATGCCAGACATTTGTAGCAGCACCAGCCATGTGGCTTTGGGCATGTCAGACATTTGTAGCAGCACCAGCCATGTGGCTTTGGGCATGTCAGTCATTTGTAGCAGCACCAGCCATGTGGCTTTGGGCATGTCAGACATTTGTAGCAGCACCAGCCATGTGGCTTTGGGCATGTCAGACATTTGTAGCAGCACCAGCCATGTGGCTTTGGGCATGTCAGTCATTTGTGGCAGCACCAGCCATGTGGCTTTGGCCATGTCAGACATTTGTAGCAGCTCTAGCCATGGCGAACTTAGGCATGAACTCTGACAGATCTTGACCCTCACTTCGACTTAATCCTCACCTTTGTTCTGGGGAAAGCCTTTGTCCTGTTTATGCCCGAATGTCCATCAAGTGCAAGAGAGACTGCTTTTTCTCTGAATTGCTGCTACCACGGATGATTACCCCATCTACATGACAAGTAAGTTCCTCGCGCACACAAATGTTGATCTTTGGGTTCTTGAGCCAGTTGATTTCAAACCAGTGTCCCGTTCGAATGAATTCCGTGGCGTTCATTAATGTCTTGACGTTAAGATTGAGACCCATGATGATCCGAGGTAAAATAGGCCTTCAGGAAGCCATGTTTGCCGTAAAAGGCGACTATGCTTGTCATAAGAGGCGGCTAACGGGATCGGGTGGTAAGGTTCGCTGGCTTGAATAATGCATGACATCGTATCCCCATTGTGGGGATGTTCATGATGTCAATCACTGGATTGCACTCACTCATGCACGTTCATACGCACGTACGTATATCAATATTCTTCCCCATGTGTTATTGTACAGACACAGTGACATCATAATGTGTTATTGTACAGACACAGTGACATCATAATGTGTTATTGTACAGACACAGTGACATCATAATGTTTTATTGTACATTTCACTGAGGTACAGTCGTCCTTTTCTCCGCGAGACATGTGCGTATATCTTTTCCTATATTGTATAGAAGCTATATTCCTTCTGAACATCTGTAGAAGAATCAAATTGAGGGCTGATTGGTCATACCGGTGACATTTCCCATACTTCCTGATACTGAAGTTACACGAAAACAAATCTGTTGCGCCTGGGTGACACAAACAGTTTGGGTCCACTGCGCGGGACACCCACGGGTCCATTATGAGACGTCTTGTGAATGGCTGGTTGTGTAGCATTATCACATTGGCTTCAGATTCGTGATAAACTGAAAAGTGGCATGCTTCAGTGTTGAAGTAGGAAAACATGTGCTTTGAACAATGTTGTGCAAAAGGATATTTTGGCCATGGTGACAAAAGCACACCGGTTTCTTTCAGCAAGTCGAACATCTCACGCAGGTTGCCCTTGTCGAACCGTCCAGAGGCGTCCAGCCAAAATGTGTACTCCGCATGGTCAAAATGAGCCTGAAAATAACATTGCTTACTAATTATTTTCGAATGGATAACCTTTGTTGTCTTGTTTGTTGTTTAATGCCACACTCTGCTGTATTCCAGCCAGCTATATGACGGCGGTCTGTAAATAATCGAATCTGGACCAGACAAGTGATTCATATTGAGTATCGATCTACGCAATTGGGATGCGATGACATGCGTGAACCAAGTCAGCGAGCCTGACCATCCGATCCCGTTGGTCGCTTCTTCCGACAAGCATAGTCGAGCATGGGTTGCTGAAGACATTTTCTACCCCGGATCGTCACGGGTCTGAATGGATAAGCGAGTAGAAGGGGTTTAAAGTTGTACAGGGGCACAAAGCTGTTCAACGTGTCCAACTGGGTATCACTGTCCAACTGTAAATGTACCTGCAGCACGATGGGCTTCCACGAGTAACACTTCAAGTAGGAAAACTGATCAGGCAGCAAATCAAACGGGTAGCGTTTTATTTCAGCCCTTCCATATTTCTGAAGCTGCAACATATTTGAAATAACAATAGACATACTTATATCACGGAAGCTGTGGTATCTGCTTATCTCTTTATATGTAGCTGCTTTAAGTGAACAGCGAATAGCCTGAATTATTGTAATTCCCACTCTTATTCCTCTTTCTACTACCACTCCCACCACTACTACCCTATCACCACTACCACTACTACTACTATTACAACAACTACTACTGCTAAATCAACTACTACTACTGCTACAACAGCTACTACTACCACTGATGTTCCCTATTACTACGTCTACTTCTGCTACCTCATACTACTAATGATATTACTACTGATGAAATTAGCTGCTACTTCGTATATCTCTATCATTGATTCTCAAACAAAGTCATAGCTTACCAGTTTGACCTGACTTCTGTTCAGCCCCATGTCGTAATAATAGAAGGAGTAGTTGCTCAAATGAGGGAAAATGTATTTGTCCAGAGTCATGATCATCTCTTGGGATTCATCAAAGTGATGCGCTGACGCTGCCATGACAAAAGCATATTTCCTCCTCTCCTGTATGTTGAAAACATCCTTTATCCTTCCCAGTGCCCCCTCTTGTAGTTTGGTTACAGGTGTAAGAATATTGCGGATGTCTTCTAGACTGTCAGCCGCCGGAAGTGGGTGTTTGCAGGCAGCTGTGTCATTGCACATGTCCACTGAAACGTTCATAAATATCCACATAGTGCTGCAGCATCAGAGGGGGAGTAGTTAGGCACCTGCAGGTTACGTCATTCGCTTCATGGCTTCTTAGTCTAGTGATCTGTTTGTTTGTTTGTTTTAGGCCACGGCGGCCTATAAAACATGTCTGGAAGCGCCAGGCAAACCAGTTGTTAATATTATGAGCAACGTGTGAACCAATTCTGACCACCCGTTATAATTTAGTCGTCATAAATAGAGAGCTACACCAACTCTGGTACCCATGACAACAAACGTGTAATATCCCGATAAGGGTTATCATTTCTATAACAGACTTCTCAGAACTAAAACACATTAATAGGAGGTGAGGTGAAATGGGGTTTAATGTCACGTTCAAGACTATTCCACTTATAGAGCTGTCTGAATGCACGTGTGTGTGTGGCTGATTGTGATAGTCTATTGCCGACTGTGTGGTGTAAGTCCTTGTTTTATCCCCGTTGTCGCAGCGCCAGGCATGGTAACGGCGAGCCCCCACCTTCCGTTCCACCCACTACACCACAGCGGCGGTTGTTATTGACATGAAATGGACAAAGACTTTCAATAACAGCATGAACTGATCAAGACTTTTGTAGTTGCATTTGATGCCGGTAATGCTAGATTCATGACAATCTTAAACTTTCACGCTTTCTTTTCCTTGCCTGTGCACCGTGGAAAGGGAGGTAACTCTGACCAAATCTTCTTCTGCTTCAGCGCCGCAAGGGTATCAATAGGAATCTGCTGTTACATATATTGAATTAAACTTTTGTCGACATTCATTGGACAGTTATTGTAGTGTAGCTAACCATGGCGTTCTCGTTGTAATGTTGCTTTACTAAATCTAACTTGTGGACAATTGCAAGACTGCGTTCACTTGATGTCAAAGTTAGTAGAAGTCATCAACACGATAGCTAATGTGTGTCTTTTTCGTTTGTTTGTTTCTTTAACACGGATCTCAGCAATATTCCAGCTTTTTAACGGCGGTCTGTAAATAATCGAGTCTGGACCAGACAACCCAGTGATTGACAATGAGCACCAATCTACGCAATTGGGATCCGATGACATGCATCAACCAAGTCACTGAGCCTGACCAGCCGATCCCGTTAGTCGCCTGTAGTGGTAGTGAAAAAGGTAGTGGTGGATGAAGTAGTAGAGACCTTTCCCATTGATATAGTTACAAATTATCAACATCTTTTGTCGCTAAAGGCGCCGCAATTAGTACTTAGCCAGGATCCGCTGCTCGCTCTGACTATTGGCTTTCGTGGCTTTCAACACAGTGTTGGTTTGCGTCAAATGTGCCGTATACTCCTGCTTACCCTCTGATTTGGGATAAAAAACGTCACTTTCGACATTCGTGTAATTATGAACTTGAACTAGAGATAAAAGAGACCACTGCCGCCTGTTTCATTTTTAGATCTAAAACTTTCCAAGAGACTGCATGACGAGAGGGGTGACTTCAGCTTTCCAGTAGTTTACTTTTCCTTAATGTCGGGCAATATTCCAGCAGCTCCAGCCTTTGGCGTTATTTTGATCAGTGTTACAACATTTAAGGCCTTAGAAAGCTATAGTAAAGCTTTCAAGAAGTTTTATGGCAGACATAGGGAGTTGAATTCAAAGTTTGACGCATCTGTTACCAAAACTTTTTCCGATCTATTATTCTCCACACACACACACCCTCCCCCCCAAAAAACAACAAATTCAACCCGAAAATTCTTGAAAAAAATAACAAATTGAATGCTTCATATTGTTTGACAAAAAGAATTTATCTGCCACAAACATTACATTGTTGCAATGTGTTTTTTAGTAAAAAAAATAATTTTCCTCATAGTTTTTATTTAAAGAATAGATCTGGTTTTGCATCTGTAACTGAAAAAATATCTGGTCTCAATACAAAATCCCAGCCCATTGACGGTCCCTAAGGACCGGATCAAGGAAGCTTCACTGCAGAGCAACTGATATCTTGTTGACAAGTTTAAATATTTCAATTATTCTTGTCACTTCATTGGAAACATATTGTTGATGTACCGTTGTAGTTAAATAAACTCCAGGCACATCGTGATAAATAAGGTGCATGCTGTATCGCGCTGTATATAAATCTCCAGTAAACATGATGCGCCAGACGTGTGGCATGCTCTATCCAAGCCATGTTCACGTAGTTGTTTGATTGGTACCCATACTGTGAACGAGATGTATCGGCCAATACACCTACAGGAGTGGCGGGGGTAGTTTGCTGGGTACAGCGTTCGCCTGTCACACCAAAGGCCCGGGTTCGTCTCCAAGGATTCCCATACTGTTTACTTGCCGATACGGGCCCTGTAGATCCGGGGTAGAATAGGTCTTCAGCAACCCATGCTTGCAGGAAAAGGCGACTATGCTTGCCGTTAAAGGTGACCAACGGGATCGGGTGGTCAGACTCGCTGACTTGGTTGATGCATGTCATCGTGTCCCGCTTTCGTGGATCGATGGTCATGATGTCAATCACTGGATTGTCTGGTCCAGACTCGATTATATACAGACCGCCGTCATATAGCTGGAATATTGCTGAGTGCAGCGTTAAACAACAATACAATAACAACGTTCGTCAATCATTCAGTGTATCGTGACCTTAGATATGTAGCTACTTCCCTTTGTGAAAGGTTCAAGACCATTTGTCATAATAAATAAAAGCAAATATCAAGTTTACTGAGAAAACAATATGTGAAATGCTCGACTTCTTCATTGATAACATCTATATCAATGATGGTCACATAGTAAATTCCGTTCCAATGATTTAATCAAATGAGCTAGAAATTAAAGACACCAGTGAAACCGAGGTGCAAACTGTATTATATTTGCGAAAATGTACCCGCACAGCCATTTGAAAATTAAGGTATTTTATTATACAAAAATTCCATGTGCATTAAACGTCTTAAATAGGAAAAATACTATTAATGAACTACATGTATATGGTTTGGTGTTACCATAAACTATTGCGAACTCCAGAACGACCAAACGCATTTCCTAGCGTAGTATGTAATTATGTGTTATGATAGAATGTCGAGTGACCAGCAGGTATATGTCGTAAGAGTCCACCGTTGAAACTGTGAAACCCACGATCATGTTAGCGAAACACACGAATGGTTGAACCACAAGCAACAAAACAAAAAAGGTGAAAGATTTAAGGTGTCCTAAGTTACATGGGGTGCGCCACCACGGAAAAGCCCCTTTCCCTCCCCTCGCCAACCATACCTCCATCCTCACCACCACCACCACCACCACACACCACCACCACCACCACCACCACCACCATCATCACCACCACCACCACCACGGAAAAGCCCCTTTCCCTCCCCTCTCCAACCATACCTCCATCCTCACCACCACCACCACAACCACCACCACCACCACACACCACCACCACCACCACCACCACCACCACCACACACCACACCACCATCCTCACCACCACCACACACCACACCACCATCCTCACCACAACCACCACCACACACCACCACCACCACCACCACACCACCATCCTCACCACCACCACCACCACCACACCACCATCCTCACCACCACCACCACCCTCACCACCACCACCACCACCCACCACCACCACCACCACCACCATCCACCACCACCACCACACCACCATCCTCACCACCACCACCACCACCACCACCACCATCATCACCACCACCACCACCACGGAAAAGCCCCTTTCCCTCCCCTCTCCAACCATACCTCCATCCTCACCACCACCACCACCACCACCACCACCACCACACACCACCACCACCACCACCACCACCACACACCACACCACCATCCTCACCACCACCACACACCACACCACCATCCTCACCACCACCACCACCACACACCGCCACCACCACCACCACACCACCATCCTCACCACAACCACCACCACACACCACCACCACCACACACCACACCACCATCCTCACCACCACCACCACCACCCACCACCACCACCACCACCACCATCCACCACCACCACACACCACACCACCATCCTCACCACCACCACCACCATCCTCACCACCACCACCACCACCACACCACCACCACCACCATCCTCACCACAACCACCACCACCACACCACCACCACCACCATCCTCACCACCACCACCACCATCCTCACCACCACCTACAACCACCACACCACCACCACCACCATCCTCACCACCACCACCACCATCCTCACCACCACCACCACACCACCACCACCACCATCCTCACCACAACCACCACCACCACCACCACCACACACCACCACCACCACCATCCTCACCACCATCATCACCACCATCACCACCACACACCACCACCACCATCACCACCATCACCACACACCATCACCACCATCACCACCATCACCATCACCACCACCACCACCACCACCACCACCACACACCACCACCACCACCATCCTCACCACCATCATCACCACCATCACCACCACACACCACCACCACCACCACCACCACCACCACAACCACCACCACCATCACCACCATCACTACCATCACCACACACCACCACCATCACAACCATCACCACACACCACACCACCATCCTCACCACACACCACACATCACCACCATCACCACCATCACTACCATCACCACACACCACCACCATCACAACCATCACCACACACCACACCACCATCCTCACCACACACCACACATCACCACCATCACCACCATCACCACCATCACCACCACCACCATCCTCACCACACACCACACATCACCACCATCACCACCATCACCACCATCACCACCATCACCACCATCACCACCATCACCACCACCACCATCCTCACCACACACCACACATCACCACCATCACCACCATCACCACCATCACCACCATCACCATCCTCACCACCATCACCACCATCACCACCATCACCACCATCACCACCATCACCACCATCACCACCATCACCACCATCACCACCATCACCACCATCACCACCATCACCACCACCACCATCCTCACCACACACCACACATCACCACCATCACCACCATCACCACCATCACCACCACCACCATCCTCACCACACACCACACATCACCACCATCACCACCATCACCACCATCACCACCATCACCACCATCACCACACACCACCACCATCACAACCATCACCACACACCACACATCACCACCATCACCACCATCACCACCATCACCACCATCACCACCATCACCACCATCACCACCATCACCACCACCACCATCCTCACCACACACCACACATCACCACCATCACCACCATCACCACCATCACCACCATCACCATCCTCACCACCATCACCACCATCACCACCATCACCACCATCACCACCATCACCACCATCACCACCATCACCACCATCACCACCATCACCACCATCACCACCATCACCACCACCACCATCCTCACCACACACCACACATCACCACCATCACCACCATCACCACCATCACCACCACCACCATCCTCACCACACACCACACATCACCACCATCACCACCATCACCACCATCACCACCATCACTACCATCACCACACACCACCACCATCACAACCATCACCACACACCACACCACCATCCTCACCACACACCACACATCACCACCATCACCACCATCACCACCATCACCACCACCACCATCCTCACCACACACCACACATCACCACCATCACCACCATCACCACCATCACCACCATCACCACCATCACCACCATCACCACCATCACCACCACCACCATCCTCACCACACACCACACATCACCACCATCACCACCATCACCACCATCACCACCATCACCATCCTCACCACCATCACCACCATCACCACCATCACCACCATCACCACCATCACCACCATCACCACCATCACCACCATCACCACCATCACCACCATCACCACCATCACCACCATCACCACCACCACCATCCTCACCACACACCACACATCACCACCATCACCACCATCACCACCATCACCACCACCACCATCCTCACCACACACCACACATCACCACCATCACCACCATCACCACCATCACCACCATCACCACCATCACCACCATCACCACCATCACCACCATCACCACCACCACCATCCTCACCACACACCACACATCACCACCATCACCACCATCACCACCATCACCACCATCACCACCATCACCACCATCACCACCATCACCACCATCACCACCATCACCACCATCACCACCATCACCACCATCACCACACACCATCACCACACACCATCACCACACACCACCACACACCATCACCACCATCACCACACACCATCACAACCACCACCACACACCATCACCACCACCACCACCACCATCCTCACCACCACCACCACCACACCACCACCACCACCACCACACACCACACACCACACCACACAATGTTTCATCCCATCCGCCTACTATGAACTCATCAAGCAATAATCACTTATCCTGTTTAATTGGCTTCATGCTCCATTGTGTGACAGTATTATTCTTCTGTTGTCATTTCTTACTCGTGTTATCCCACTCATGTATGCTATTGTTGTTACTGTTAAATCCTCTAGTGTTAATCCTCCACTGCTATATATATTCTGTACATTGTCCCTCACTCAGTCTTGCTCGACAACGGTATATGTATCTATACCGAAACGTCGCCTTTACAGTATTAAAGAAGTTGTTGTCCATAAAATTGGGGCTACCTTGTCATCTCTCAACAATTCAACTGTGGATCATTTCAAGCAATATATTCTCCCGCATTTGATCTTTGGTCCGAGACAGAGCCTTATGCATGTACTGGCACATCATACTGTTTCATTGAACATTTCACTGAGGTACAATTGTCCTATTTTTCGGGAGACATGTGCGTATTTCTTTTTCTTATATTGTATAGAGTCTATATTCCTTCTGAACAGCTGTAGAAGAATCAAATTGAGGGCTGATTGGTCATACCGGTGACATTTCCCATACTTCCTGGTGCCGAATGAACAAAAGTACAATTTGGTTGCGCCTGGATGACACAAACAGTTTGGGTCCACTGCGCATGACACCCACGGGTCCATTATAAGACGTCTTGTGAATGGCTGGTTGTGTAGCATTATCACATTGGCTTCAGATTCGTGATAAACTGAAAAGTGGCATGGTTCAGTGTTGAAGTAGGAAAACATTTGCTTTGAACAATGTTGTGCAAAAGGATATTTTGGCCATGGCGACAAAAGCACACCTGTTTTTTTCAGCATGTCGAACATTTCACGCAGATTGCCCTTGTCGAACCGTCCAGAGGCGTCCAACCAAAATGTGTACTCCGCATTGTCAAAATGAGCCTGAAAATAACATTATGTGACAACTATTAATGAATGTATATGAAAATACGATATACCGATAAGTGATGGAAAGGAGATAGTGATTGTTTGTAAGTGTTTGTGAGTGTTTATTTGTTTTTTAACCCCGAAAAGCAATATTCCAGCTTTATAGGCGGTATGTAAATAATCGAGTTAGGACCAGACAGTTCATAGATAGACGTCATGAGCATCGCTCCACGCATATAGGAGCCACGTCACCGTGCCTGACCACCCGATCCACTAAACCAACACTTACAACCAGCATAGGTTGCTGGGAATCAGTTCCAAACCGGAGTCCCGATAGGTCCCATGGAAATGATCCTACGAGTTTGATTACTTTTTTTGGGAATGATTATATTGGATAGAATAGGTACGTTTCGTGTTTCTCGCACAAGACTTGTGGCTTGTTCAAGTAATTAAAAAAACACTTATTTGTGGTAGGTTCAGTACATGAAATATAGTTCGACATGTTGAGGTATTTGTGCGTGTGCGTGTGCGTGTGCGTGTGCGTTACAGATATCTCTGCGTGCATGTGCGTGTGCATGTGCAGATATCTAGGTGCGCCTAATACCTGTATCACGACGGGTTTCCACGTGTAACACTTCAAGTAGGAAAACCGATCAGGCAGCAAATCAAACGGGTACCGTTTTATCTCGGCTCTGCCATATTGCTGTAGCTGCAACACATTCGGAATCAATATATATATAATATCAATATATATCAATATACCTACCTTTATCTTTCATCTTTTACAGCTGTATAATCTGTTAATCCCATTATCACAATGAAATTATTAGATGATATATTTTAATTCAAACGCCGTAACGTTTCAAATTGGTTTTTTTATCAATGAAGGTTATGTCGCTTTGGTTTTCACGGTACATGTATTCCTCAATTCCATCCTTCACTAAAAGTAACGATAGACGTTATTCTCGTTACATATACATCGCAAGAGTATTTATGAAAATGATAAGATAATATTTTAACCATCTGTCGTTACGTTTTTCTATTGTAAATACATTTCGTGTCCGCCATGTTTGTTCGTCTAGTGGACGCCGCCATTGTGCAGCCATTCCTTGGTTTAGCGCAGCATACCCAGGGAACCATGCTGGCTTTGAAAATATTTACACTTGTTTAAATAATGATGACTCCCTGATCTCAGCCAAACGTGTGCGAGATATGACAAGTCGGTATTACGAGAAAAGGTACTGTACATATTATTGTTTTGACAACTGTGAGAATATCAGAGAAACACCCGATTCTCCCTGCAGTGTTTTATTGTACGATAAACAACGACCATTCTTTTATTTCTTAAACAAAGTCATAGCTTACCAGTTTGACCTGACTTCTGTTCAGCCCCATGTCGTAATAATAGAAGGAGTAGTTGCTCAAATGAGGGAAAATGTATTTGTCCAGAGTCATGATCATCTCCTGGGATTCATCAAAGTGATCTGCTGACGCTGCCGTGACAAAAGCATATTTCCTCCTCTCCTGTATGTTGAAAACATCCTTTATCCTTCCCAGTGCCCCCTCTTGTAGTTTGGTTACAGGTGTAAGAATATTGCGGATGTTTTCTAGACTGTCAGCCGCCGGAAGTGGGTTTTTGCAGGCGGCTGTGTCATTGCACATGTCCACTGACAAGAAAAGAACGTATTATCGCATTTGAATAATAGAAAGGGAGAACGAGTGTGTGTGTGTGTGTGTGTGTGTGTGTGTGTGTGTGTGTGTGAGAGTGTGTGAGTGTGTGTGTGTGTGTGTGTGTGTGTGTGTGTGTGTGTGTGTGTGTGTGTGTGTGTGTGTGTGTTAGTTACTCATTTAACTACGTTTATAACGAACACGCTTATAACGAACTTACCGATACAGCGAACCTATTTTTAGTCCCGGTCATTTGTTGCATGTATGCTGTATATATGCTTATAACGACCTACGAATATTACAAACTAAAATAAGTGGTCCCTTTGAGTTCGTTATAACCGTAGTTTACTTTAATTTGTCTATGTGTAGGTCAGAGAGACAGACAGACGGACAGACTGACGGACGGACATACACACAGATAGAGCTGAGCGGTGTCTTAAACTTGAACACAAATAAAAGATTTAGGACGTTCGTATCTTGAAAAGTGTACAGACAATCGTAATTCTTTGCATTTGGCAGGAGGAAGTATTAGAGCACAACACGTGTTATTCTTACATGCTTTTTTCTCTTTGCCTGTGCATCGTGGAAAGGGGTGTAGCTCGGACCAAATATGTTTCTTCTTCAGGGCTGACTCACAGAGAGAAAACATTCTAACATAGAAAATGTAACGAACAGGTCTGCAACTAAACGCAACAGTGTTTAGAAAGCGACCACTTGCAAGCTTACAACTGTTGAGATGAATTTACACATGATTGAGATGTTTCTTAACACGACTATGAACAGTATTCCAGTTATATCATGGCATATCAGCTTGATGGGTGAGGAAAGCCCAACGTGATGTAGGTATTAGACGTTTACCACTTTATTTTAACACGACAACGGGAACGGTGCTGTGAACCTTATGATCATGATCAGGGCGAATTAGATATTCAAACCCAAGACAGTGGGGTCATGGCACGCCCAAGGGATGCAACTCTGTACTTTGAACTTATGGTATCAATTATAAGATTTGAAATATTTAATAGTAACGTTTTGTGAAAATATAATATTTCTTTTGTTTTGACATCCATTTATGGGAATTAATCAAATCATTGTCTATTTATTTCTTAGTTATGAAATTATGGAATCTTACTTGCTACTTTCTCCCGAAAAATGTCAACTAGCTGGTTGACCTCGGTTTCGTAATTGGTACTCGACACAAGCTGCTCGTCTGGAATCGTATTGAAAAAAAATTATTAAAGCATTTTATGTATATACACTACAATGCAAACGTTCTGCTGCAAAATTGAAATAATAAAGAAAGAAGTTGCGGACACTCCGCGGGAAAATACCCGCGGATATCTATGGATTTCTGCGAAAGCTAATATATTGTGTCATGGCCCTAATAAAGAGTTTGATGGTACTATCACCTCGTTAACGTGTGACCATGGCAGTACTTTCTTATTAAATACAAAACATCAACACCAGAGAATAACCAGTCTCGATTATCTGCGAAAAAAGAAGCCTATGACATAACAAGCAAACTGCTGGTGAAAATTATGTATAAATGGATCACTGATTCATTGCTGGCACCGTCACATTGCAAGGATAGTAAGTCTGTCCTGCTCTATCGGTAAACACGATACGTCAGCGCCAGAGAACAATCAGTCCCAACCATGGGCCGAAACAGATTCCATTGGACCCAAAAAGCAAACATTTTATCAGTGAAGACACCAGGTGTTCGCGAATAGGGTAAGCATGTCCTGCCCTACCGGTAGCACCCACCACTCATATAATGTGCATAAAAAAGTCAGATTCTGTCTCGACGCCGCACAGCAGCATTCTTGTTATACGACGGTGGCCTGCCAACAATAGATTCCCGATCAATGTGAGTGAGAGAGTTAACGGTTTACATTTCATCGGCAATATTGCAGCAATATCGCGATGAGGACAAGTTAATTATGATTAAACACCTATCGACAAGTATCACAGACAAGGTATACAACTACCCAGACCAAAATTAAAACAAATATTTGTTTCGATAAATTATTTAATATTAATTGATCTTAATTTCTTTTTAAAAGATTATATGAAAAGGCGAGGTGAGGTGAGGTGAAATGGGGTTTAACGTCGCGTCAAAGATTATTGCACTTATATAGCGACTGCATGCACGTGTGTGTGTTTGTGTGGCTGCTTGTACTAGTCCGGACTGATGCCGATTTATAGTGCTAGCACACTGAGATACCATGCCGCAGTTTAACATGAATACCCCACTAAGACACAGTATACTGACTCCGAGCCGAACAGTCCTTGTTTTAGCCCCTTAATGTCGAGCGTCGTAACAACAAGTACTATCTTTTAACGTCTTTTGGTATGACGCGGCCGGGGATCGAACCCCGGAATCCGCTCTCCGGGCGGACGCTCTACCACTAGACCACGGAGGCGGTCTATATGAAAAGCAAAGCAAAATATTTTGTACTGTTTGATTAGACATGTTACATATTGACATAGTAGATGGCATTCGGCAAGACCTTAGTCACGAGTAACAATTCTCATAAGAAAACTTTTACCATTTAGTTTCTTTCTCTGCATTACTGCTGTATGTTCAGTGTCCCTGTGCTCACATTCTGAAAACAAAATGAGAAGACAATTTAAGTACACTTACACATATTTTAAAGATCACTCATACATTCCCATTGTCAAATGACAGCCAAAAACAGAAGGTTTCGGAACCAAAATCTAACGCCCCAAACACCCAAAACATTGCACATTGCACTCCGGGGCATGCTTTATTGAAAGGTAGTTAATACGTTCAATATGTCTCAGTGTGTGATTAGAAGAACAAGTTCCCACAGAGATAAAATGATCGGCCCCGCACAGGGGCCCTAGTTCAACCAGGATTGGTTGATCAGAAACCAGACTTAACCAAATTAAGCCCAAACAGCCAATCAAAGCGCTGATCATGGGCCACAGGTGGCCGGATTTCAAGTTCCTAACCAGACGATTAGAAATCTTTACAAGCAGCTGATCTGCATCTACCAAGGTTTGTACCACCGTTACCAGATCGACACACTCTAGCCAGACATCATAAGTTTTTAGAGCGTAAAAGTGAGGAAATCGAAGATAGTCTCCTATACGATTTACTCGGAACTTTCTGAATAGGCGTGGTCGTGTCTGGAGGCGTCCTTTCGAACGTCATGCGAGCATCAATCTAAGGCAAATGTCTGCAATGATATGGGGATGGAATCACTGCCGGGACGCCACTGCAAAGGGTCCACTTGACTGTACTACCAAGACATCATACTGGCGCCAATAGTTGTGTCGTGTGCGCGCCATCCTGGTCTTTCAAGACGATAATGCCCCTGCCAACAGTGCACGTGTCGCAACTGATTACCACCAGCAGAAAAAAAAACATGACAAGAATGCAAAGGCCAGCCATGAGTTCTGACCTTTTCCCCATACAGCATGTCTGCGGCATGATTGTGTACGACGACGTCAAAGGCCACCCTTAGCCTCTTGTTAGTCGAACTGGATCAGGCGCTGCATGAGGAGTGGACGGGAACCCCGAAAATTGTCATAGGGATTGATTCGGACCATGCCACGCCGTATCAACGAATGTTTGACCAATCATAGGGGCATCGTTCATGATTGATCAAGTCATATCAAACGTTCAAACAAACCCCTGTCGTCTTTCTTGGTTGTCTGCACCATTACCATACAATACCAACATGTTCTATCGATTGTCATTATCACTTACCCTGCACATTCGTGTGTCTTCGTAAAAGCTCCAAATAGCCGACAACATACACCAGGCCAAGTAGTGCCCCGGGAACTGAAGCACAACAAAATACTGTCGAGTGAGGCGATTTATTTATACAGATGAAAACAACAAGTCAAGTGTTCACCCCAACAAACACATGCAATGACAAGTCAAGTGCTCACCTGAACAAACACATGCAATGACAAGTCAAGTGTTCACCTCAACAAACATATGCAATGACAAGTCATGTGTTCACCTGAACAAACACATGCTAGGACAAGGCATGTATTCACCTCAACAAACACATGCAATGACAAGTCAAGTGTTCACCTCAACAAACACATGCAATGACAAGTCAAGTGTTCACCTCAACAAACACTTGCTATGACAAGTCAAGTGTTCACCTGAACAAACACATGCAATGACAAGTCAAGTGTTCACCTGAACAAACACATGCAATGACAAGTCAAGTGTTCACCTGAACAAACACATGCTATGACCAGTCAAGTGTTCAACTCAACAAACACTTGCAATGACAAGTCAAGTGTTCACCTCAACAAACACATGCAATGACAAGTCATGTGTTCACCTCAACAAACACATGCAATGACAAGTCAAGTGTTCACCTCAACAAACACATGCAATGACAAGTCAAGTGTTCACCTCAACAAACACTTGGAATGACAAGTCAAGTGTTCACCTCAACAAACACTTGCAATGACAAGTAAAGTGTTCACCTGAACAAACACATGCAATGACAAGTCAAGTGTTCACCTCAACAAACACATACAATGACAAGTCAAGTGTTCACCTCAACAAACACATCCAATGCCAAGTCAAGTGTTCACCTCAACAAACACATACAATGACAAGTCAAGTGTTCACCCCAACAAACACTTGCAATGACAAGTCAAGTGTTCACCTCAACAAACACATACAATGACAAGCCAAGTATTCACCTGAACAAACACATGCAATGACAAGTTAAGTGTTCACCTCAACAAACACATGTAATGACAAGTCAAGTGTTCACCCCAACAAACACTTGCAATGACAAGTCATGTGTTCACCTCAACAAACACATACAATGACAAGTCAAGTGTTCACCTCAACAAACACATGCAATGACAAGTCATGTGTTCACCTCAACAAACACATACTAGGACAAGTCATGTGTTCACCTCAACAAACACATGCAATGACAAGTCAAGTGTTCACCCCAACAAACACTTACAATGACAAGTCATGTGTTCACCTCAACAAACACTTGCAGTGACACATCATGTGTTCACCTCAACAAACACATGCTATGACAAGTCATGTGTTCACGTGAAAAAAACACATGCAATGACAAGTCAAGTGTTCACCTGAAAAAACACATGCAATGACAAGTCATGTGTTCACCTCAACAAACACATGCTAGGACAAGTCATGTGTTCACCTCAACAAACACATGCAATGACAAGTCATGTGTTCACCTCAACAAACACATACAATGACAAGTGAAGTGTTTCAACCCAACAAACACATGCAATGACAAGTCAAGTGTTCACCTCAACAAACACATGCAATGACAAGTCATGTGTTCACCTCAACAAACACATGCAATGACAAGTCAAGTGTTCACCTCAACAAACACATGCAATGACAAGTCAAGTGTTCACCTCAACAAACACTTGGAATGACAAGTCAAGTGTTCACCTCAACAAACACTTGCAATGACAAGTAAAGTGTTCACCTGAACAAACACATGCAATGACAAGTCAAGTGTTCACCTCAACAAACACATACAATGACAAGTCAAGTGTTCACCTCAACAAACACATCCAATGCCAAGTCAAGTGTTCACCTCAACAAACACATACAATGACAAGTCAAGTGTTCACCCCAACAAACACTTGCAATGACAAGTCAAGTGTTCACCTCAACAAACACATACAATGACAAGCCAAGTATTCACCTGAACAAACACATGCAATGACAAGTTAAGTGTTCACCTCAACAAACACATGTAATGACAAGTCAAGTGTTCACCCCAACAAACACTTGCAATGACAAGTCATGTGTTCACCTCAACAAACACATACAATGACAAGTCAAGTGTTCACCTCAACAAACACATGCAATGACAAGTCATGTGTTCACCTCAACAAACACATACTAGGACAAGTCATGTGTTCACCTCAACAAACACATGCAATGACAAGTCAAGTGTTCACCCCAACAAACACTTACAATGACAAGTCATGTGTTCACCTCAACAAACACTTGCAGTGACACATCATGTGTTCACCTCAACAAACACATGCTATGACAAGTCATGTGTTCACGTGAAAAAAACACATGCAATGACAAGTCAAGTGTTCACCTGAAAAAACACATGCAATGACAAGTCATGTGTTCACCTCAACAAACACATGCTAGGACAAGTCATGTGTTCACCTCAACAAACACATGCAATGACAAGTCATGTGTTCACCTCAACAAACACATACAATGACAAGTGAAGTGTTTCAACCCAACAAACACATGCAATGACAAGTCAAGTGTTCACCTCAACAAACACATACAATGACAAGTCATGTGTTCACCTGAAAAAACACATGCAATGACAAGTCAAGTGTTCACCTGAACAAACACATGCAATGACAAGTCAAGTGTTCACCTCAACAAACACATGCAATGACAAGTCATGTGTTCACCTCAACAAACACATGCTATGACAAGTCAAGTGTTCAACTCAACAAACACTTGCAATGACAAGTCAAGTGTTCAACTCAACAAACACATGCAATGACAAGTCAAGTGTTCACCTGAACAAACACATGCAATGACAAGTCATGTGTTCACCTCAACAAACACATGCAATGACAAGTTAAGTGTTCACCTCAACAAACACATGCTAGGACAAGTCATGTGTTCACCTCAACAAACACATGCAATGACAAGTCATGTGTTCACCTCAACAAACACATGCTAGGACAAGTCATGTGTTCACCTCAACAAACACATACAATGACAAGTCAAGTGTTCACCCCAACAAACACTTACAATGACAAGTCATGTGTTCACCTCAACAAACACTTGCAATGACACATCATGTGTTCACCTCAACAAACACATGCTATGACAAGTCATGTGTTCACGTGAAAAAAACACATGCAATGACAAGTCAAGTGTTCACCTGAAAAAACACATGCAATGACAAGTCATGTGTTCACCTCAACAAACACATGCTAGGACAAGTCATGTGTTCACCTCAACAAACACATGCAATGACAAGTCATGTGTTCACCTCAACAAACACATACAATGACAAGTGAAGTGTTTCAACCCAACAAACACATGCTATGACAAGTCAAGTGTTCACCTCAACAAACACATACAATGACAAGTCATGTGTTCACCTGAAAAAACACATGCAATGACAAGTCAAGTGTTCACCTGAACAAACACATGCAATGACAAGTCAAGTGTTCACCTCAACAAACACATGCAATGACAAGTCATGTGTTCACCTCAACAAACACATGCTATGACCAGTCAAGTGTTCAACTCAACAAACACTTGCAATGACAAGTCAAGTGTTCACCTGAACAAACACTTGCAATGACAAGTCATGTGTTCACCTCAACAAACACATGCAATGACAAGTCAAGTGTTCACCTCAACAAACACATGCAATGACAAGTCAAGTGTTCACCTCAACAAACACATGCAATGACAAGTCAAGTGTTCACCTCAACAAACACATACAATGACAAGTCAAGTGTTCACCTCAACAAACACATGCAATGACAAGTCAAGTGTTCACCTAAACAAACATATGCAATGACAAGTCATGTGTTCACCTGAACAAACACATGCTAGGACAAGGCATGTATTCACCTCAACAAACACATGCAATGACAAGTCAAGTGTTCACCTCAACAAACACATGCAATGACAAGTCAAGTGTTCACCTCAACAAACACATGCTATGACAAGTCAAGTGTTCACCTGAACAAACACATGCAATGACAAGTCAAGTGTTCACCTGAACAAACACATGCAATGACAAGTCAAGTGTTCACCTGAACAAACACATGCTATGACCAGTCAAGTGTTCAACTCAACAAACACTTGCAATGACAAGTCAAGTGTTCACCTCAACAAACACATGCAATGACAAGTCATGTGTTCACCTCAACAAACACATGCAATGACAAGTCAAGTGTTCACCTCAACAAACACATGCAATGACAAGTCAAGTGTTCACCTCAACAAACACTTGCAATGACAAGTCAAGTGTTCACCTCAACAAACACTTGCAATGACAAGTAAAGTGTTCACCTGAACAAACACATGCAATGACAAGTCAAGTGTTCACCTCAACAAACACATACAATGACAAGTCAAGTGTTCACCTCAACAAACACATCCAATGCCAAGTCAAGTGTTCACCTCAACAAACACATACAATGACAAGTCAAGTGTTCACCCCAACAAACACATGCAATGACAAGTCGAGTGTTCACCTCAACAAACACATACAATGACAAGCCAAGTGTTCACCTGAACAAACACATGCAATGACAAGTTAAGTGTTCACCTCAACAAACACATGTAATGACAAGTCAAGTGTTCACCCCAACAAACACTTGCAATGACAAGTCATGTGTTCACCTCAACAAACACATACAATGACAAGTCAAGTGTTCACCTCAACAAACACATGCAATGACAAGTCATGTGTTCACCTCAACAAACACATACTAGGACAAGTCATGTGTTCACCTCAACAAACACATGCAATGACAAGTCAAGTGTTCACCCCAACAAACACTTACAATGACAAGTCATGTGTTCACCTCAACAAACACTTGCAATGACACATCATGTGTTCACCTCAACAAACACATGCTATGACAAGTCATGTGTTCACGTGAAAAAAACACATGCAATGACAAGTCAAGTGTTCACCTCAACAAACACATGCAATGACAAGTCATGTGTTCACCTCAACAAACACATGCTAGGACAAGTCATGTGTTCACCCCAACAAACACATGCAATGACAAGTCATGTGTTCACCTCAACAAACACATACAATGACAAGTGAAGTGTTTCAACCCAACAAACACATGCAATGACAAGTCAAGTGTTCACCTCAACAAACACATACAATGACAAGTCATGTGTTCACCTGAAAAAACGCATGCAATGACAAGTCAAGTGTTCACCTGAACAAACACATGCAATGACAAGTCAAGTGTTCACCTCAACAAACACATGCAATGACAAGTCATGTGTTCCCCTCAACAAACACATGCTATGACCAGTCAAGTGTTCAACTCAACAAACACTTGCAATGACAAGTCAAGTGTTCACCTCAACAAACACATGCAATGACAAGTCAAGTGTTCACCTGAACAAACACATGCAATGACAAGTCAAGTGTTCACCTCAACAAACACATGCAATGACAAGTCAAGTGTTCACCCGAACAAACACATGCTATGACCAGTCAAGTGTTCAAGTCAACAAACACTTGCAATGACAAGTCAAGTGTTCACCTCAACAAACACTTGCAATGACAAGTCAAGTGTTCACCTCAACAAACACATGCAATGACAAGTCAAGTGTTCACCTCAACAAACACATACAATGACAAGCCAAGTGTTCACCTGAACAAACACATGCAATGACAAGTTAAGTGTTCACCTCAACAAACACATGTAATGACAAGTCAAGTGTTCACCCCAACAAACACTTGCAATGACAAGTCATGTGTTCACCTCAACAAACACATACAATGACAAGTCAAGTGTTCACCTGAACAAACACATGCAATGACAAGTCATGTGTTCACCTCAACAAACACATGCTAGGACAAGTCATGTGTTCACCTCAACAAACACATGCAATGACAAGTCATGTGTTCACCTCAACAAACACATACAATGACAAGTGAAGTGTTTCAACCCAACAAACACATGCAATGACAAGTCAAGTGTTCACCTCAACAAACACATACAATGACAAGTCATGTGTTCACCTGAAAAAACACATGCAATGACAAGTCAAGTGTTCACCTGAACAAACACATGCAATGACAAGTCAAGTGTTCACCTCAACAAACACATGCAATGACAAGTCATGTGTTCACCTCAACAAACACATGCTATGACCAGTCAAGTGTTCAACTCAACAAACACTTGCAATGACAAGTCAAGTGTTCACCTCAACAAACACATGCAATGACAAGTCAAGTGTTCACCTGAACAAACACATGCAATGACAAGTCAAGTGTTCACCTCAACAAACACATGCAATGACAAGTCAAGTGTTCACCCGAACAAACACATGCTATGACCAGTCAAGTGTTCAACTCAACAAACACTTGCAATGACAAGTCAAGTGTTCACCTCAACAAACACTTGCAATGACAAGTCAAGTGTTCACCTCAACAAACACATGCAATGACAAGTCAAGTGTTCACCTCAACAAACACATACAATGACAAGCCAAGTGTTCACCTGAACAAACACATGCAATGACAAGTTAAGTGTTCACCTCAACAAACACATGTAATGCCAAGTCAAGTGTTAACCCCAACAAACACTTGCAATGACAAGTCATGTGTTCACCTCAACAAACACATACAATGACAAGTCAAGTGTTCACCTCAACAAACACATGCAATGACAAGTCATGTGTTCACCTCAACAAACACATGCTAGGACAAGTCATGTGTTCACCTCAACAAACACATGCAATGACAAGTCAAGTGTTCACCCCAACAAACACTTACAATGACAAGTCATGTGTTCACCTCAACAAACACTTGCAATGACACATCATGTGTTCACCTCAACAAACACATGCTATGACAAGTCATGTGTTCACGTGAAAAAAACACATGCAATGACAAGTCAAGTGTTCACCTGAAAAAACACATGCAATGACAAGTCATGTGTTCACCTCAACAAACACATGCTAGGACAAGTCATGTGTTCACCTCAACAAACACATGCAATGACAAGTCATGTGTTCACCTCAACAAACACATGCTATGACCAGTCAAGTGTTCAACTCAACAAACACTTGCAATGACAAGTCAAGTGTTCACCTGAACAAACACTTCCAATGACAAGTCATGTGTTCACCTCAACAAACACATGCAATGACAAGTCAAGTGTTCACCTCAACAAACACATCCAATGACAAGTCAAGTGTTCACCTCAACAAACACATGCAATGACAAGTCAAGTGTTCACCTCAACAAACACATACAATGACAAGTCAAGTGTTCACCTCAACAAACACATGCAATGACAAGTCAAGTGTTCACCTCAACAAACACATACAATGACAAGTCAAGTGTTCACCTGAACAAACACATGCAATGACAAGTTAAGTGTTCACCTCAACAAACACATGTAATGACAAGTCAAGTGTTCACCCCAACAAACACTTGCAATGACAAGTCATGTGTTCACCTCAACAAACACATACAATGACAAGTCAAGTGTTCACCTGAACAAACACATGCAATGACAAGTCATGTGTTCACCTGAACAAACACATGCTAGGACAAGTCATGTGTTCACCTCAACAAACACATGCTAGGACAAGTCATGTGTTCACCTCAACAAACACATGCTAGGACAAGTCATGTGTTCACCTCAACAAACACATGCTAGGACGAGTCATGTGTTCGTCTCAACAAACACATGCTAGGACAAGTCATGTGTTCACCTCAACAAACACATGCAATGACACATCATGTGTTCACCTCAACAAACACATGCTATGAGAAGTCATGTGTTCACCTGAAAAAACACATGCAATGACAAGTCATGTGTTTACCTCAACAAACACATGCAATGACAAGTCAAGTGTTCACCTCAACAAACACTTGCAATGAAAGGTCAAGTGTTCACCCGAACAAACACATGCTATGACCAGTCAAGTGTTCAACTCAACAAACACTTGCAATGACAAGTCAAGTGTTCACCTCAACAAACACATGCAATGACAAGTCATGTGTTCACCTCAACAAACACATGCAATGACAAGTCAAGTGTTCACCTCAACAAACACTTGCAATGACAAGTAAAGTGTTCACCTGAAGAAACACATACAATGACAAGTCAAGTGTTCACCTCAACAAACACATGCAATGACAAGTCAAGTGTTCACCTCAACAAACACATACAATGACAAGTGAAGTGTTCACCCCAACAAACACATGCAATGACAAGTCAAGTGTTCACCTCAACAAACACATACAATGACAAGTGAAGTGTTCACCTCAACAAACACATGCAATGACAAGTCAAGTGTTCACCTGAACAAACACATGCAATGACAAGTCAAGTGTTCACCTCAACAAACACATGCAATGACAAGTCAAGTGTTCACCTGAACAAACACATGCTATGACCAGTCAAGTGTTCAACTCAACAAACACTTGCAATGACAAGTCAAGTGTTCACCTCAACAAACACATGCAATGACAAGTCATGTGTTCACCTCAACAAACACATGCTAGGACAAGTCAAGTGTTCACCTCAACAAACACATGCAATGACAAGTCAAGTGTTCACCTCAACAAACACTTGCAATGACAAGTCAAGTGTTCACCTGAACAAACACTTGCAATGACAAGTCAAGTGTTGACCTCAACAAACACTTGCAATGACAAGTCAAGTGTTCACCTCAGCAAACACATACAATGACAAGTCAAGTGTTCACCTCAACAGACAAGTGCAATGACAAGTCAAGTGTTCACCTCAACAAACACATGCAATGACAAGTCATGTGTTAACCTCAACAAACACTTGCAATGACAAGTCAAGTGTTCACCTGAACAAACACATGCAATGACAAGTCAAGTGTTCACCTCAACAAACACATGCTAGGACAAGTCAAGTGTTCACCTCAACAAACACATGCAATGACAAGTTAAGTGTTCACCTCAACAAACACATGTAATGACAAGTCAAGTGTTCACCCCAACAAACACTTGCAATGACAAGTCAAGTGTTCACCTCAACAAACCAATACAATGACAAGTCAAGTGTTCACCTGAACAAACACATGCAATGACAAGTCATGTGTTCACCCCAACAAACACTTGCAATGACACATCATGTGTTCACCTCAACAAACACATGCTATGACAAGTCATGTGTTCACGTGAAAAAAACACATGCAATGACAAGTCAAGTGTTCACCTGAAAAAACACATGCAATGACAAGTCATGTGTTCACCTCAACAAACAGATGCTAGGACAAGTCATGTGTTCACCTCAACAAACACATGCTAGGACAAGTCATGTGTTCACCTCAACAAACACATGCAATGACAAGTCATGTGTTCACCTCAACAAACACATACAATGACAAGTGAAGTGTTCACCCCAACAAACACATGCAATGACAAGTCAAGTGTTCACCTCAACAAACACATACAATGACAAGTCATGTGTTCACCTGAAAAAACACATGCAATGACAAGTCAAGTGTTCACCTGAAAAAACACATGCAATGACAAGTCAAGTGTTCACCTCAACAAACACATGCAATGACAAGTCAAGTGTTCACCCGAACAAACACATGCTATGACAAGTCAAGTGTTCAACTCAACAAACACTTGCAATGACAAGTCAAGTGTTCACCTCAACAAACACATGCTATGACAAGTCATGTGTTCACCTCAACAAACACATGCAATGACAAGTCAAGTGTTCACCTCAACAAACACATGCAATGACAAGTCAAGTGTTCAGCTCAACAAACACATGCAATGACAAGTCAAGTGTTCACCTCAACAAACACATACAATGACAAGTCAAGTGTTCACCTCAACAAACACATGCAATGACAAGTCAAGTGTTCACCTCAACAAACACATACAATGACAAGTGAAGTGTTCACCTCAACAAACACATGCAATGACAAGTTAAGTGTTCACCTCAACAAACACATGTAATGACAAGTCCAATGTTCACCCCAACAAACACTTGCAATGACAAGTCATGTGTTCACCTCAACAAACACATACAATGACAAGTCAAGTGTTCACCTGAACAAACACATGCAATGACAAGTCATGTGTTCACCTCAACAAACACTTGCAATGACACATCATGTGTTCACCTCAACAAACACATGCTATGACAAGTCATGTGTTCACGTGAAAAAAACACATGCAATGACAAGTCAAGTGTTCACCTGAAAAAACACATGCAATGACAAGTCATGTGTTCACCTCAACAAACACATGCTAGGACAAGTCATGTGTTCACCTCAACAAACACATGCTAGGACAAGTCATGTGTTCACCTCAACAAACACATGCAATGACAAGTCATGTGTTCACCTCAACAAACACTTGCAATGACACATCATGTGTTCACCTCAACAAACACATGCTATGTCAAGTCATGTGTTCACCTGAAAAAACACATGCAATGACAAGTCAAGTGTTCACCTGAAAAAACACATGCAAGGACAAGTCATGTGTTCACCTCAACAAACACATGCTAGGACAAGTCATGTGTTCACCTCAACAAACACATGCTAGGACAAGTCATGTGTTCACCTCAACAAACACATGCAATGACAAGTCATGTGTTCACCTCAACAAACACATGCAATGACAAGTCAAGTGTTCACCTCAACAAACACATGCAATGACAAGTCAAGTGTTCACCTCAACAAACACATGCTAGGACAAGTCATGTGTTCACCTCAACAAACACATGCTAGGACAAGTCATGTGTTCACCTCAACAAACACATGCAATGACAAGTCATGTGTTCACCTCAACAAACACATGCAATGACAAGTCAAGTGTTCACCTGAACAAACACATGCAAGGACAAGTCATGTGTTCACCTCAACAAACACATGCAATGACAAGTCATGTGTTCACCTCAACAAACACGGAACCATATGGTCCTCCACGTTTGGAAAACTTATATTTTCTACAATCTAAAATGTTGTTACCTTGATCAAACATCGTTTGGGCAAGAGCCGTATAACGCTCTCTGAAATCTGCGTAGAAACAGTTTGTACCTCATGATTCTAAGTTGTGAAATGTAGACACCATTGCAGTCGTTGGCATATTACTCGATATAAAGGGAAATATGACAACTGGAAAGTTGAAGTTATCCCTCTTGTCATACATACTTGTCGATAGTATTTTGTCTCTCTCATTCTTTATGCATAGATCTAAATTTTTAGAATGTTTCGAATTTGTTTGTTTCTTGTTTCAAGCCAGATCTACACGACAAGCATGAGTGAGTGAGTGAGTGAGTGAGTGGGTGGTTTGGGTGATGGGTGGGTGGGTGGGTGAGTGAGTGAGTATGGTTTTACGCCGCTTTTAGCAATATTCCAGCAATATCACGGCGGGGGACACCAGAAATTGGCTTCACACATTGTACCTATGTCGGGAATCGAACCCGGGTCTTCGGCGTGATGAGCGAAAGCTTTAACCACTAGGCTACCCGACCACCCCTCGACAAGCATGAAGCAGATGGGGCGGTTTCACTGTCACTCGTGTTCACCGTCACAATATGGTGTCTAGTACTTTTTTTCTAGTATTTTTACATACCAATTACAATCCTATGAAGCTTCATCCGGAGTTTGCTATTTTATGAGATGAGTCTGAAAAACGCATTTTGATCGTAAACATGAAACAGGAAACAATTCTTTAAAGACATTCAAGACAACTTCATACTTATTTTTTTTCATACTGGTCTTTCAACATCAAAGTGTAGATTAACATTATATTATTATGTATGCTTCGTGTCATTACGATCATCATAAATATATATTATGGCATTCATACTTGATTCTCCAACCGCGTTCCACAGTACATTATTTTGGCATGTGTTTATTTTGTTGTTTAATGTCACACTCAGAAATGTTCCAGCCATATGAAGACGGCCTTTAAAAAATCGAGACAATCCAGTGATCAATATTGTGAGCATGATACTATGACAGGCTCATTCACTGAGCCTGACCACCCTATCCGTTTGGGACCGCCTCCGTGGTCTAATGGTAGAGCGTCCGCCCGGAGAGCGGAAGGTCCGGGGTTCGATCCCCGGCCGCGTCATACCAAAAGACGTTAAAAGATGGTACTTGTTGTTACCCTGTCTGGCGCTCGGTAATAAGGGGCTAAAACAAGGACTGGTCGGCTCGGAGTCAGTATACTGTGTCTGAGTGGGGTATTCATGTTAAACTGCGGCATGGTATCTCAGTGAGCTAGCACTATAAATCGGCATCAGTCCGGACTAGTACAGGCAGCCACACAAACACACACGTACATGCCCGTCGCTATATAAGTGCAATAATCTTGGACGCGACGTTAAACCCCATTTCACCTCACCTCACCTATCCATTTGGTCGCCTCGTGCGACCAGCATAGGCTCTTAGGGACGTTGTCTCACCCGGAATCCATTTACGATTCTGATTCTGCAGTGATAAACTGTAAACTGTGCTGTAATACTTCCTCCTGCCACATGTAAAGAATTACGATGGCCTGTACAATTTTCAAGACATGAATGTCCTAAATTATTTAATTTTGTTCATGTTTTGTCACCTCTCCCCCACCCCTCTCTCTCCCTCCCCCTCCCTCTCTCTGACCTTCTTTCTCCCCCCTCCCTCTCTCTGACCTACTTTCTCCCTCCCTCTCTCTCTCTCTCTTACCTACACATACACAAAGCAATGATACATTTAAGTGATATGTCTCATTATATACTCTTCAAAAAAAAACTTGACATAGATGTAAAACCACTTTTTGCCAAATATCTAAATTGTTTACATTAAATGAGAACCAAATAAGTCAAACAGAAAGATGATGTGTCTATAATTCGCGAAAACACATGCAAAAAACATAAACGTAGCGTTTGGGGATCAATTTAACAGCTTCATCCAAACGCAACCGCCTGTAAAAAACATGCAGCACGGGATCCTGCATTTAGGCATGCAGGCCCCCCTGCTGAATGGGTATAAAAATCCATATCAACGGCTGTTCCTACAGTCCTTATAACGGCAGTAGAGGCGGTGACAGAATGCCAAGACTGAATGCAGCTCAACGGAACAACGCCATTGGGAGATTACAAGCTGGAGCAACCCAGCAAGAAGTGGCCAGGCAGTTTGGCGTATCCAGACAGACAATCTCCGCACTGTGGACCCGATACAACAACAGACCAAGGTCAGAAAGACCAAGGGTGACAACCCAAGCACAAGATCGATACATCCGGCTGCGACACCTCCGAGCCCGCACTACCACAGCCACGTCTACAACCACACAGATCCCTGGGGTACGCAGAATATCAGATCAAACGGTACGCAACAGACTGAGGGAGGCGGGACTTTTTGCACGAAGACCTGTTCGACGTCATGTATTGACCCCACGTCATCTGGCGGACCGTCTGCTTTGGTGCCAACAGAGGGTTAGATGGGCACGTGCAAGGTGGAGAAATGTACTGTTTACTGACGAGTCCCGTTTCCAACTCACACGTGCTGATGGGCGCGCACGTGTCTAAAAACGTCGGGGTGAACGTTACGCCCCCAACTGTGTGCAGCAGGTTGTCCCATTTGGCGGCGGGAGTGTCATGGTATGGGCCGGTATTCATCACGGTGGTAGGACGCCTCTCGTGCATATGGCAGGTGCATTGACAGGTGTGCGTTACAGAGACTTGATCCTAAGGCCTTTCGTTCTTCCTCACGTCAACGTTCATGGCGGACAGTTCCAGCAGGACAACGCTCGACCGCATATTGCACGTGTTTGTCAGGACTTCTTACAGCACAACAACATCCAGACATTACCTTGGCCAGACCGGTCACCAGATTTGTCCCCGATTGATTATCTGTGGGACGAGTTCGACGCGTTCGCAGAAGGAATCCACCGCCCCAAACACTTCCGGCGCTTCTTGATGCCCTTCAGCATGAATGGCAACACATCCAACAGCGTGTTATTGACAACTTGATTGCATCTATGGGTCGTCGGTGTCAAGCGGTGATTGATGCACGTTATGGGCACAACCGATACTGACATTTTCTGTACCCCTGTGACATTAACTGTATCGTGTACGTGTGTCTGTCTAGGTGACACGATTAATGTTTTGAACATTGTGTACATTGATCTTCAAACAGTGTTTCAATTATGGTGTCCTGTTTTGAAACAATCGCTTTATATTACATTTTGAAAGTCAGTGTCAAGTTGTTGTTTTTTTAAGAGTATATGTAGCGTTATCGTAGCCACGAGCGTCTCTCCAGTTCAGTAACGTCTTTGTGTGCGTGGCTGACAAGCCCCTGCAGTTCAGCAGTGCGTGTAGAGCAAACAATAACAGGCTGCCGTCTATGTAGCTCTATAAAACGTTGTCAGTGAAAAGAGTGTATTTAACATTCAAAGAAAGATGTCTATGTTACTCCTGACGTCATCCTAACTCCAGCCATGTCGAGGCTACTTACTGAATGATATATACATGTGATTCGACAATAACATTGTGACGGAAGAACAATTAATTGACAATCCTGGGCCTCTGTGTTATGCTGCAGGCGGTCGGGACGTGAGGACGTCGAGTACCCGGCGTATACCCGGCTTATACCCGGCTCGGTAGCAACACCCCTCAGTTTAGGTGGTCTCTGTACTGTAACCAACATGGCGGAAGGGGCGCAAAGGCATATTTTAGTAGTTATTAAAAACTTAAAATGAATTTCAAATGTATCCGAATGTAACGTTCACAAAGCCAGCCGTACTTCATAACACGGCAATCGCGGGTGAGTTACTTGTTGTATATACGTGCTTGTACAACTACAGATATACAATCCTAAAACGGACATCCAAACAAATCACTTGGCAAGACAAACCTGGATAATGTGTTGACGATTTCATGGATACTGGGATCAACAAAGAATGTAAACCTCCTTGATAAATGTTTTAGAGAAACGTTCCATAGAACGTCTGTGTTCAATGACTCCACGCCCCGTGCAGATCCGGGTAAGCATACATCTTTAGCAACCCAGGCTTGTCGTAAGAGGCGACTAACGGAATTGGGTGTCTGTGTTGCTGACTAAGTTGAGGCATGTCATTGTTGACTAAGTTGAGGCATAGATCGATGCGCATCATGTTTATCATTGGACCAGATTCGATTACTACCGTCATATAGCTGGAATATTGCCGAGAGCGGCGTTAAACAACAATCAAATCAAAATGTAATACGTATCAACACTCACCAGTCTGAAAACACTCACCAACTACGCAGTGTGGACGTGTTGAGTGGAGGGAGGAGTTACTGTGTGTGAACGTATGAAGATAACCGACTACCGTCCCAGCAGGGAGTCTGTATGGACTGCTGAGTCGCACAAATGGATTGGGTAGTCAACCGTTATGTATGTAATGTATGTATAACGTGTGTAAATCATGTAATCTCACCGTCCCAAGAAGAATTGGTATGTCTATTGTACCATGGGACCCTGGCCTTCAAGTACCGAAATATAGTTGCATGTCTCATGCAACTTATCTCATATAGTGCTGCCTGGTTAGGTGCTTTACCCTACACCATGTCTCATGTCTCATATAGCAGGGATGTGCTGCCTGGTTAGGTGCTGACCCTACACCATGTCTCATGTCTCATATAGCTGGGATGTGCTGCCTGGTTAGGTGGTTTACCCTACACCATGTCTCATGTCTCATATAGCTGGGATGTGCTGCCTGGTTAGGTGGTTTACCCTACACCATGTCTCATGTCTCATATAGCTGGGATGTGCTGCCTGGTTAGGTGGTTTACCCTACACCATGTCTCATGTCTCATATAGCTGGGATGTGCTGCCTGGTTAGGTGGTTTACCCTACACCATGTCTCATGTCTCATATAGCTGGGATGTGCTGCCTGGTTAGGTGGTTTACCCTACACCATGTCTCATGTCTCATATAGCTGGGATGTGCTGCCTGGTTAGGTGGTTTACCCTACACCATGTCTCATGTCTCATATAGCTGGGATGTGTTGCCTGGTTAGGTGGTTTACCCTACACCATGTCTCATGTCTCATATAGCTGGGATGTGCTGCCTGGTTAGGTGGTTTACCCTACACCATGTCTCATGTCTCATTTAGCTGGGATGTCCTGTCTGGTTAGGTGGTTTACCCAACACCATGTCTCATGTCTCATATAGCTGGGATGTCCTGTCTGGTTAGGTGGTTTATCCTACACCATGTCTCATGTCTCTTATAGCTGGGATGTCCTGTCTGGCTAGGTGGTTTACTCTACACCATGTCTCATGTCTCATATAGCTGGGATGTCCTGTCTGGCTAGGTGGTTTACCCTACACCATGTCTCATGTCTCATATAGCTGGGATGTCCTGTCTGGCTAGGTGGTTTATCCTACACCATGTCTCATGTCTCATATAGCTGGGATGTGCTGCCTGGTTAGGTGGTTTACCCTACACCATGTCTCATGTCTCATATAGCTGGGATGTGTTGCCTGGTTAGGTGGTTTACCCTACACCATGTCTCATGTCTCATATAGCTGGGATGTCCTGTCTGGCTAGGTGGTTTACCCTACACCATGTCTCATGTCTCATATAGCTGGGATGTCCTGTCTGGCTAGGTGGTTTATCCTACACCATGTCTCATGTCTCATATAGCTGGGATGTGCTGCCTGGTTAGGTGGTTTACCCTACACCATGTCCCATGTCTCACCTGTGAACAGCTGGCTGCGTGAATCGTGACTCACACCAATCCAATAGGTCATGTCGACCACCATGTTTCCCTAGTTCACGTGCCTTTCACAGGAGTAGGCGTTGCCTTATAGTCGGTTATGGATCGGTGCACCACCCAGGTATATGGATATGTAACAATTTATTTTGTATGAGGTTTTTGGTGAATGTAATCTTTTCTGTTCACTGTGGCTCTTGTCAGAGTCTTTATCAAAGTTGTATGTGTCCTTTGGTCTGACATCATCCTGACAAGAGATCTTTAAAAAAATGTTAGCATTCATTAAATTAATCGTTTTTAAGGACATTGAATTGATTGCTACGTTTAGATTGAAATATTTTGTATATAAATACTAGTAAATGATTGGTAGAATGCATGTGTAACTGATATTGTTCGTGGCTGTTCCTGTGAAGGGGGTTGAGGCAGCGTAACGCAATTGTCCTCTTGAGACCTGGGTAGAATCCGTCAAATAAAACTCAGTGTCTTCTTCTATTTTGGGGGTGGTTGGCTAGGGTGGTAGTAATGTAATGTATGATCGTTATTAAACTTACTACTTTAGGTCGAGGTCGACCACGAATCGCAAAAAGGCAACTGAATGGATCGGGTGGTCAGGCTCGATGGCTAGATCGCCTGATCGATAGCCTGGGCGTCGAACACGGGGGGAGGGGGGGGGGGGGGGGGGGGGGAGGGGGGCAGAGTCGTCAAAGGGTTTTCGGCCGGACAGCTTTCCCTCTCCCCCCTCTCTCTCTCCCCTTACCTACACACACCCACACCCACACCCCACTCTCCCCCTTATAAACATGCTACATCAATCGTATCTGGCCGGGACTCGATTATTTACAGCCGTCATATGGGTTGAATATTTCTGAATGTGACGTTAAACAATGATAAAAACAATAAAAAGAGATCCACATCTGTTGAGACCTTTACAATTTCTTGAATCAGCAATCACTCCACATATGGAAAAAGTATTTGTACCCTGTTCTTTCCCAATGTAAAGGGAAAGCCTTGTCGTCCAGTATAGTGAGTATGGTTTTACGCCGCTTTTAGAAATAATCCAGCAATATCCCAGCAAGAAACACCAGAAATGGGCTTCACATATGTACCCATGTGGGGAATCGAACCCAGGTCTTCGGCGTGACGAGCGAACGCTTTACCCACTAGGCTACTCCACCGCTCCTTCCAGTATATTGTAGTGCTAGAAGTGCTTGTTCTGTCTCCAGCAACGGGCATTTGACCTTTTCCTCGTTTGCAATGTCTAACTACAGCTTTGAAGCCGTGTAGTACTTTTGTGTTGACGGTTTACTTGTTACTGGGCGTGGTCCTGTGGAGGTCTTTAAGGTACAAAAGTCCTTTCTTCCTGGACACATGTGCATATTTCTTTTTCGGGATTTGCACAGAATCTATATTCCTTCTGAACATCTGTAGAAGAATCAAATTTATGGCTGACTGATCATACCGGTGACATTTCCCATACTTCCTGGTGCGAAATGAACACCAATATAGTTGTTGTGCCCCTGGATGACACATACAGTTTGGGTCCACGGCGCACGCCACCCACGGGTCCATTATTAGACGTCTTGTAAATGGCTGGTTGTGTAACATTATAAAACCGCTTTCAGATTCGTGGTAAACTGAAAAGTGGCATGGTTCAGTGTTGAAGTAGGAAAACATGTGCTTTGAACAATGTTGTGCAAATGGGTATGGCCATGGTGACATAAGCACACCTGTTTCCTTCAGCAAGTTGAACATTTCTCGGGGATTTCCTTTGTCGAATCGTGAAGAGGCGTCCAACCAAACTGTGTACTCAGCATTGTCAAAATGAGCCTGAAAATATAATTACATAAAACTTACTTATCTACTGATATTATTATATAACGCGGAGATTTCATATTTCTTAATAAATGTACCCTCGACAACACCACCACAGGGTAACAAGTCCCCAGCTCATTATGCTTGTAGTTAGAGCGCTGGTCAGGCCTTGCTATTGTTGTCACTGGCTTGTAGTAATAATAAATGGTCCCAGTAAATGCTTGCAAAGAATAATATAAGTTGTAGCAGGATCACGAGGGGTACATAGGGTTCTATGGGTCCCGCGTTAGGGTTTAGATAACCCTGTGTACCCCGAGTTATCCTGCTGCAACGAATTTATCTTACCGACATGTTTTAGAATGACACTTCCAGAGAATTAAAACACAATTAATATCGACAGAAAACAGCTGTTCTGTTGAGATGAAGTTAACTTTTGCTATGCCATATGACTTTCAAAGCTTCGAAGCAGGGTATCAAACACCAGAGTAAGGAATCAGAGGTCATTGCCAGAGAAGAATCATTCTCGAATAGCTAACGAAATAGATTCCAATGGGAGTGAAAGGCAAAATAGTCAAAATTGGTGTTGGCAAAACAGGGTAGGCATGTCCTACTCTACTTGTAGCACCCGCCACTACCACAATTTTCATTGAAATGTCAGATATTCATTTCTAGGATAATGTAGGTGTTGACATATGTTTCATTACAGTTTGTTAAATTCCTGGGAAGAAGCTCTGGTTTTATTGGTTAATCTTTATCACGTGATGAAACAATAAACTAAACACTGACGAAGCAACAGAAACTGATACGAAATGGTTTGTTCAAATAACGTGACTTAACACTGAACTCGAAAACTCAGTGGACACATGATCACTAATTGACCTGTCAGGTAAACAATATTTGACTTCGTCTGTCAGAAAGCAACACGACGTCTACGAGTGGCAATGTACTGCAATGTAACTGTAGAAGATCGAGACTGAATTGTAATTCTTATAAAATAACGTAAATAATAGGTGAATCTCTGTCAAGGCGGAAGGCCCCAACGACAGACATGTCACATTTACATATGTATGTTATCATATAGACTTTAATAAAGTATATTTAAAGCGTCAATGCAAGAGAATGGGCAGTCTTGATTATCCGATGGTACAGATTCCATTTGGCATAAAGAGCAAAATAGCTATGAAAATTTTATGAACGGTCCACTGAAAATCAGTGATGACACCCATTGTTCGCGAAAAGGGGCGAAATCTCCGCGAAATCTCGGAAAGTATTCTGCCTTTTATCAAAGCTGTAAATACCAATACCATCAGAGGAATAACCCAGTGTGTGCCTGGGAGAGATTTATGTCTATGACTTTACCTGCATAACGATTGGCTTCCACGTGTAACACTTCAAGTAGGAAAACCGATCAGGCAGCAAATTAAACGGGTATCGTTTTATTTCAGCCCTTCCATATTTCTCCAGCTGAAAATATTTCATATAAAAATCAACATCAATTTGCTTGAATTAATAATTTGTAAATAGGTGTCCAACTCGTTTCTGTGTGAGTATATTTTCTATAATTGGCTTTATTCAAAACAAATACAAAATGATCAAAGATTAAAGTTTGATTACTATAGAGAAATGAAAAAAATCGGTCACAATTTACTTTTTGCTTTGGATTTTCCATTTAGACATATGGGGACAGAAGATAAATATGTATTTCACTGTATTGATTAACATGGTAGTTTCCTCTTTGCAGATAATATAACTGTTATAACAAAAATCACATTTGCTGTAGCTACAACTGCTACAACTAATACTACTTCTACTATTTCTACAACTGTTAGACCTACCAACAACACTACTACTTCAATTATTTAATTCATATAAGTGCAATAATCTTGAACCTGACGTTAAACCCCATTCCACCTCACCTCACTTTGGTGAGGGGGGCACGGGTGGCCCAGTTGTCTAAGGCGCCGCGATTCGCTGTGCAGAGTTGCGTCCCTTGGACACGCCAGAAACCTATGATTGTGGGTTCGAATCACAGTTCGCCCAGATTATGTTTCTAGGTTTGTCAGCACCATACCCGTGCTCGTGGGTTTCACCGAAGTGGTAAACGTCTAAGACATGCATCACTTCGGGCTTTCTTCCCACATTAAGCTGACACGCCGTGATATAACTGGAATAATGTTAAAGGCGGCGTTAAACCCAACTCACTCACTCACCCACTCACTTTGGTGAATGTCCCCTCAAAAGCAAGGCTTCAGTTATGCTACGTGGACTTGAATTGTTCAGTTCTCGAATGTAGTCCGACTTGATGTCTTGTCAAGTGGTGTGGGTCACATTGGATAACTGGTGGATATGTCATCAGCGGAGTCCTGTACTTTTCTTTACAGTTTAGCCACACATGCCCTGTCGATGGCATTTATAAGTCATTGTCAGCAATAAAAGATTCCACAATATTGTCCCTACGAAGCGGAGCATTGTCGTCTTGGAATACATAGTCATTTGTGGGCAATGTCTTGCTATTACAGGCAACACATTACTGTCAATGATGTGGATGTACTTTTGAGCGTATATGTTGCTGACAACAGGCATTGGGATGACAATACCATGGAAACGTTTGCTTCGGAACGCCATCAACCTTTACTTTTGTGTTCGAGGAGGACACAATGAGTCGTTATCTTTCCGCAATATAGAAACACGTTATTGTATCATCACCTGACTTTACCAACTGTAGTTCGTGTCATCCATCGACACCACAGTCTTTTCTCTCTTCACCTCAATGACGACCATTTTCCTTTAAGAATGCGCCGGTAAAATCCTTCAAAATGCAATACTCGCCGAACAGTCCTCTAAGAGTCAGATTGGTTCCTCCCCGAATTAATTATCCCCCGTCCCAACGCAGTTCGCGGGGGATATAGAAACGGGCTCCGTCTGTCCTTCCGTCCGTCTGACACGTTCCATTCCGGAGCAGAACTCGGAAACCATAGGATATAACTTTACAAATCTTGGTACACACATTCACCATATGGTGTATATGTGTCTTTTGCCATTTAGGTTTTCCCTGCATTTTGAATGTTTTTTATTTTATTTATTTTTTGAAAATTTTCAGTGGATTTCATGTCCGGAAAAGAAGTCGGAAACTATTAAAGACTTTATGAAATTTGGTACACACATTCACTATATTGTAAATATGTGCCTCTTACTTTTTATGATTCCCCCGAATATTTCTTTTATTTTACATGAATTTTATTAGTTTGGACATAGCACTGATATGAATGAAAGCAGTGGGTTTCATTTCCGGAGCAAAACTTGAAATGTTTTTTGGGGTTTTTTTTCCCATTAAGATTACCTTATGAAACATAGTACACACATTCACAATATTATGTCGATGTGCCTTTGGTATTTATGATTCCCCCAATTATTTTGTTGTTATATTTTTGTAATAAATTTAGACTTGAATAGAAGCAATCTTAACAATTTTACCTCACTTCTGGTGTGTACGTCTCCATGACACTTTGTACAATATCAGTCTAAGACTGTTAAAGTCTGTTAATATTTGAAAGTTATGTTTTATTTTCTTATTTCCATTAAATAACACACCAGCAGACACTGCAACAACAACAGAAAAGATTCATAGTAACTCCCGTAAAGGTATATCTGCAACAATACCATCCTGTATAACAATGTTCTACAATCCACGATATCTAAATGAGTGAATTGTGCAGTGCTCATGGATACAAACTATTCTTAGCCTTCATATACTGGTAGATGGTTATAACCTGTGTTTATCATTACAGCAGATATCTGTACAATGTTTATGGAGAGTCATATACATCAGCTCTTGTATTGAACCTCTTCCACAAGCAGGTGGACCAACCAATGTCACATTTGTTTGCACATAACATTGTCTTTAGGATTGGACAATGGACGTTGGATATAGATGACGTCTTGTTTCACTTTTTGTTCCACGTGTAATGTATCTCAAAGACCTCCTTCTGTTTTTCTTGGCCATACTGGACAACCGATCGCGGTCTGTCAACGATTACCTCCTTGCGTTTCCCGAGTTCATCACCACTGATTCTGCGCGACGAAATTGTGCAACATCCTATTCACTGTTGACTTAAGTATGACTTCGATCTATAACCTTCTTGTAATTTCATAAATATACTCTATTCGCTTGATTTTCGACCCAACTTCAGTCCTTGAACATTCAGTATCAAATGAAGGGCAGAAGATATCCTCTATGACATCACGTGATAGATACGTGATGAGTGAGTGAGTGTGTTGGGTTTAACGCCGCTTTTAACAATATTCCAGTTATATCACGGCGTGTCAGCTTAATGTGGGAGGAAAGCCCGAAGTGATGCAGGTCTTAGACGTTTACCACTTCGGTGAAACCCACGAGCACGGGTATGGTGCTGACAAACCTAGAAACATAAGAAACATTCGAACCCACAATCATAAAGTTCTGGCGTGCCCAAGGGACGCAACTCAGCACAGCGTATCTTGGCGCCTTAGACAACTGGGCCACCCGTGCCCCCTAGACACGTGATGAAACGAACACGATGCCAAATAAAAAAGGTGAGACAAGCTATCACGAAAAACAAAAAAATAGCTGCCGCAGAAAAGCGTGAATTGTACGAATAAAATGCTGTTGCAACCACCACTACCTTTCTAATCTATTACCACTAGTTACTTCTACATACTACGATTTATAGCACTACTGTTACTACATTTGAAACACGTCTACTTCTATACATACTACAACTTCCTTAAACTATAACTACTGGTTCAATCGGCTTCGTTTTAGCTTACTTAGTTGCATTTTCTACCTTCGATTCTCTTATAATGAAAGGTTGCTTACCAGTTTGACCTGACTTCTGTTCAGCCCCATGTCGTAATAATAGAAGGAGTAGTTGCTCAAATGAGGGAAAATGTATTTGTCCAGAGTCATGATCATCTCCTGGGATTCATCAAAGTGATCCGCTGACGCTGCCGTGACAAAAGCATATTTCCTCCTCTCCTGTATGTTGAAAACATCCTTTATCCTTCCCAGTGCCCCCTCTTGTAGTTTGGTTACAGGTGTAAGAATATTGCGGATGTTTTCTAGACTGTCAGCCGCCGGAAGCGGGTGTTTGCAGGCAGCTGTATCATTGCACATGTCCACTGAAAAGTTTATAAAAATTAGAAAGATTATTTGCAGTTTTGATTGCCTGGTCAAGGCTCATTAATATAGCTTGAATATTGTGGAGTGCAACAAGTTCAACAAAACAAACACATAAACAAAAGGATTTTTTTTTTAAATACACAAGTGTTTAGTGATGTGTATTGTGCCTTTCGTGGCTGTATTTAATTATGGATTCATAATAATTTGAACCTTACATGCTTTCTTTTCCTTGCCTGTACACCGTGGAAAGGGAGGCAACTCTGACCAAATCTTCTTCTGCTTCAGAGCTGCAATTCATAGTGAGTGAGTGAGATTGATTTTACGCCGCTTTTAGTAATATTCCAGCAATACCACGGCGGGGGACACCAGAAATGGGCTTCACACATTGTACCCATGTCGGGAATCGAACCCGGGTCTTCCGCGTGAAGAGCGGACGCTTTTACCACTAGGCTACCCGACTGCCCAACAACTCAGAGGAAAATGGTAGTGATACAGAATGTTTCTGAAATATCTCTTGATTTTCAGATTTCATTAAGTGAAAAGTTCATCGGATCACAGATAAGTTGAAACAGTGCCACGGAGTAATATGCAAAAGATTAAGTTAATGCTGTTCAGGCGACGGTTAAAGCAGGGGGCCGATTAAAGCAAAATAGTTGCCGTAAGTAGAATACAGGCTTACATTCCTCTGAAAATCTGTTTGAAACAACGGAAAGGCAGACCATCATTTCCAAGTTAGTTTCAATGTCCGATGCAATTCCCTATTTTGACTTATATGTTCCCGTGTTATTACAGGTGAAAAATTGACTTGCCTTTGCATGTGTTTGTGACGGGTGCCACCTGTGGGGCAGGATACGCTCAACTTTTCGCGAACACCTGGTATCATTACTATTTGATATTGATTCATAAACACATGCTCATGATATAGTCGGAATCGGAAAATCGACCCTGCTTTATGCAGAGAATATGGAAAGGGTTTTGTCGCTTTATTTAATTAATTATTCAGACTTTGGGGCTTCTGGATTGGAATGGGCCAAAGCAACTATTTTTGAGGTACGAGACGACTTCATGGATCGATGGTTGGTCAGGTTTGCAGATTGGTTCACACCTCTTACCTTTAGGAATACCTCAGAATGTTTTGGCCAAATTGCAAATAATTAAAAGGTACAATGTGTGGGATTAGAACACAATATGTATATGGGCATGTTTATACACTTCTTTCTGTCTACAAATGAACATGTTGTGGATATTTTGAATTTCCGTTATTAAATTAACCGTTTCTTTTATGAATTCGATTAGCTCACGAAATCTTACTTGCTACTTTCTGACGAAACATGTCCACCAAGAGTGTGACCTCGTCTCTGGAATGGACAAGCTGGTTGTCTGAAATCAAGGACGAATAAACATATGTTGACATTTATTTTCTTTTTCAGGCGGTAGGAATGAGTGAACACCACTACATGTAAATAAATGCATAAAATATCAGTAGACGGTGATCTCTTACCACGAGGAAGGATCGGACTGTGAATTTCAATGTTTATAAACCCTTACCATTTAATTTCTGTATATCCTCTGTATGTTTAGTTCTTGTTTGAAGACACAAGTGCTCAGTATCTGAAAATGCATTTGACAAAAACTCAGTAATGTATATCGTTCATGAACCTAACATACTATGTTCTTCAAGCCGCACATAATTGTTTGGCTTGGTTCTCATCACTGTCTTAAGACATTCATAGGTATATTATTAAATTTTATTTCAAATTTCGATTTCCTAACCACACAAAGCTAAACTTCCTTTTGCTTAATGAAAACAATTATATTATCAGATACGTTTACATTAAAATGTGCACTGAAAATAACAAACAAAATGCGTAACCGGAACGGAATTTCAAGTGCCAATTATTTTATTTAGGGTCTGTCGATGATAAGAAACATGCTTGTATTTGTGATCTCACGTTGTTCGTGTTTTTAAAATGGACTTTTAAAATGTGGTTTATTTCTGTAATTGTCAAACAGGATGAAGCTCCATGCATGGTTACTGGGAATAAACGCCGTTTGACCAATGACACGCTGATAACATTCAGCAGTACACATGGATACACTACTGATAATTATACCCTGGAATTTTCTTAGTCATAATACTTTCATGAACATTGGCGAATGTATTGCAATAAAATACATATTTTCAACAAATAGTAAAGTGTTTGTAAAGAACATTGAGTGATTTTACGCCACTTTCAACAGTATTTCAGTTACTTCATGGCGTGTTACCTTGATGTGGAGGAAAGCTTAATTAGAGTGAGTGAGTGAGCATGGTTTTACGCCGCTTTTAGCAATATTCCAGCAATATCACGGCGGGGGACACCAGAAATGGGCTTCACACATTGTACCCATGTCGGGATTCGAACCCGGGTCTTCGGCGTGACGAGCTAACGCTTTAACCACTAGGCTACCCGACCGCCCCGCTTAATTAGAAGTATATCACAGACGTTTGGTGAACTACACAAACCATTGGCTTGAAGGATCACAGTCAGTGCGAATCTGTGATTCGAACAGCGGATCCTGACTCGACTACGGGACGCAACTACTCCAACCTTCATAAAAGTACTAGTCATTACATCACTTACTCAACACATTCGATTTTCTTGTGATATCAACCACCAGCAGCAGGCCCAAGGAATACAACGTGCCAAGAAATATCACTGAAACTGACATTCAACAGATTATGTGTGAGGTGGATGTAAATATAACACCTCAACGCAAATGAATAATCAAAACAGATTCCAAAGGCGTAAAGGGAAAAATATATGAATGGATCGGTGAAAGCTGTGATGCCACAAAGTGTTCGGGGAAAGGCTAAGCATGTCCTGCCCTACTGGTCGCACCCCAAACCACCACTAACACCAAGTTTGTCTGTTGCCTGACGCCGCACAGCTGCACTGCTGCCATGCAACGACGGTAAATTCCACAGTGTGTAAAAGGCACAAAAGTGTTAACACCAGGTGTTCGCTAAAATAATACATTCGGGCGCGGTCATTTGTCATTGTTTTTTTTTGTCTGTTGTCCCTTTGAGGTGGATGCGGACTCCACTAAAATAAAAGACGCATGTTACTGTATTTGACATTAGCAAACATGGGAATTGATACAAACATTTCAGACGAAAATCAATTTCCCGAAATGCCCGCAATTTTCCAATTTCAGGAACCACTTACATTTTTATTTTCCACAACGAGCACCATTTCACAAAAGCTGTTCAATTATAGGAACGTGTTTCAGAACGTGGACTTGGCAGCTCTTGATGTTAATTCAACTGCGTGAGGCTGTAAAGATTCATCATACTGCTCTCAACCTGTAGATGATGGTGTCGTTGTACACAGCGATATGAGCGCTAAGGTGATCGTAACACCCATGCATTAACAAAGACTTACGACAGTCTTAGAGCTAAGGTGATCGTAACACCCATGCAATAACATAGACTTACGACAGTCTTAGAGCTAAGGTGATCGTAACACCCATGCAATAACATAGACTTACGACAGTCTTAGGGCTAAGGTGATCGTAACACCCATGCAATAACATAGACTTACGACAGTCTTAGGGCTAAGGTGATCGTAACACCTATGCAATAACATAGACTTACGACAGTCTTAGGGCTAAGGTGATCGTAACACCCATGCAATAACATAGACTTACGACAGTCTTAGGGCTAAGGTGATCGTAACACCCATGCAATAACATAGACTTACGACAGTCTTAGGGCTAAGGTGATCGTAACACCCATGCAATAACATAGACTTACGACAGTCTTAGCGCTAAGGTTGTTTTGTACAGCCAGCCATATAATCACAGGTGACTTTTCTACTATTGACAATAACAACATTCATCACTTATTCAAATATGGACCAACATATTGTGAGCAGCCTGCTACAAATTGGGATCACAACTTTAATGGATGCTGTGGAAGCATACGCAAAAAACATGGGCCAAAACAGAAGATGAACTTGCCACTGAGTGATGTTGTCATTGGAAAAATGCAGAAACAGAAAACATGGAAACATACTTGGAATTAACCAATTCTGATCCAGCCAGCTGCCATCCAAAGTCTGGCTGCCCCACATGAACAGTTTGTAGTTGTTTCCACCGACAAGGCCTCAAAACAAGTGTAAGGATATCTAAATTAATTGTTTGATCAAAGAACTTGGGATGAATGACACATCAAGTATTGCCAGATGTAAGACCAGTATCTTTTAACTGAGGAAGGAATCTGACAAAACCACGCATCGGTTCTGACATGACTCCAAAACCAGAAGCCACGTCCATTCCTCTTTTGAACTGGATTCCAAAGCTCCTTACAAATCCGTTCAAAGAGAGATTTATTGCTGCGTCTAGCAAATGTACCGTCAAATCCGTCTGAACGATTAACCATCATCCTTAGTACAATGAAGGAAGGACTTTATTAATGTCAAAACATTTACTTTTTCATGTTTTTGTACACCACTATGCCAATAGGTTATACGTCAAATTGACAGAGGCTTGATTCGTTATCCACTCCACGAACCACGCATCCCACCCGACAGAAAACAGGCGAGGGTGTTCTCCCTGTAGGACACCAGGGGGGAAGAAGGACATGGGAAAGAGCGGGTGAGTGCCAATTGTGTATCAGGACCATATAGTCGAGGGGAGTCGTCATGAATATATATTGAGATGCATATTTTTATTTTAGAATAAATCTATTTTCATTGAACTTAACACGAAGCACAGTTACTTTTTTCCGTTAGTATATACCATGTAATGGATCTCTCATCCGCGTAATCCCATATACGGATCTAGAATCATTACTTGATATATATAACAGTCTGACAAACAGGGGTGACGAGATTCAGCCTGTGTTAAGCAGTGTTAAGCAAGGATCAGACAAAACGCTTAAACTGCAGCCTTAGATAATATTATGATAGCTACCCGGAGACGGAGAAACTCAACAGCCATGGTCTACAACATGCAACTATGAAAGTGTTTCATTGCTTGACAAAGTTGTTATTGTGCCTTTTCTTTTTAATGCATATAAAACCACAGGAAGGTTAACAGTTTTGCTTATAATATCAAACGACATATAAAATTATCACCAAAGTGGCAGTATTATATTTATATCAACAATCGAAAGATGCATACAGAATATATACATACCATCTACACCTAGTTAATTATATTCATGAAAATGTTTTTATCCATGAAAGAGTCAATGAATGAAACTTACAAGAGTACTGCACTCCAGGGACTCTTTAGGTGGCCTCAGATGACAATCATCTTCCTACTTTGATATATACAGTGACATGACAGCCTTAATTAATATTATCGGTCGAAGTCAGTTCCCCTGTTGCATTTTGACCAACCTGCCACTTCTCGGTTCGAATCCACAGTCTAGATTTCACAGTAACCACTGTCAACAATGGTTACGAAATTTCTGAGACAAAACACATTAAACGGCCTTGAACTTGGGGTCAAATCATGGGAAGCTGGAGTCAATACTATGTACAGATTGTGGATAAAAACAAATGTAACAACATCTATGTCTTATCTTTCATTTAAGCTATCACAAGTCACTCTAAGATAATTGGCGTGGACTGAACAGCTAATTTAAACAGGGCACTATTTTCCTTCGGGTTTATGTTAAAACTTGTGGTATCTGTGGTCTGAGGCCAATCGAAGTATGACGTGTGTTCACCTGCGTCGCCTATGGTTTCGAAATCGAACGGAAGGAGTGACACATGTTGCCAAAGGTTTTTCAAACGGTTCCCGGTGGTGTATATTCAAAGGTAACATAGTCACGACATAGAGACGTCAACAGGGCACAATCTGCCCACTGAACTGTCCTTATCCTTGTCTCCATTCAACCATGAACTCCACACCCACTCGTGAAAAGGGCGTCAGTGGTGCACTCAACGGCCACCTTTGTGTAATTCCTGATACAGCAATTCAAGCATGAAGTGGACCTCATGGCTACATTTTATTTACAGAATTGAAAAGAATATATCGAGTCGGCAATCTTCAAACCTTCATTCATTCATTCATTCATTCATTCATTCATTCATTCATTTATTCATTCATTCATTCATTCATTGTCGAGTCGGCAATCTTCAAACCTTCAATGCTCAATAACAAAAGATCTATTTTGTGCCCAAATGCTACCAACGCCACTGTCAATATTAGCTGTTCTGTAAGCATATGCAACATCCTTCTGCTAAAACATATAATTTAGATAACTATATCAAAGAATATACTGATAGTGGTTCATTCTCAACTAAATCGGCTTGGCGAGCTCTTGCAATCAGACGTCTATCAGAGAATGAACAGTACATTTGGAGAGAGAGACTAGCACGCAGACTAAATCTTTCACGGTACTATAAAATATGCTTTCATTCTTTCTCGGTGCAGATGTCCATGACTTGACTAACGAATTTGATTACGATACTTGGCAAAGCATCATACTGTCTTTCTGCCACTTTATATGGAATTTTGAAGAAATACCATTTGTATATCTACTAGATACCTTACTGCTCTCAAAATGTACAATGTTTATTCATAGCGCTGTATAACATGATTTCATTGTTTATAGTCAAGTAATTTCATTGATTTATTGTAAATAATAAATTGCCTATGTAAAATCTTCGGATTCAACTCTGGAGGAAATATAGAAATTCATTCATTCATTCATTCATTCATTATCGAGTCGGCAATCTTCAAACCTTCGATGCTCAATCAACTAAATATTTGGGTCAAAACATTAACACTGCCCTCCAATGTGTTGCAAAACGGAAATATTTCATAAACGTTTCCATTTACTTATATACAGAAGAATCTCGTTTCTACACAACGTAATTCAAAATTCACGTAAGGTTTTTAGCTTCAACGATATCAGTAAAAAGGCTATCAATATCGCTGGATATTCTGTTCCATCACCTGATGGTGTGTTTTCTTCACTGGCCACCACCGTATGGCCGGAGTACTGTTGTGCCGCGTCTAGCAGCAAGCGCCTTTTATGTAAATTGTGTGAGTTGTGTGAGTTGTGTGAGTGGCAGGTGCTACCGGTAGCTTATGACATGATTACCCTTTCGCCAACACCTGGTGTCATTTCTGATTTTCAGCAATCCATTCATATTATTTCACCTACATTGTGCCTTTTACGCCATATGGAATCTGTTTCGGCGGATAAGTGAGAGTGGTTATTCTCTGGCGTTGACGTTAAATTATATCTAAGATCAATTTAACTGCGTTTTAGGCAATGTAAGTGTAGATATATGGCATGTGCTTTAGGCAGGGTGAGTGTAGAGATATAAAATGTGCTTTAGGCAGAGTGAGTGTAGAGATATGAAATGTGCTTTAGGCAGGGTGAGTGTAGATATATGACATGTGCTTTAGGCTAGTATATGTAGATATATGACATATGCTTTAGGCAGGGTGAGTGTAGATATATGACATGTGCTTTAGGCAGGGTATATGTAGATATATGACGTGCTTTAGGCAGGGTGAGTGAAGATATATGACATCTGCTTTAGGCAGGGTAAGTGTAGAGATATGAAATGTGCTTTAGGCAGGGTATATGTAGATATATGACATCTGCTTTAGGCAGGGTAAGTGTAGAGATATGAAATGTGCTTTAGGCAGGGTATATGTAGATATATGACATCTGCTTTAGGCAAAGTGAATGTAGATATATGACATGTGCTTTAGGCAAGTATGTGTAGATATATGACATGTGCTTTAGGCAGGGTATGTGTAGATATATGACATGTGCTTTAGGCAAGTACGTGTAGATATATGACATCTGCTTTAGGCAGGGTATATGAAGATATATGAAATGTGCTTTAGGCAAGTACGTGTAGATATATGACATCTGCTTTAGGCAGGGTATGTGTAGATATATGACATGTGCCTTAGGCAGGGTAAGTGTAGATATATGACATCTGCTTTAGACAGGGTATATGTAGATATCTGACATCTGCTTTAGGCAGTGTAAGTGTAGGGATATGACATGTGCTTTAGGCAGGGTATATGTAGATATATGACATGTGCTTTAGGCAGGGTATATGCAGATATATGACAGGTGCATTAGGCAGTGTAAGTGTAGGGATATGAAATCTGTTCTATATGTAGATATATGACATGTGCTTTAGGCAGGGTATATGTGGATATATTACATGTGCTTTAGGCAGGGTATATATAGATATATGACATGTGCTTTAGGTAGGGTATATGCAGATATATTACATGTGCTTTAGGCAGTGTAAGTGTAGGGATTGCTAATACATGGGACAGACTATTTGATAGGATTATCTTTGTAAGAAAATAATCTGTTTCCGACCATGCTTAAAAAATAGTACGTTTTCCTCCTGGTATGCCCTCCTAACCCAGTTGTTTCGTAAACATGTTCTAAAATAATGTGTTGTGAGACCAAACATAGAGACACAAACCACACACCCACAATATTATATAGAGGGTGTTTTAACTTCGGATATAAGGTTATTGTTTATTAATGTTATTGACATTTTAAAACTTGACACATCAGTGACACAAATAATGTTCGATGCAATTCCCTATTTTGACTCGTTCTGTATGTTCCTGCGTTTTTCAGATGAACAAGTGACTTGCCTGTGCATGTGTTTGTGACGGGTGCCATCAGTGGGGCATGATACGCTCACCTTGATTACAACTCCTGGAATAATCGTTATTTAACCGCGCTTCGCAAAACATCTTCAGAATCGTACAATGAACTCAGCTTTTAGCAGAGATTTCTTATGAATATGGAACTGGTTTGAATAACCAAATGTGTAACATACCATAGGCAATCCTGAGACGTCCCATTGTGATCTAGGGTCTTCTCCTTTCAAAAACCTGTGAAAATGAGAGCAATGAAAATCTCAAACATTTCTACCACTATAGTTATGTATGAACAAAATACCTGGAAGCAGAAATATATTAGTGTTGTTTTAATGTATATGTTTTGCTGTTTGTCATGATTACTGTCATCTGAGTGTGCAAACAGTTCCGTATGTCTTTCTGCACCTGAACCTAAGGACTTTAACAGTTGACGTAACGCTTAATGTGTGTGTGTGTGTGTGTGTTTGTTTGTTTGTTTGTTTGTTTGTGTGCGTGTATTTTGTTGTTTAACGTCACACTCAGCAAAATCCCAGATGTATGATGAATGGTAATCGAGCCTGCGTATTGTATATGTCAGTATCTGCACCTGAACGTGACCTTATGTCTTTTATGTTTGCTAATTGTTTTAAAGTCAGCTTAATAGGACTGCCAATGTTAATTGTTAATGTTAAACCTTTGCAAACTTTTGTCTTCATATCTCACAATAAGTAAGGTATGTGTGTTTGTTTGTTGTTTAACGCCGCACCCAGCAATATTCCAGCTTGACGACGGAGGCCTGTAAATACATTTGTAATCTGGATCAGACAATGCAGTGATTGAAATTGTGAACCTCGGGGTACGCAGACACGCAATGAACCGAGTGACCAAGCCATGGGTCGCTGAGCATCAATGGATATTATCTTAACTATATTGACACCTTCACAATATCAATTTTGGCACTTCTTTCATATTTGTTGACATGACAAAGAAACTGACAGCTGGATATGATTTGTTTGGGATAACTTATGTCCCAAGTGTCTAACGAGTGACGGATATACATAGAATGATGTAACTATTATCAGATTCTCCTCCTCCAAGTTTCTCATCGCAGTGTCCACATCCCCTAACCAACCATACGCAATCAGCTGTAGGCAACTGGACATCACGTGATTACCGTTCCACCCTGTTCATGACATCTACATCTAGGCATTGTTTAGAAAAAATATTACTTATAAAAACTATGAAATATTGCACAACACCAATGTATGTCTCCTTAAAGTACAGCAACATGTTAATAGTTGCTAACATTTTTCTCATTGTGTATACCTACATATGATTAATTGTATATATTAATCATAGTATATTGCACGGGTCAATGTTTTGCAGTACATGAATATATTTCGGGCAAAGACCTTTATACTGAATAAAACTGTTTCTCTGCTCGTCTGTCTATCTATTCGTTGTTTTTTGGAAAAGAATTCCATTTTTTCCCCTTTCTGTTGTGAATAAGGAGCTTTGTATCATAGCTGGGCTTCTCCCTATACGACGATCGTTGGTATAAATGATATGTGGAAGCAGATTAATGGTATCAAACTACGTTTTAGGCTGAGAAAGTTCATCTATTCCAAATAATTTACTGATATGTGATATGCCGATGAAAGAACATGTAACTATAACCTAATATGTAACCTAATTCCAAATGTCGTTTTCTACCTTCCATAGGGCATAAAGGGCGACATATTGAAGATATTATCATATGAATGGATACTGGCAATGGGTGAGGTGGCGGGAAAACGCTATGTACCAAGAACCATGAAACTTGATGTTCATGAACTATATGACACTTGAAAACTTTTACCCTCTTCTGCATCAAGAGGAGGGGAGGAATCATAAAACAATTACTTACTTCTGTTAATATATCCTTCCATGGACGACATCGTCGCACCAGCACGATCTTTCCCTGACTGGAGGCGAGGCCTTCACGACACCGTCTTGTTCCAGGTGACTTGGTCGGATACCCGGCAACTTGGTCAACACAAAGGATAACGCTATTCCTTTATGTCTTCTTTTCATCAAAGGGTTACTCCCTAACACAACCTGGGTGTACTTAAATAGGTTCGTGCCACTTTGAAGCTAAACATACTGTGTGTACAATGAAGAGCTAGGTTACCTGTATATTTAACCGCGCTATATTGAATTTTGAACTGAACGCGCGGCATGAGAATTTAATGTGAAATGTGAAATGTACATTTGCTAATCTCCATTCTATCGAGACTTAATAAAACGCGAACTCTTTGGTGTTAGAAAATATATTGAGTGAAGCGAATGGGTTGAGTCCAGTTTTTTGAGTGGGTTGTCGATCTGAATTACGGAATCACCGACAACAGCCTGTAAACAGAACATAGCGCTCTATATACTCAAGCAGTTTGTTTACACCGTTATACTTCACACTAACTTATGACAGGCACTGAAAGCATGGAGCACGACAATTTCGTAAGTTAACATGAGGCGGACACCCCTAAAGAAAACTAAGCAAGCCTTGCAAAGTTTTAATTCTACACTTCACGTCACTATTATGACGTCATATCGCTGGGTGCGACGCAAAAAATATGATGTCACCGTCGTACAAAGAAAAGCAACAAATAACAAGCTCTCTGATGTCCTCAAAGCTTGAAATACATTCTCTTTGCAGATTTCAATCATGTTTTCTGATTGCATTTTGTAGCATATAATTGTACATATAATTATTTAAATATGCCTATCGACAATGATTGTGAAAGAAGTACTATTCTAAAAATATTAGCTTCTACGTGGATGCGGCTGTCAAATCGGCTGTTTCAGTCAGAGGGTTTTTATTGTGATTTGATACCTCTGATTGACCAAACACAATCTAGTATTTATCAAATTCATCGAAATGTATGATAACATGCTCCACATTGAGATCTCTCCAGACCTTGTCAATGTACCGTGATATACGTTCTTGTCTTGTTACAGGTGTTGGGGTAATAACGTTATCAAACAGACAACCTTTACATAGTCCAGACGTCAGTTGCTTTGCATGTTTGTAGAGTTGCAGAGAGCAACACATCTTGAATGTATTTCCATGTTATTCCAGATCGATTTCATCTACCGCGAATCGGTTTGATTCATTCAGCCCAGTGTAACAATTGAGCATGTTTATACAGTTTGTTTGTTTGTTTGTTGCTTAACGCCGCACTCAACAACATTCCAGTTATATGACGGCGGTCTGTAAATAATCAAGTCTGGACCAGACAATCAAGTGATTGACATCATGAGCATCGATCCACGCAGTTGGGATACGATGGCATTCATCAACCCAAGTCATCAAGCCTGACCCCCCGATCCCGTTAGTCGCCTCTTACGACAAGCGTAGTCCCCTTTTACGGCAATCATGGGTTGCTGAAGACCTATTCTACCCCGGATCTTTACGGGTCTGTTGAATATACACTAGGTGAGCCTAGTATTGCCGTCTCGTGGTTGTTGGTATCCCATATGAGCTATAATTCCGCCAAAGCACGGTGTACCATTACCCTGCAATAACATTAAAAGAGGCCTACATGAGCCTATCCTGGCACTATATACATCCATCAATACCTATTATTTCAGTTAGGAATAATGATCATATTACTAGTTACCCCTTAGCGTCTTCACATCAGTAAATGTTTCCTAAATTGGCGTTTGTTTTTTTAAATATTCTCCTCGACGCAATGGTGTTATCACAGTGGATACCCGAAGTCCGAACCATCGTCAAGCGAAACAGGAAGTAAGCAAGGCCGTAACGGTTAGCGTTAGTCCTACTTTCTATCAATTACCAATGACTATTTAAATGTTAACTGTTAACATTCACTACAATCTCATTAAAATCAGATCTTAGTTCTCGCTACCGCTTAACATGGATCTGAGGACACCCCCTTACGGGTCACGTCAGACCGACCTTTGGCGAACTTTGACCGACCAATGGAATGACTAACAAGAAATCGACAATAGCCAATCAGAAGGCAGCTTAATCGAGCTTTATGACACGAGTTTCAATCTGGCGACTACGCTTCGAAACATATTTTGACATATACTCGATTACAAAATTAAAACCTGAACAAAAGAACATTCTGGAATGGCTAATAGATGGTCTAGATTGTATGAATACAGACATAAAGGCCATAACGGTCGTACGGAATACACTGTGTGGTTTTTTTCGAGGTTGCAAGATCACAAATCACATTCCAACTGTCACTTTCATGCTCTGATAAGCGATGCTCTGATTGGTCAGATGAAAGGTCGTTCTGACATGACCCGCAATGGGATGTCCTCTGATCTTTGTTTAGCGGTAGCGAGAACTAAGATCTGATTTTAATGAGATTGCATTCACTGTCGACGTTCAGAAAACGTTTTCGGCGTTGTATCAAGGTCAGTATTCGTTCTTCAACGTCCCCCATGACAACGAATTTTGATTACCATACGGGACTGTAGCGTAGAGTAGCCTAGTGGTTAAAGCGTTCCCTGGTCACGCCTAAGGTCCAGGTTCTGATTATATTTAAACATATTTATTCACAAGAAGTTAGATTGCCCTCTTCCTGGTATTTACAAATTTTACAATTTCAAAAACAGCAGTGTATTATTTTTATGTTTATATTTACTGTTTGGCAAATCAGTCTGGTGGCTCCGGGCAACATAAAATACCTGTTACCAATGACATTTAGTAGTAGCTGTCATGCTGTCACTGTCAAGATTATGTATCTCACATTAGCTCCAAGATACACAACATAATAAAAAAAAATTAAATAAGATTTGGCAAAAAAATGTTTTCGTAGTTATGAAAGTATAGAGATCGAAATCTTTCACTAAACCTATCCGAGAGAGAGGGTGTGAGATTATTGCTTAACGCCCCACCATACATCTTGCGGGTAATCGCGGCGAACAGCTTTGAAGGTCGTGTCAGCAAGTGTGTTTTGAGGCCGTGTCGGCAAGTTCCTTACGGCATACGAATTCCACTTAATCTACCAAAAACAGGTTGTTGTCAGCGAAACGGACATTTGCTCTCACCATTTTCAGCGCCAATGTGGAACATGTCACAAAAACTAATTGTTTAAAGGACTCATGTTTACTGTTCAGTTCACAAGTTGTTTCTTGAACTCCAATATTTCAGTTATATGAAGGTGGCACCTTGCATGTATTTCAATGAGTGGCGTTGCAGGGTCGTGAATGGCATCCGAATATAATTTTACGAAATTGTAGCCGGCTTGTATGACCTGCAGGTTGGTGTTTTACCGTGGGTCTCTTCTTGTTTCTATATAACGTGAAACCAGTTCAACCATAGTTGGATCGAGAATTTTGAAAGAGACAGTGAGTTTGGTTTAAATCCGCTTTGAACAGTATGTCAGTCATGTCAAGGTGGGTCAGCTTTATGTTGGAGGAAAGTATAGAGTGTTCCTGTCTTAGACGTTTACCACTAACAAACCTATATCTAGAAGCATAATCAGGGCCAGTCTGGTATTACGAGACCCACGGTCATTGGTTCCTGGCATGCCTAAGGAACGCAACTCTAGATCTGCAGAGGCAACTGTGGCGCCTTAGATAATTGAGGTCCCTTTTGAAAGCGGAGGAATGAAGAATATCAGTACATATCAGAAGTATGTCACGCTTATCACACCCCAAGTTACGAAATGAACATAGCACACTACTAACTGGAAACTACCTATTTCGTTACTGTTTGAAGAGTGCATTTCTCTCTCAAACACTCACTCAAACACTCACTCAAACACTCACTCAAACACTCACCCAAACACTCTCTCAAACACTCACTCAAACACTCTCTCGAACACTCACTCAAGCTCTCACTCACTCAAACACTCACTCAAACACTCACTCAAGCTCTCACTCACTCACTCAAACACTCTCACAGACACTTATTCAAACTCTCACTCAACCACTCACTCAAACACTCACTCAAACACTCGCTCAAATACTGACTCAACCACTCAAACATTCGCTCAAACACTCACTCAAACACTAACTCAAAAGCTCACTCAAACACTCTCTAAAACACTCACTCAAACACTCTCTCAAACACTCACTCAAGCTCTCACTCACTCAAACACTCACTCAAACACTCACTCAAACACTCTCTCAAACACCAACTCAAGCTCTCACTCAAACACTCTCACAAACACTCACTCAAGCTCTCACTCACTCAACAACTCTCACAGACACTTATTCAAACTCACACTCAACCACTCACTCAAACACTCACTCAAACACTAACTCAAACACTCAAACATTCGCTCAAACACTCACTCAAACACTCACTCAAACACTAACTCAAAAACTCACTCAAACAATCGCTAAAATACTCACCCAAACACTAAATCAAACACTCACTCAAACACACTCAAAAACTCACTCAAAAGTCACTCAAACACTCAATCAAACACTCCGGGGATTACGTGTCATCGTACGCCATCAGCGCGAGGCGTTGTTCATAAATAAATCTCGGGTTTCTCTGTGTGGTGTCAAACAATATTCACCCAAGCACACACGCAATCCACGTCAAGTATTCTGCAAAGTCAAATTTACAGTAAAGATAATTTGACGATGATGTCATGAATCGTTAGTTTCCCTGACAGGCACATCAAGCGAGACTCTCCAGTCCCTGAAGGGTGTGTAAGTGTACAGGAGTCACTCACCTCCCCGATCACAGGATTGCTTGGGAAATGTCAGCTGGTTATCGTATATCTGTGTTATAAATACAAGACCTCCACAAGAAAGTCGACCTCTTCCATTTTTTGTCTGCTGTTTGGTAGGTACCATTCAACCTTTCCCATTTCTTTCTACCTTAATCTAGGCCTTCGTTTAAAGTTATACTGACATATAATATACATATTTGACATATACGTCTTACATTAGTGTTTATGACCCTATGGTAGGTAAATCTGCGACCACATTGACAAATATATGCGGTTTTTTGTCACGGAGCTGAATATATGAAACCTTTTGGGGGAGACAACAACTTCTCTATTGCTGTAAGGGGGCACGGGTGGCCCAGTCGTCTAAGGCGCCGCGATTCGCTGTGCAGAGTTGCGTCCCTTGGGCACGCCAGAAACCTATGATTGGGGGCTCGAATCCCGATTCGCCACGATTATGTTTCTAGGTTGGACAGCACCATACCCGTGCTCGTGGGTTTCACCGAAGTGGTAAACATCTGAGACCTGCATCACTTCGGGCTTTCCTCCCACATTAAGCTGACACGCCGTGATATAACTGGAATACTGTTAAAAGCAGTGTTAAACCCAACGCACTCACTCACTCTGTTGCTTGTAAGGACGTTTATATGGGCTTCTTCTTGTCCCTTCATCAGGTGAATACTGAGTAGGCGTATTGGATAAGTATATACATGCTGACATTTACTGGTAGGATTAATGTACAGAGACAGGAATATAACGAGGAAGCCAGTTGGATTTCTATGGAAAGATCATAGCAAGTATTCAGTAATATTTCTGTGGAAAGATCATGGTCAGTATTCAGTAATATTTCTGTGGAAAGATCATATCAAGTATTCAGAAATATTTTAATTGGAAGATCATAGCAAGTTTTCTGTAATGTTTCTGTGGAAATATCATAGCAAGTGTTCACTAATATTTCTATGGAGAGATCATAGCAAGTATTCACTAATATTTCTATGGAAAGATCATAGCAAGTAAATACACTAATATTTCTATGGAGAGATCAAAGCAAGTATTCTGTAATATTTCTATGGAGAGATCATAGTCAGTATTCTGTAATATTTCTATGGAAAGATCAAAGCAAGTATTCAGTAATATTTCAATGGAAAGATCAAAGCAAGTATTCACTAATATTTCAATTGATAGATCATAGCAAGTATTCAGTAGTATTTCTATGGAGAGATCATAGCTAGTATTCTGTAATAGTTCTATGGAGAGATCATAGCAAGTATTCAGTAATATTTCTATGGAGAGATCATAGCAAGTATTCTGTAATAGTTCTATGGAGAGATCATAGCAAGTATTCTCTCATAGTTCTATGGAGAGATCATAGCAAGTATTCAGTAATATTTCAATTGATAGATCATAGCAAGTATTCAGTAGTATTTCTATGGAGAGATCATAGCTAGTATTCTGTAATAGTTCTATGGAGAGATCATAGCTAGTATTCTGTAATAGTTCTATGGAGAAATCATAGCAAGTATTCTGTAATAGTTCTATGGAGAGATCATAGCTAGTATTCTGTAATAGTTCTATGGATAGATCATAGCAAGTATTCTGTAATAGTTCTATGGATAGATCATAGCAAGTATTCTGTAATAGTTCTGTGGAGAAGATCATGGTCAGTATTTCCATATGTATACTAGTATTTGTGGCTGCATGTGTCACCATTCAGTTGTGACTCGACTGACTGCACGTTATATTAGTCACAAACTTTAGCAACACTGTCAATCGCCAATATTCAATCGTACAATAACATAACACGTATATATTTGTTTCAGCTTGACCACACATCAAGATGAAATTCGCCATCTTCCTCGTCTGTCTCCTCCCTATCGTCTTGGCCGAGAAGAGGATGCTTATTGACACTCGTAAGTTTTCGTCACCGTATTACCCATGATGCATGATATATCGGCCGAGGGTGGTGGGGTAGCCCGGTGGTTAAAGCGCTCGCTCGTCACGTTGAAGGCTCGGGTTTGATTCCCCATATGGGTACAATGAGTTCAGCTCACTTCTGGTGTCCTCTGGCGTGATATTGCTGGAAGATTGCTAAGAGCGGCGTGAAACCTTATTCATTCACAGATCGGTGGTAATAATATTTGCACATGTTTAGTTTAGATATTCTAATTGATGTTCATTTGTTCATTTGAGGCAACGTGGCGTCAGGTTACTGAACCGCTGTGTTGTCATCATTTGAAACGTCACCAGACCATACATTGAATGTAATACATTTGCTTCATCTTCTTTAAAAACGCTACAGAGGCTTAAATACAAATACCCAAATCACAACTCATAATATGTATTCTGTTTGGTATCTGCCCCTGTGAATTATTGAGCAAGACATTCATTCACTGGGTAAAGGCTGAAGTGATGGCTTAAAGTGCAAACATTATCTGTGCAGAGCTATGTCCTCAGCTGTGCAATGATTCGCTGATGGTGGGTTCAAATCCCAGTTTCGACATGATTATGATCCTTTTTATTTAAGCACCATACCAGTGCTCATTGGTTTCTAAGCACCATACCAGTGCTCATTAGTTTGTAAGCACCATACCAGTGCTCATTGGTTTGTAAGCACGATACCAGTGCTCGTAGGTTTGTAAGCACCATATCAATGCTCATTGGTTTGTAAGCACTATACCAGTGCTCGTATGTTTGTAAGCACCATACCAGTGCTCGTAGGTTTGTAAGCACCATACCAGTGCTCCTTGCTTTGTAAGCACCATACCAGTGCTCCTTGCTTTGTAAGCACCATACCAGTGCTCATAGGTTTATAATCACTATATCAGTGCTCATTGGATTATAAGCACCCTGCCAGTGCTCATAGGGTTATAAGCACCCTGCCAGTGCTCATAGGTTTATAATCACCATATCAGTGATCTTAGGTTTATAAGCACCATACCAGTGCCCATTGGTTTATAAGCACCATACCAGTGTTCATAGGTTTATTATCACCATATCAGTGATCTTAGGTTTATATGCACCATATCAGTGTTCATTGGTTTGTAAGCACCATACAAGTGTTCATAGGTTATACGCACTATACCAGTGCTCATTGGTTTGTAAGCACCATACAAGTGTTCATAGGTTATAAGCACCATACCAGTGCTCATTGGTTTGTAAGCACCATACAAGTGTTCATAGGTTTATACGCACTATACCAGTGCTCATTGGTTTGTAAGCACCATACAAGTGTTCATAGGTTATAAGCACCATACCAGTGCTCATTGGTTTGTAAGCACCATACAAGTGTTCATAGGTTATACGCACCATACCAGTGCTCATTGGTTTGTAAGCACCATACAAGTGTTCATAGGTTATAAGCACCATACTAGTGCTCATTGGTTTGTAAGCACCATACAAGTGTTCATAGGTTATAAGCACCATACCAGTGCTCATTGGTTTGTAAGCACCATACAAGTGTTCATAGGTTATAAGCACCATACCAGTGCTCATTGGTTTGTAAGCACCATACAAGTGTTCATAGGTTATAAGCACCATACCAGTGCTCATTGGTTTTATTGGTACATGTAAATGTTGTGTGTCACTTTGGATCTTTACTCTCACATTAACCTGATACACGTACAACCGAAATACTGATAAAAGCGGTAGTTTAACCCTTTCCCTGCTTAAAAGTGATATGTCATTCCCAATGCTAATGTCACCGTCAGCAATATTTCTTGATGGAGATTTTGTTTACTGATTTTATTAAGATGTGTTGTGTAAA